>NC_021161.2:31967557-31997876 GCF_000331145.2 Cicer arietinum
ATCTCAAATACCGTTTTTCTTCGTTTTCGAATCAAAGAGGAAGAGTGGAGTTGCGAAATCTTTGTTCTAGCACTCACCCAACCTTGGGTTACTCGTCTTGAAGAAAGAAAGCAAGGAATGACGAAGATGGAGGAGGGGGGAAATCTTGGGCGTGAAGTGTCCGAGGAAAGAAGATGGAAAATTCCAATTTTCCTTCCTTTCTTTTTCTTTCCTTTGTTTTTCCTTTCTTCCCTTTTCCTTCTTTCCTTTATATACTCTTTTCTTTTCCTTTTCCTTCCTTCTAGTTTTCCTTTCTTTTTCCCTCCAAACAAACATATATAAACCTAATAAATATAACTTAACAAATATCTCAAAATCTAGATATTTGTTAAATTACCGTTTCACCCGAAACGCATTAAATTCTCCGTAAAGGATTCTTCGCAGTTAAATTCAATTTATTTATCGACGAGAAATTTTAATTGGCATCAAAATATCTTTTGATTATAAAACTCCAAAATATTAATAACTTTGGCTTAAAAGCCTCCGAGCCAAAATCCAAAATACACCAAAAATACATAATTGGTACT
Organism: Cicer arietinum; assembly: GCF_000331145.2. Classification (NCBI taxonomy): domain Eukaryota; kingdom Viridiplantae; phylum Streptophyta; class Magnoliopsida; order Fabales; family Fabaceae; genus Cicer; species Cicer arietinum. The sequence continues at coordinate 31,968,124 of NC_021161.2, forward strand.
TTAAAATTATGGGTCTTACATTACTTCAATCCCTAAGAAATAGCGAAGAGTTCCCAAGTCCTTCATCTTAAATTGATCGGCTAACTGCAATTTCAACTCATTGATTCCACTAACATCATCACATGTAATAATCATATCATCAACATACAAAACAATTATAATGTCGGCCATAAATGGTAGACCTTATAAACAATGCAGAATCATGTTCACTAGAGCGGAATCCAAGAGAAGTGATCACAGTAGAGAATTTCTCAAACCAAGATCGATGAGCCTTTTTAAGACCATAGATAGCCTTTTTTTTAACCTACACACTTCCCTCTGATTATGAGAAACTCCTTGTAAAAGGACCATATAGACTTCTTTATGAAGCTCACCATTAAAAAAACCATTTTTGACATTCATTTGAGAAATATGTCATTGACGAATAGATGCAACTGTATAAGCATACAAATAGTCGTCAACTTGGCTACAGGAGCAAAAGTTTCTTCATAATCCATACCGTATTGTTGAGAGAATCCCTTAGCAACATGACGTGCTTTATAGCGCTCAACCGACCTATCAGACTTAGTTTTGATCTTGTATACTGATGACTCTTCATGATATGCATATTTTTCATTGTTTTTAGTTTTATATATCTTTAATCATTAGTTAATTTAAGGAGTTATTTGAAATATTTTGCTGATTTTAGTTCTTGGATTTAATAAAATGTTTATGTTCTTATTTCCTTAATTAAGTAGAGATTTTTCGTAGTTTTGCATTGTTTCCTTGTTTTAATGTAGTGTTGAATTTTGGTGAGAAATCAACACGACTTATGTGGAGTATTTCAGCCATATTTGGAGTTGTAGATGTCCAATTGGAGTCAAACTAAGTGCACATGAAAGCTACGATCTATGAAGACACCAGAGCCAAATTCAGACTTAAAAAAGCAGCAAAATGCAATATACGTCAGACAGAAGAGGTTTTGCGCTTAAAGCGCAAAAACCTACGCCTAGGGCACATTTTAACATTCCTGACACTATCCAAGCGCGCCCGGAGAATAAATCCCACGCCTGGAGCGCGTAGCGCGCTGCTGAATGTATTGCGTTTTTCTCACTTTCTAGGTATCTTTTTTACTATTGGGAAGTTTAGAGACTTGTGCCCTAGCAGATAAACTCAAAGACGACGGTTCTTAACACAATTGGAGCAGTTTTATCAAGAATCATTCATAAATCTTTCTTGTAATTCTTCTCTAATCTCTATCTTTTCTATCTCTGTCATGAGTAACTAAACCCTATTTGTTAGGGATGAGTCTAACAAGATGAAACCCTTATTTTTCTGATTTGATTTCTAGTTATATGAATGAGTTTATTGAATTATTTTCTCATCTCTGTGCTTAATGCTTTTTATTACTTGATCAACTTTAAAACGTTCTACAATCCGTATTTTGAAACGGGAGTGGACTTTACGAATGTTTGAGATGAGAAATTCATGATATTGTAGTCTAGGGATATATGCAGGTCATGAAACCAATTAAATTTGTTGCAAACGCAGCAGTTTGAAAAGAGAGTTCTTGTATCGTAAAACTTAAGTCTAATCTTAAATCCACAAATGAATTATTGGTTACTTTGTTTTAAAGGTTCTATCACTAAGACTTTAGGGCATGAATAATAAAGAGAATTCAATAATAATTCAATAAAGGAATTGGTAACTAGGATAAAATTAGTCACAAAGGTTGGATTCGATCCCTGACATTTTTCTCATTATTAAGGATCAATTTTATTACCGTTGTTAGTTTTGAATATTATTTCAATCAAATCGAAAACTTTTTGTTCAATTTTCGTAATTACATATAATTCAATAGTAAAACGCAATCATTGAGTTCGATACTCGGTACTACTATTTTAATTATTACTTGCAACAATTCAGTACACTTGTTGAAACACTATCAAATTTTTGACGCCGTTGCCAGGTATTGTTATCTCACTATTGAGTTATAATTTAGCTACTTAATTGAAAGTTTTTGCTCTACAACAAAAAATTTATTTTTATTTTATTTTTAATTTTGAAAAAAAATATTTTTCTTCTATTTTCTATTTTTATTTGTTGAGCTTGCTAATGTCGTGCGCTAGTGGTTTGTCTCTTCTTTGTTTGAGATAACTATTTTTTGTAGAGCATGGAAGATTGTAATGATGATATTCTACTACAATTACATGAAGAGGATGATACTTGTCTTATATCTACTATATTACGCATAATTGAGAGACAAATCTTGAGAGATACATTTTTAAAAATATCACCCTCAGATCCCTCAGATGCGGCCTCTTAGGTGTGACTTTTGCGGAGAAGGGCATATGAATGAAACTTGTTTCAATGACTATGTCGCACAACTAGAATCTGAAGATTTATTGGTTAAAGAAATAGAAGACAACATGTGTTATATGAAAAAGATCAATTGGAAACAAACTCTACCTCCTAATTGTATCCGAAGAATCAGATGACACGAACATTCACATCGATGTTTTGGTTGAATTCATGAAGAATAACATGGTTTCAATTAAATGATTTGAAAGTCAATGTAAGAGGTTATTTGAGCAAGTGGTTGAGTTTGAGAAAATGGAGGAGAAGTTAAAGATTGAAGATGACTTCATTGTTGTGGTAGAAGAAGATAGGAAAGAGAAGAACACGAACGAGGAAAAGAAAAAGAAGAGATTGATGAAGTTCGAGATTCAAGATTTGCCTTGTTCATCAATGTCCAATTGAAAAGGACATGGAAGCAACATCATTTATTTCTCATATTCATGGAATTTCTACCAAACAAAAAGAAGAAGAAGGATGATGTGTTCTTCAAGTCATATATGCCACCTTGACAATAGTTGAGGCGTGAAGCTAATGACCATAAAGAAGCGCTTCGTGGGAGGCAATCCATAGGTAGAGGTAACTTTTATTTTTGAATCTTATTTTTTTTTTATTTGAATTTGTTTCTTTTTAATTGTGTGTAAACATGCACTATGATGAAGAATGTTTAACAACTTGAAGTTAGTCTTAAACTATTTGTTTTAGATTTTGAAATTTAAACTCTATTTCTTTGCTCATATCATTGCTCAATTCGATGAGTTTCATTAATGCATGCATTGTTGATTACTCCTTAGTTGTTGAAGTCTCACGTGTCCTTTTTTTTAAAAAAAACTAAATAAATTTTGTAGTGACATGCTTGACATCATTTAGATAGTTCATACTCTCTCTTATTATCCTAGCTATGAGTTTTTGGGCCTAAACACTTTAATTTTTGATGCGTGATTATCCAGACATGTGTTATCCCTTCAGAACATGCACTAATTCTGACTTGTATCACTTATAATTTATGCATACACTGAGACAATTTTGTTTGGTCATTTGAGTCTTTCTAACTATCCTATGCAAATTTTATCCTTTGTTAGCCCCTTTGAGCCATGCCCTTTTATTTCGGTTACTAGCCACATTAGAAACCAAAGACCTTACTTTAATTAAATTACCTATCTTGGAGTTTGGTTGAAAAAAAAAAATTTCATCTTGGTAAAGGTTCAATTTTGGGGTTGCTAATGGGACAACAACCTTTTAAGTTTTGGGTGGTGGTTCTCACAAAAAGAAAAAAAATATTCAAAAAAAAAATAGTTTTAGTATATTGATAAATAATATCTTCTTAGTTCTGTTGTAAATGGTTGATAATGTCCATCATAAAATGTGGAGAAAAAACAATAGAATAAAAAAGGGAGAATATTTTGAAAATGTATGACTAACTCCAAGTAGTAAAGACTACTGTCCCAAAATATCCTACCCTTACCTAAGTCCTATTACAACCCGAAAGTCCTCCAAAAGTGTATGTGTTTGTTGCATGATAATGTGATGCATGTTCTGGGATTTGAGTGATAAATTCATAACCTTTGCTAAACACTTCAGAGAAATTTTAGTGAGATTGTGTAAAAAGAGAATCGAACTTGATGAATGAATGCTAAAGTGTATAAAATGTGTTTTTTTTTTTTGTAAGCAACCATGGAGCATGATGAATATCTTGTAGTAGTAGGAACTTTGAGAATTGAGTTTAAATTTGATTTTAACTGTACCAAATCTGAAATTAATTGTTCCTTGGGGACAAGCAATAGATTAAGTTTTGGGTTGTGAGGACTATTCATGATATGCATATTTTTCATTGTTTTTAATCTTATTTATCTTTAATCATTAGTTAATTTAAGAAATTATTTGATATATTATGTTGATTTTAGTTCTTGGATTTAATGAAATGTTTATGTTCTTATTTCCTTGATTAAGTAGAGACTTTTCATAGTTTTACTTTGTATCCTTGTTTTAATGCAGTGCTAAATTTTGGTGAGAAATCAACATGATCTATGTGGAGTATTTCAGCTATATATGGACTTGTAGATGTCAATTGGAGTCAAAACAAGTGCAAATGAAAGCTAAGATGCATAGCTACAACTTTCATGAAGACAGCGAAGCCAAATTCAGACTTAAATGAGGAGAAAAATGAAGTATACGTCAAATAGAAGAGGCCATACGCCTGAAGTGCAAAAACCTGCGTCTAGGGTGCATTTTGAAATTCCTGATACTGTTCAGGCGCGCCCAGATCGCAACTCCCACGCCTGAAGAGTGTAGCGTACTGCTGAGAATATAAAAATGCATTTTTTAACTTTCTATGTATCTTTTTGACTATTGGAAAGTTTAGAGACTTATGCCCTAACAGAGAAACTCAAAGACGACTGTTCTTAACGCCATTGGAGCAATTTTATCAAGAAATATTCATGAATCTTTCTTGTAATTCTTCTCTAAACACTTTAATTTTTGTTGCGTGATTATCCAGATATGTGTTATCTCTTCAGAACTTGCACTAATTTTGACTTGTATCACTTATAATTTATGCATACGTTGAGGCAATTATGTTTGGTCGTTTGAGTCTTTCTAACTATCCTATGCAAATTTTATCCTTTGTTAGCCCATTTGAGCCTTGGCCTTTTATTTTGGTTACTAGCCACATTAGAAACCAAAGACCTTACTTTAATTAAATCACCTTTCTTGGAGTTAGGTTGAAAAAAAATTATCGTCTTGGTAAAGTTCCAATTTTGGGGTTGCTAATAGGATAACAACCTTTTAAGTTTGGAGTGGTGGTTCTCACAAAAAGAAAAAAAATATTCAAAAAAAAAAATAGTTTTCTTATATTGATAAATAATATCTTCTTAATTCTGTTGTAAATGGTTGAGAATTTCCATCATAAAATGTAGAGAAAAAACAATAGAATAAAAAGGGAGAATAATTTGAAAATGTATGGCTAACTCCAAGTAGTAAAGACTACTATCCCAAAATATCCTACCCTTACCTAAGCCCTATTACAACCCGAAAGTCCGCCAAAAGTGTATATGTTTGTTGCATGATAACATGATGCATGTTCTGGGATTTGAGTGATAAATTCATAACCCTTGCTAAACACTTGAGAGAAAGTTTAGTGAGATTCTGTGAAGAGAGAATTGAACTTGATGAATGAATGCTAAAGTGTACAAATTGTGTGTGTGTGTGTTTTTTTTTGTAAGCAACCATGGAGCATGATGAATATTTTGTAGTAGCTGGAACTTTGAGAATTGAGTTTAAGTTTGGTTTTAACTGTACCAAATCTGAAATTAATTGTTGTTTGGGGACAAGCAATAGATTAAGTTTGGGGTTGTGATGACTATTCATGATATGCATATTTTTCATTGTTTTTAATCTTATTTATCTTTAATCATTAGTTAATTTAAGAAATTATTTGATATATTTTGTTGATTTTAGTTCTTGGATTTAATGAAATGTTTATGTTCTTATTTCCTTGATTAAGTAGAGACTTTTCATAGTTTTACTTTGTATATTTGTTTTAATGCAGTGCTGAATTTTGGTGAGAAATCAACATGATCTATGTGGAGTATTTCAGCCATATATGGAGTTGTAGATGTCAATTGGAATCAAAACAAGTGCAAATGAAAGCTAAGATGCATAGCTACAACTTTCATGAAGACACCGAAGCCAAATTCATTTTTAAAGGAGGAGAAAAATGCAATATACGTCAAATAGAAGAGGTTTTGCGCCTGAAGCGCAAAAACCTGCGCCTAGGTGCATTTTGACATTTCTGATACTGTCCAGGCACGTCCAAAGCGCAAATGCCACGCCTGGAGAGTGTAGCGTACTGCTGAGTATATAAAAATGCATTTTTCTCACTTTCTAGGTATCTTTTTGACTATTGGAAAGTTTACAGATATATGCCCTAACAGAGAAACTCAAAGACGACTGTTCTTAACACCATTGGAGCAATTTTATCAAGAAATATTCATGAATCTTTCTTGTAATTCTTCTCTAAACACTTTAATTTTTGTTGCTTGATTATCTAGACATGTGTTATCCCTTCAGAACTTGCACTAATTTTGACTTGTATCACTTATAATTTATGCATACACTGAGGCAATTTTGTTTGGTCGTTTGAGTCTTTCTAACTATCCTATGCAAATCTTATCCTTTGCTAGCCCCTTTGAGTCTTGCCATTTTATTTCGGTTACTAGCCACATTAGAAACCAAAGACCTTACTTTAATTAAATCACCTTTCTTGGAGTTAGGTTGAAAAAAAATTATCGTCTTGGTAAAGTTCCAATTTTGGGGTTGCTAATGAGATAACAACCTTTTAAGTTTGGGGTGGTGGTTCTCACAAAAAGAAAAAAATATTCAAAAAAAAAAATAGTTTTAGTATATTGATAAATCATATCTTCTTAGTTCTGTTGTAAATGGTTGAGAATGTCCATCATAAAATGTGGAGAAAAAACAATAGAATTAATAAGGGAGAATAATTTGAAAATGTATGACTAACTCCAAGTAGTAAAGCCTACGTTTCCAAAATATCCTACTCTTACCTAAGCCCTATTACAACCCGAAAGTCCTCCAAAAGTGTATGTGTTTGTTGCATGATAGCGTGATGCATGTTCTGGGATTCGAGTGGTAAATTCATAACCCTTGCTAAACACTTGAGAAAAATTTTAGTGAGATTGTGTGAAGAGAGAATTGAACTTGATGAATGAATGCTAAAATGTACAAATTGTGTTTTTTTTTTTTTTTTTGTAAGCAACCATGGAGCATGATGAATATTTTGTAGTAGCTGGAACTTTGAGAATTGAGTTTAAGTTTGATTTTAACTGTACCAAATATTAAATTAATTGTTGCCTTGGGACAAGCAATAGATTAAGTTTGGGGTTGTGATGACTATTAATGATATGCATATTTTTCATTGTTTTTAGTCTTATTTATCTTTAATCATTAGTTAATTTAAGAAATTATTTGATATATTTTGTTGATTTTAGTTCTTGGATTTAATGAAATGTTTATGTTCTTATTTCCTTGATTAAGTTGAGACTTTTCATAGTTTTACTTTGTATCCTTGTTTTAATGCAGTGTTGAATTTTGGTGAGAAATCAACATGATCTATGTGGAGTGTTTCAGCCATATATGGAGTTTTAGATGTCAATTGGAGTCAAAACAAGTGCAAATGAAAGCGAAGATACATAGCTACAACTTTCATGAAGACACCAAAGCCAAATTCAGACTTAAAGGAGGAGAAAAATGCAGTATATGCCAAATAGAAGAGGTTTTGCGCCTGAAGCGCAAAAACATGCACCTAGGGTGCATTTTGACATTTCTGATAATGTCCAGGCGCGCCCAGAGCGCAAATCCCACACATTGAGAGTGTAGCTACTGCTGAGTTTATAAAAATGCATTTTTCTCACTTTCTATGTATCTTTTTGACTATTGGAAAGTATCGAGACTTATGCCCTAACAGAGAAACTCAAAGACGACTGTTCTTAACACTATTGGAGCAATTTTATCAAGAAATATTCATGAATCTTTCTTGTAATTCTTCTCTAATCTCTATCTTTTCTATCTATGTCATGAGTAACTGAATCCTATTTGTTAGGGATAAGTCTAATAAGATGAAACTCTTATTTTTCTGATTTGATTTCTAGTTATATAAATTAGTTTATTGAATTATTTTTCTCATTTTTGTCCTTAATGCTTTTTATTGCTTGATCAACGTTAAAACGTTCCACAATTCGTATTTTGAAAAGGGAGCGGACTTTACGAATGCTTAAGATGAGAAATTCATGACATGGTAGTCTAAGGATAGATGTAGGTCATGAAACCAATTAAATTTGTTGCAAAGGCAGCTATTTGAAAAGAGAATTCTTGTATCGTAAAGCATAATGCTAATCTTAAATCGACTAAGGAATTAGGGGTTACTTTGGAATTAAAGGTTATGTCATTAAGCAAAAATAATAAATAGAATTCGGTTATAATTCAATAAAGAAATTCAGTAACTAGGATCAAATTAGACACGAAGGTTGGATTTGAAGTGAAACTCATCCCTGACATTTTTCTTATTATAAATGATCAATTTTATTACTGTTTGCAGTTTTGAATATTATTTCAATCAAATCGGAATCTCTTTATTCAACTTTCGTACTTAAATATAATTCAATAGTAAAACGCAATCCTTGAGTTTGATACTCGGTACTACCGTTTTAATTATTACTTGCAACGATTTAGTACACTTGTTGAAAGCTATCATATACCCAACGAGACCCAATAGCACCCTTTCTACGAGGAAGAGCTATTAATTCCCAAGTATTAGTATTGTGCAATGCAAAGAGTTCTTCAGCCATAACTTGTTGCCAAAGAGGATCAATAATATCCTCTTTATAGGAAGAGGGCATAGAAAAACTGTGAATAGAGGTGAAGAAAGAAGCAAACGAAGCTGAATAAGTGGAATAGACAAAATCAGGTAACTGGATAGACTTATGATGACGATAGGGGTAACGAGGAGGCAGAGACGGAGGATCAACAGTTGCAAGAGGTGGTTGGACAGCCAGCGGGACAAGAGGGATGTCATCATGTGGAGTAGTAGTATTTTTCTTGCAATTCTCAACAATACAATCACTAGAAGCATGATCATTAAGACCAAACAGATCAATATGGGTTAGTTCTAAACTTTTAATAATATGAGAATCCGAGGAAACATAGTAAAAGGGGACGGGCTCAAGTAATAAAATAAACTAAAAGTGAGATTAGAAGCAAGACTCAAAGTGAGATTAGGAATAAAATAAACATCAGAAAAAGACAAGTTAGGTATGGAGATAGAACCAATGTCTGCTAATGGTATATAAGTACCCTCAACAGTCATAACCGACGTAGACGAGATAGGATCCACAGACACAAGATTTATCATCATATGGTGAGGTGCTCCAGAATCAAGAATCCATATGGAAGGAGATATACCTGACATACTAAAGGAGTTCAAATCTTTAGAAAAGATGACAAACATGACATGTGATTGAGTGGCAAAAAGTTTTTGAAGCTGTTCTACAATATCAAATATTTTGGAAGCAGTCTCAGATAAGTATATAGAACTAGAACTAGAGCAAATGGTAGGAAGAGCAAAACCAACAACATTGGACGATGGAGCCATAAAATTTTTCTTATGTGCTCTCGCCAATTTCGTACAATGTGCTTTCTATAACAAACTATCTATTTTATTAAGCCTAGAAGTTAATTAATAAAATTGTTAATTTAAAAATAAAATAATTAGTTTGAATTTTGATTAATTAAGAAAAGGGCACTAATGTGATATTTGGATAAATAAAGGGCAAAGAGATAATTTCTATTATACTTCCTTAAATATCATTTCTTGTACTAAAAAGAATGAATTGTGCATTTTTTTTCTTCTCAAAACACCTTTCGTTCTTCTCCCCGTTACCGTGAGCAAACTCCAACATCGTCCCAATCTCCAAACCTATCATTTTCTTTAGTTTTCAAAGTTCTTTAAACCCAAAAGTTTCTTAAAATTCTTTAAAACAATTTTTCAATCTTAGATGTCCAAATTTGTCCTTCCACTCAATTAGGGGAGAATAATCCAAAATTGGAGAACTTGAGCCAAAGTTTCAATTCAACAAAAATTTGAGCCAAAGCTCAAAAACAAATTTCATTAGAACTTCATCTTCTCCTTAAACACAAACTGTGAGTTCTTTTTAATAAAGTTTTTTTTTAATCTTCTGAGATTGAGCATTTAATTTTATTACAAAATACTGAAGTTGTTTGAGAAAAAGGGGAATGGAAGAAAAGAACTAAAATAGCGACGAAAAAGAAAATCTAACCTACAGGAATTTCGTTGAAAATTTCAGCTTATCTCTATTAATTTAGAACGTGCATGTTGTTTATCTCTAGGTGTGATGTTTGTTAATGAAATATATGCTAGAAAAATTTAATTAGATGCACATAACTAGATTTAAGATCAGTATGCTTGTCTAGCACGATTTCTACTCGTTACTGATGTTGTCTTTAATGTGTATGTGAAACTGTGAGTTATGTTACATTAGTTTTTTTCTAATATGATGGTTTTGGGCACTGAAATTCTTTAAATAAAATATTTTGGGGGTTATTACGGATTAGGAGAATTAGAGTGTGAGGAAATCGAATTTTCGCATATAGGTGTTTTAAAACTGCATCCAAATGATTCTTCATGACTTTTATGTTGTTACTAATTTCATGACTCTGATATTGTTACAATTTTCATGACTTTGATGTTGTTACTATTTTCATGAATCCAATGTTGTTTCTATTTTGCTACCTATGGGTTTGGTATATTGCTAATTTATTTATAATTGTTATGGATGAATGATGCATTTCATATATGACATAATAAAGACATTTCATACAAAACATCTCAAGTTTAGTACGATATCATTAATCAGATCATGCATGGCCTTATTCACGGTGGTACATTTAGGTTATTCCAAGCATTGAATAACATGTAAAGGAGAACAATCAGAATGCTGATTATAGTTATAGTTTCGCTTGACCACCTTTACCAATCAGAACTCAATTATCTTTGTGACCCATATCAAGATATTGAGCGACACTTCCTTATTTCAAAGGAAAAGATTTGAGGTCATGCATATATTTATATATAATAATAATAATAGTATTTTTATAAGTAAAACTTTTATAAAATTTAAAAGTGAAAGTTTTAACTTGAGATGTATAATTGTTTTCATGTTTTATACATTTTTATGAAATAAACTTTTTGAGATTGTTTTTCCTTTTACTTTTCAGAGCTCACTAAGATATATTTATCTCACCTTTTTTTTTTTTAATTTAGCAGCTGGAGTGACATGAGACATGAATTTATCATCAGAAGATCAATTTCAAACTTGTGGAATTAGAATTTGATGTTTTATTTTATGATGTAATCAGACAATCGTATTTTATTTTCAAGATGTAATATTTTATGAATTTAATGAACAAGTTGTAAACTATATTTATGAATGTAGTTTTCAGTTATATTGGTGATTCTAATTTATTATTTATTATTAGTTACCTCTATTTTTCGTTGCAAAATACACATTCATCATTACCAAGCCCAACCCTCCCTTGAGATTTTCCTCTTTGAACAAGAGCAACAAAAACACATGGAGGAGTTGAGAGAATTCCCTTATCTGACACAACATAATGAGTTTTAGGTCTGATTTCTTCTGCCACCAATTCCTTAACTACTGATTCAACATTAAGAAGAGGGGAATGATTCAAAATACCCCCCATGAAGACCCTCAAAATCATTACGAAGAACCATCAGAAACCAAACCAGACGTTGCTTCTTCTCTTATCAATGTATGCTTTGACAACTTTTAACTTAGTTGATTCCATAAGAGCCAATTGACCCGACAAATTAGTCATTGTCGAATAGAATTCTAGAATTGTCATATTGTTCTGCTTAAGGGCTCTAATATCACTTTCCAACTGATAACATTTTGCAAAGTTAGACTGAACATACAAACATTTCAAGTGATCCCAAATATCTTTAGCAATATCATATTTTGCTAATTGCACTCCTATAAACAACTCAACATAATTGTTAATCCAAGTAATGATTTTTGAACAGAAGTTCCATTAACATAACCCTACATATTTTTTTCAATCAGAAAAATTTTCATCACATAACTCCAATAAGAGTAATTTTGTCCATTGAGGTGGACCCTAACAACTTGAAGAGAATCATTCTTAGCACCAGCCATAACAAATAATGATAGGAAAATACGACAAACACAATCATTGAAACAAAATAAATTAGGGATAACTTGTCAATAGCAGAGTCCACCAAAAACCAAACAAAATCATATCAGAAATAGAAGAGCAAAACTACGCCGAAAATCGAAAAGGTGAATCGCATCGGAGACAAAAGAATAAAATAGCGCCAGAAACAGAGAGGCAGAATAGCGCTAGAAACGTAGGAAACAGATCGTACCAGCTTCAAAACAGGCCACACAAAAATGCTCTGAGCTCCACTAAGTTGTGGACCACTTTACAGTAGATCCCAAAATCAACCAAAACTCTTTGATACCATGTTAGCAATGATAAACATAGGAGGGAGGAAGATGAAGAGAGGAGGAAGACATAGAACCTACTAGGGTTTCATACACCAAATGAACAACAACCTTAATGTGATAAGGTTACAATAAGTATATAGACAAGAGAATAAAAAAGTCTAAAATACCTTCACTAATTTTTTAAAAACCACATGTCTGTTGCTATAGTCCTTGAAGGTGTAGTCCACTGGCGTAGTCCAGTAATATGAGTTGAGGTGCAGAAGCAATATTAGTTAGAAGACCAGAGTTCAATATCTAGTATTATCAAATTCTAATCAACTACCAACTAACATTTGCCACTAAATAAGAAAAGAAAAATTAGAGACAATCTTATACTAGGAGTTGTTAGACACTAAATTAAGATTAGTCTACTGAGAAGAGACACACAATTGCGAACTATCATTATAAAACTTTAATTCATTTCTTATAGATTTAAAATATTTACTACTTTTGAGAAGATCATATACTACCTGTCTGCCGCCGCCCACTTCTTTTCTTCATCCAAAGTAACTCGATTTCTTTTTTGTTTATTGGAGTGAGGGAATTTATACGTTTTTTTAAGCAACTTGATTTCTTTTAAATTATTTTTATTTTATTTTATTTAAATAAATAATTTTCACATAAATTTAATTTTTTAGTGTTTTGTTTATAATTCTTTTGTTTGGATACAATGTTGTTTTGTCGTTTATTTTAGTATAGTGTTGTTTGAGTTTCATATTTTTTCAGTGTTAATTTCGTTCAAATTGATAAATTAATTTTAATTATTATAAATTTAATAAATAATTTTTGTGTTGTTCGATGCTATTGATCTAAAAATATAATTTTTCAGACTTTTTAATTATGTTATATTTATAAATATTTTATTATTTTGTATTATTAATTTATATGATGTGAGTTATTCAATAAATTTTTTTTCTTTTCAATTTTAAAGAGTTTTGATTTATATTGAGATATTTTTTAACCATATCTTTTTAAAAAATATCAATATACTTTACTTTAAAATTTATATGAAAATGTTCAGCCGGGATGTGTTTTCCCCTTCAAAAATCGCATCCTAATGATGCGAATTGTATTATTATTTTTCATAATTTATTTTTAAATAAATAAATAAATATTAAATAAACAAATAAATAAAGTAAATATATAAAATATAATTAAAATAACAAAAAAAGTTATATTAGCAAAAATAAACAAATATATATATATATATATTTAAATTAACACGGTTGAATAAATGTAAAAAAATTATGATAAAAAGAATATATTAAATATAATTAAATAGATTGTACTAAAAAAAGAACTATAATATTTTAAAAACCTCTTCCTAGGTGGTTGGTTTTTGGGAGATCCTATATCGGTTAATAAAATATTTTTGGAGAACAAATTTGACGCGCTGATGTACTTTGCCGCTTTTGCATATGTAGGGGAAAGCACTATCGATCCTCTAAGTATTATAACATATATAACTTCAAATACTTGTTGGTTGCAAATAGATTAATAACACTATCACATTTTGTAAGCAATTCACTTTTATTAATTTTAGCAATTGTTTCTTATTTGTCTAATTCAAACCAACATCTAAGAATATCTATTAATAGGGATGGAATAAACTAAGTTCGTCCCTTAGGGGTCTATGACTTATTAAGTCTAGTTTGATCTATTCAATTAAATAAAAATATTACATTCAGATTTTTTTAAAATCCTATGAATTTAAATAAGACAGATTTAGACTTATAAAAAAATCTATTAGACCTTATACATACATATATATTGAAAAAAATATATAATTTTATTAGTTTTCTTTAAATTTATTATTTTATTAGTTTTTCTTATATATAAAAGCTTAATTTAGTCAATTTAAAAATGTAAAATATATTATCTAAATGTTTTAATGTGAAGTTTCAATAAGATTTTTTAAAAAGGTCAATACAAGTCGGAAAAAAAATATATGATAGATGGTAGATTAGACATAGACTAAAAAATTAATCGTAGACCAAAATTATATGATCTATTTTCACTCCTATTTATAAAATGTATAAAACCCACTACAATCCTCCGCTCTATCAACTATACTAACTCGGTTGTAATTATGTCCATAAGTATAATTGTTATATTCTTACTATAGATCCGTCCTTATACAATTAATTAAATGTTAAAAAATAAGATCTTTTATTAAGAAGGGAAATGACCCCTCCCGAGTCCAAAATGCACTCGCTTACTATCTTAGAATTTTTTAAAAATAAATTGCTCAAAAGCTTCTCATTAATAATAATGTTGTATATAAAATTTGGAATATCAATGAAACTACGGAGATTAGCTATGGATGTGGTTACTATGCTAATTCGTGAGTTACATTATTTGTTTATCTTTTACCAAAATCAACACAAGAGTTTTTGGATATGGTTAGATGTTTATTTCAACACTCCAAAATAATGGTTCTTATTTCAGATAGTCCTCTCAATTGTTGTGAAATCTATTCACGATATACTTGTTATCCAATTCTAAGTCCACATCTTATAATTGTAAATATTTTATCCACCTAATAGTAATTAGTCGTCTACTCGTTTCGCCTTCATTAACCAACATAATCGGTGACAACCATTTTGTTTTTGCTAGAACAAAATTTCCATCGTCATCACGAATGCATATTCTTATTACCACACGATTCCCGTAACAAAGAGAACCAAGCATTGATGTTGCACTTCGACCGGTAGTTGGCCTTTGCAAAGTAACTCTACTCTACAAAATTGTTGTGTAGTAGAAGAATTGCAACATTTGATACTCCTAGCCAAGTTCCAATCATGTAAGAACCTTATACCTCTATTAACAACATGTGTCGATCCTTCTTTTTGATATTTCCAAATATAGTCATTCCTTTGTTGCCATGATGCATCACGAGAATTCAGCTGCAGCAGCATCACTCGGTTTTGAACCTTATACCTCTATTTGTGACTGTCACTCGGTTCTGATATGAACTAAGAAGAAGGTAGATTTAGAGAAGAATGTTAGAACATATTGTATGACTTAGAGGAATTGAAATTGAGAAGAAGAGAATTGAAATAATCATGTTTCAATCAGTTACTTACAGTCCAAGCAACCGACCCAACTTTAAGTTTTATATCAAATAGTTTGCATAGTGCCAATTACAACAAACTAACTAACTTCATTAATGATGACTCTTCATCATATGCATATTTTTCAGTTATTTTAGTCTTATTTATCTTTAACCATTAGTTAATTTAAGGAGTTATTTGATATATTTTGTTAATTTTAGCTCTTTGATTTAATGAAATGTTTATGTTCTTATTTTCTTGATTAAGTAGAGATTTTTCGTAGTTTTGCGTTGTTACTTTCTTTTAGTGCAGTGCTGAAATTTGGTAAGAAATCAACATGATCTATGTGAAGTATTTCAACAATATCTGGAGTTGTAGATGTCCAATTAGAGTCAAACCAAGTGCAAATGAAAGCTAAGATCCATCGCTTCAACTTTCATGAAGACACCGGAACCCAATTCAAAATCACAAGAGGCGAAAATGCAGAAAAGGTCAAACAGAAGAAGTTGTGCGCCTGAAGTGCAACAGCTGCGCCTGGGGCACATTTCCACCCTTTCGAATCTGCCGAGTCGCGCCTGAAGCATAACTTCCGCGCCTGGGGCGCGTGGCACGCGGCTGAATGTTTTAAAACTCTTTTTTTTTTCTTTCACTTTTTAAGGATCCTTTTGACTATTGGGAAGTTGAGAGACTTGTGCCATAGCATAGAAACTCAAAGACGGTCGTTTCTAACACCATTTGAGCAGTTTTATCAAGAATCATTCATGAATCTTTCTTGTAATTCTTCTCTAATCTCTATCTTTTTCATCTCTTTCATGAGTAACTAAATCATATTTGTTAGGGATGAGTGTAACAAGATGAAATCCTTATTTTTTCTGATTTGATTTTTAGTTCTATTAATGAATTTATTGAATTATTTTTCTCATCTTTGTGCTTAATGCTTTTTATTTGTTAATCAACATTAAAATGTTCTACAATTCGTATTTTGAAACAGAAGTGGACTTTACGAATTCTTGAGATGAGAAATTCATGAATTTGTAGTCTAGGGATTGATGCAGGTCATGAAACCAATTAAATTAGTTGCAAAGGCAGTAGTTTAACAAGAGAGTTCCTATACGGTAAAGCTTAATTCCAATATTAAATTCACTAAGTTATTAGGGGTAACTTTGGAATTAAAGGTTCAATAAGACATTAGGGCAAGAATAATAAAGAGAATTCGATAATAATTCAATAAAAAATTCAGTAAATAGGACCAAATTAGATACCAAAGTTGAATTCAAAGTGAAACTCATCCCTGACATTTTTCTTATTATAAAAGATCAATTTTATTATTGTTATTAATTTCAAATATCATCTCAATCAATTCGAAAACTTTTTGTTCAATTTTAGTAATTAAATACAGCTCGATAGTAAAACGCAATTGAGTTCGACACTTGGTACTACCGTTTTATTATTACTTGCAACGATTCAGTACACTTGCTGAAACACTATGAAGTTTTTGGCGCCGTTGCCGGATATTGTCATATCACTATTGAGTATAATTTATTTACTTAATTGAAATTTTTTGCTCTGCAATAAATTTTTTGCTTTTATTTTATTTTTAATTTTGAAAAGAAAAATATGTTTTAAAACTCTTTAATTTTCACTTAATTATTTATCTTTCTTTATTTTAAAAATGTTCATTACTCAAAATTTGTCTAACCTTGTATGTGAGGCCAGTCTTTAGTTGAACTTTTCTTTGATCCAGAAATCGAAAAAACTGCGAAAGCAAATTGAAAAGAGGTTCGAGAATGGAGACAAAGGGAAAGACAATTAGTAGTGGAAGAAGAGGATTTAAGAGATTTCTTCATATTTGCGGAAATGGCTGATCCACCACCACCTGAACGTACCATCGGCGAGTATGGGAATCGAAAAAGAAACTGTGCTCAATTGGTTATCCATAACACACTGGTTACAATTAACAAGTTTGAAGTGAGCCCCGCTCTATTCCGAGAGTTGAACGGGAATCATTTTTCAAGTAAACATAACGAAGACGCCAATAGACACCTCACAAACTTCTTTGAATTATGTGAAACAGTGAAAGTGGATGGTTGTTCTGAAGAAGGCAAGAGATTGAGATTATTTTCATTGTCATTGAAATATGATACTAAGGAGTGGCTTAACTCCTTTCCTGCCAGTAGCATCACCATGTTGGATGACCTTGAAGATAAGTTCTTGGAACAATACTTTCCCCCAGTTGTGTTCGTTAGAAACAGGCAATAGATTTTCAGTTACAAACAGAAAGAAGGAGAATCTCTTCGTGACATTTATATGAGGCTCAAGAGTTTACTAGCAGGATGCCCCAATCATGCTTATGACGACACTGCTCAGATTCAAATTTTCTGTAATGGTTTGAGGCCTAACACTAGAATTATGTTGGATGCTATAGAAGGTGGTTCTTTGAATTACAAGACTGCTTTGGAATCATGCAAAATTATCGAGATCATGGCGTCAAATGAACAAATGATGTTGTATGACATAGGTGGTGGGTCAACAAGTGGTATATTGGAATTGAATGTTATGGATGCTGGGTTGGCTCAAGGCAGGTTGCTCTCAAAACAGATAGAAGATGTTATCACCGCTGAGATAAAGAAGGGGATGACAGCTCTAAATATACAACCCCAAGTGGTCCTTGTCAAATTATTGAAACATATTGGTTGTAACTTTTATGAGGGAGCACATAAAAATGGAGCTTGTGAAGCATCAGATGAAAATGATACAGAAGAACTACAAGAGGTGAATTTTGTGGGTAATAACGAGAAGCAGAACAATCCATACTCTAGTACGTAAATCCTGGTTGGAGAAATCATCCAAATTTTTCTTGGAGAGATCAACAAATTGAATCTCAATGAGCTCAAGCAAATCAAGCCCCACCTCGAAAAGCTGCTTGGAGAGTGCTATTGAGAAGTTAGTAACAAGCACAAGTTCTTTCATTGAAGAGTCAAGAGCCATCCCGAAAAATCACTCTGCATCATAAACTATCTGGAGACTCAACTGGGTCAACTTGCTCAACAATTTGCACAAAGAGCGCATGGAAATTTTCCTAGTGACACAATTCTGAATCGACGAAATAATGTCAATGTAGTAACAACAAGGAGTGGCAAGGTAAGTGAACAAGTACCATCTAAAGCCAAACAGAGTGGAAGTACTTCCACTTCAACCCACTCGGAGGAAATGGTCACCCCGACATCAGTTGAGAAGCAAATCACTCTTGAAAAGGAGGAAGAACCTGTGGTACAGAAAAACGAGACACTGCCAAAACTAGAAATTCGAATTTCGTTTCCTCAAAGATTAAGAAAAGAAGAAACTGAAAAACAATTTGGTAAATTTCTTGATGTTTTTAAAAAATTGCAAATTAACATTCCTTTTGCAGAAGCACTAGAGCAGATGCCGGCTTACGCCAAGTTCATGAAGGAGATTCTGTTAACGAAAAGAAAAATTGGTAGTGAAACAGTGATGCTTACCGAAGAGTGCAATGCTATTCTATAGAGGAACCTGCCACCTAAGCTCAAAGATCTTGGAAGCTTCTCTATTCCTTGCGCTATTAGGGATAAAACTTTTGGAAAAACCCTATGTGATCTTTGGGCTAGTGTAAGTCTTATGCCCCTTTCCATATACAAAAGGTTAGGCATTGGAAGAGTCAAAGACACACAACTAATGTTTCAGTTTGCATATCGTTCAATGAAACACCCATATGGCGTGGTGGAAGATGTGTTGTGAGCTTTAGATAGTTCATACTTTTTCTTATTATCCTAGCTATGAGCTTTTGAACCTAAACACTTTAACTCTTTGTTGTGTGATTATCCAGACATGTGTTATCCTTCCAGCACTAATTCTGACTTGCATCACTTGTAATTTATGCATACTATACCATCTCAAATTTCACAATCAACTATTTTATTAATTAAATAGGATTTTAAAGAAATTAATTTGGTGTTAAAACTATTTTAGAATATATGTTGATTAATTTTATGATTACTTCTCTTTATATGTGTGAATTTCTTATGGTTTAATAATCGTATATATATTTAATTTAATTAGTAATATAAATTATAAATATTATGTTTATTTATTTAATTTATTTTTCAAAAATATAATGGTATTGTAGCAAAAGTACTTTAGAGGATAAGATTTGAGTGAATATACATGTAGATTTGCATTAGATATTCGTTGTGATATTTTCGTGTGCGTTTGACTACATGATAAATGTGTGCATAGTTATATTTTAATTATTTAAGATTATTTTCTATTTTAATTATTTGTTTATAAATAATTGTCTTAAGATAGTAGTAATATTGTGATTAATTTCTTTATTTTTATATATTTTTTATGATATGATGGTTTTGTACGTATTTATTGGGATTTAGTAATAAATATAAATTATTTATGTTATATTTATTTATTTTATTGTTTTGACTATTCTATAAAGATGGTAGTATTTTTATGTGATAATTTTGTAAAATATCATAGTAATAATTCTAGTTAATATTGTGCATGTAAGAGTTTGTGTTATTAATGTATTTTAAAATAATAATTACTTTAATTATATTTTATAAATATTAGTTTGGAAAATATTCGTAATACTTTAGTAATAAAATTGTGTTAAAAAATTAGTTTTGATAATTTTTTGTTTTATTTAAAAATAATAATAATAAAAATAAAAAAAGAAATGAGTAAAATGTGTTTATGGGCTAGGCCCATATACAAGTAAACCCTAATTTTGGGAGAAACAAAAATTAGGATTACCGTTTGACACCACTGATAACTGTTCCAGAAAACTTTATTCGTTTTCATCCAAATTTCAGTATGTTGTTTCATTCATTTAGTTAGTCAATTAAACACATTTTTTCAGATTTTTAACTATCCCAATTTCTCTCTAAAATACCCGACTTCACCGTTTATGGGATTCGTTATTTTGAACCGTTCTTCTTCACTGTAAGTCTGATTTGAGTGAAACCAATGCAAAAACGACCGTGTGAACGATGACTATATTATACCATGATTATTTTCTGCTTTAGGTAAGTTAACTTGATTCAGTTTCGAAAATTGACCTTTTTAGAGTGTGTTTTCACAATTTATATTGACGTTTACGCACGCTACGCACGCACGGCAATAGCCCTATTTAGTAATAATATAATTAATATGACTAATTATGATTTGTAGGATTAAAATTTGGATTAGAAACTTTTATTAGGTTGTTGTTTGATTTAAATTCTGCAACTGTGTGGTATGTGTGAAGAAAGTTTAAGTTTTATTCTTAATGTGTTGATAGTCTTATTTATGATATATGTGATAACATTTGAATTTATGTGTGGCATATATGAAGGTTTTAATATCTATATGTAGGTGATGAAAGTTTAAATTTTTATTATGTAATAGATTAAAGTTTTGATTTTTTATGATATTTTTATGAATATATGATTTATGGATATTTGGGTGGAAGCTTTGATCTTTGTGATAGTTATTTATGAATATATGATCTTCATGATATGTGGGCTGGAAGTTTTGATTTTTATGATGGTTGTTTAAGAATACTTGATTTTCTTGATAAGAACTTGTGATGTATGATTTAGTGATATTTGTATAAGGTGATGATTTCGTATAAGTTATATTGGATCAATTGAATTAATCTTAGTGGACTGTGTGAGAATGTTTTATTTTGATGATATATCATCATGTCCTGACATATGTATCTTAGTGGGCTATGTGGGAATATTTTATTTTGAAAATGCACCGCCATATCATGGCGTATGCATCTTCGTGAAAGTTGCCTTTGTGGCAGGTTTTTTCTCCATTGGTATGAGTGATTTTCTGTGTGGAAGTTGCCTTTGTGGCATGTTTATTTTCCCAATTGGTATGTGTGATTTTCTTTGTGGAAGTTGCCTTAGCGGCAGATATTATATCCGGATCAGATAGTTATTAGGAGCATGCATAGTATTGCATCGCCTTGTGATTGTTTGGTTGTGGTTAATGTGTATTTAATGTGATAATAATTTCTCTTAGATGATTTGATGTTATAATGAGATATTGATCTCCTTGAGTGATTTTGACTTCATAATATGATTTTTCTTGAAATCCTTTGTTATATTGTGATGTGTTTGATACGACTATGTGTTGAATATTTGCATGTTCTTCTTACTTATATTATACTATTAACATGATTTTAAAACTCACCTCTTCGTTGTTTGTGTTTGACTGGCTAGGCCATGCGTTTGCTAAATCGCAATTATTACAGGTTAATGAGTCTTGATGTTAAAGTTTAGGAGAAGCTCCGCTCTGTTAGGTGGTATTGGGAATGAGAGTTTTAAGTTGTATTTTATTTATTTAATTAATGAAAACTATACAAGTATTACTAAGTGTTTGGATTTAAATTAAGAAATCATATTTAGATAAAATTTATTGAGATTGCATTGTTCTATAGGAGAAAGAGTCTAAAGTATTCAATTGGCATTTTGAGAAACGTGATGTCCTAATAACTCATAAAAATTTGTTTTCCTTTGAAGGAGTTTTTATTTATCCCTTGCGAATTTTAGTAAAAACATGATATAAATTATTGTATATATTATTTTGGGGTTTAGGATTTACTAATTATTTAAATGAATAGTAGTTACAATATTCTTACTTAAATAATTAAAATAAAATTGTCGTAATTTTTCTAAGCTATAAGTATTTTTAAGTAATACGTTGGATAAAAAAATTCGAGGCGTTACACATAGAATGAGTTAATTTTGTTTGGTCGTTTGAGCCATTCTAACTATCCAATGCAAATTTTATCATTTGCTAGCCCCTTTGGGCTTTGCCCTTTTATTTCGGTTACTACTCACATTACAAGTCAAAAACCTGACTTTAATTAAATTACCTTACTTGGAGTTAAGTAGAAAAAAATTTCTTGTCTTAGTGAAGTTCTAAGTTTGGGGTTACTCACGGGATATCAACCTTTTAAGTTTGGGGTGGTGATTCTCACAAAAAGCAAAAAAAATTAAAAAAAAAAAATTAAAATCAGTTTGTGTACTTTGATAAATAATATCTTCTTGGTTCTTTTGTGAATGTTTGAGAATCTCCACAATGAAAAGGTGAATAAAAATAAAAAGTAGTAGAATAATTTGAAAATGTATGCCTAACTCTATGTAGTAAAGCCTACTATCCCAAAATGTTTTACCCTTACTTAAACCCCATTACAACCCGAAAAGTCCTCCAAAAGTGTTTGTGTTTGCTACATTGTGATTGCTAACTAGAATTTTTTCAAGCCTATGGTAGCATTATGCATGTTTTAGGATTGAAGTATTAAATTCATAACCCTTCCTAAACACTTGAGAGAAATTTTGGTAAGATTGTGTGAAGAGAGAGTTCAACTTGATGAATGAATGCTAACGTGTACAAATTGTGTTGTTTTTTGTAAACAACCATAGACGTTGATGAATGTTTTGTAGTAGCTAGAACTTTGAGAATTGAGTTTGACTTGATTTGAGAAATTGAGTTTTAGTTTGCTTTTAACTGTATCAAATATGAAATTAATTGTTGCTTGGACACAAGCAATAAATTAAGTTTGGGGTTGTGATGACTCTTCGTCATATGCATATTTTTTTATTGATTTTAGTCTTATTTATCTTTAACCATTAGTTAATTTAAGGATTTATTTGATATATTTTGCTAATTATAGTTCTTTGATTTAATGAAATTTTTATATTCTTATTTCCTTGATTAAGTAGAGATTTGTCGTAGTTTTGCGTAGTTACTTTGTTTTAGTACAGTGCTGAATTTTGGTTAGAAATCAACATGCCCTATGTGGAGTATATAAGCCATATCTGAAGTTGTTGATGTCCAGTAGTCAAACCAAGAGCAAATGAAAGCAAAGATCCATAGCTACAACTTGCATGAAGACACCAGAACCCAATTTAAACTCAAAAGAGGATAAAAATACAAAAAAAGTCAAATAGAAGAAGTTATGCGCCTGAAGCGCAACAAATGCGCCTAGAGAGCATTTTCACCCTTTTGAATCTTCCAAGGCGCGCCTGAAGCCCAAATTTCGCGACTGGGGCCCGTGGCATATGGCTGAATGTTTAAAAATCCATTTTTTTTTCTCACATTTTAAAGATCTATTTTACTATTGGGAAGTTGGGAGACTTGTGCCCTAGTATAGAAACTCAACGACAACCGTTTCTAAACCATTGGAGCAGTTTTTATCAAGAATCATTCATGAATCTTTCTTGTAATTCTTTTCTAATCTCTATGTTTTTCATCTCTGTCATGAGTAACTAAACCCTATTTATTAGGGATGAGTGTAACAAGATGAATCCTTTATTTTTCTGATTTGATTTCTAGTTTTATGAATGAATTTATTGAATTATTTTTCTCATCTATCTGCTTAATGCTTTTAATTGTTTGATCAATATTAAAATGTTCTACAATTTGTATTTTGAAACGGAAGTGGGCTTTACGAATGTTTGAGATGAGAAATTCATGAATTTGTAGTTTAGGGATAGATGCAGGTCATGAAACCAATTAAATTAGTTGCAAAGGCAGTGGTTTAACAAGAGAATTCATGTACAGTAAGGCTTAATTCTAATCTTAAATCCACTAAGGAATTAGGGGTTAGTTTGGAATTTAAAGTTTTGTTACTAAGACATTAGGGCAAGAATAATAAATAGAATTCGGTAATAATTCAATAAAGAAATTCAGTAATTAGGATCAAATTAGACACCAAGGTTGAATTCGAAGTGAAACTCATCCTTGACATTTTTCTTATTATAAAAGATCAATTTTATTATTGTTGTTAATTTCAAATATTATCTCAATCAATTCGAAAACTTTTTGTTCAATTTTAGTAATTAAATACAGCTTGATAGTAAAATGTAATCCTTAAGTTCGACACTCGGTGCTACCGTTTTGTTATTATTTACAACGATTCAGTTCCATTGCTGAAACGCTATCAATTAGAATGTCAGCTTTTTTATAATTGGTACTGCAACATTCTAGCTTTATCTTGCCTTTAATCACCCGATCTCTTAAGAAATTGAATCTTATTTCTATGTGTTTGCTTCTCCCATGAGCACTTGGGTACTATGCTAGATGTATTGCTGATTATTTTCTATCTTTATCTTCATTGCATCATCACTTCCCAACCCCAACTCAATCATCAATTCTGCCCACCACAGAGCTTGGCAAACTCCCATTGATGCAGCCACATATTCAGCTTCGCAAGTGGGCAATGCTACTATGCTTTGCTTCCTTCGACACCATGAGATTGGTGACTCGTTCATCATAAACACATAACTCGTGGCGCTCTTCCTATCATCTTTGTCTCCACACCAATCTACATAAGTAAAATTAGTCAGTCCAACTTCATCTTTATTCGAGTCTCTATGATATAGCAGTCCAAGCTCTCTGGATTCTTTGATGTATCTCAAGAACTTATTTGTTGCCAAGTAGTGGGGTGGTCTAGGCTTCTCCATATACTTGTTGACCAGTCTAACACTATATGCTATGTCCGGCCTTATGTTGCACAAATACCTCAAAGATCCTATCATTTGCTTGAATATTGTAGGATCAACCAACTCCTTATTCCCTTCCTTTGAAAGCATCAATCCTGCTTATGATGGGGTGCTCGTGCCATTGCAATCTTGCATATTAAATCTCTTTAATACATCATTAGCATACTTCTTTTGATGCATGGAGACTCCATTCTTTATGTCATCTCAAACTCTTTTTTAATTCTGATTTTGAATTTTTGGATTTATGCTTCATCACTGCTAGGTACTAGAAAATCATCAACATAAAGACATATCAATAGTGTAGGCAGTGTTATTGCCTTTTTCACATAGACTCCATGCTCATTCACACATTTCTTAAATTGTTGCTCTAGAAGAAACTTTTCAATCCTCTTGTTCCAGACCCTAGAAGCTTGCTTCAGGCTATACAATGTTTTCCTCGATTTGTACACATTGTCTTCTTTGCCTTTTATCTCATATCCTGGTGGCTATTTCACATACACTTATTCTTTCAATGGTTCATTGAGGAATGCTTACTTTACATCCAATTGATGCATTATACATACTTCGTAACTAACCATTGACACTACAAGCCTCACTGTTTCAATTATGGCCACTGGTGCAAAAACTTCATCATAATCCAATCTAGGCCTCTATAGAAATCCCCTTGCTACAAGTTTGGCTTTGTACTTGGCAATTTGTCCATCAACCTTCATTTGGATTTTATAGACTTATTTCACATCAATTGGTCTTTAGTGTACTGGCAGAGTCATCAAATCCCATGTTTTATTATTTTCTATTGCATTGAGCTCTTCCTCCATTTCCAGTCTCCATCTTGGATCACTTTGAGCCTTATCATCACTGACTGGTTCTGATTCAGCCATCAATGCAAAATGTATCCACTGTCCATATGCATTGATTGCTTAACCATATGCTACTTCAAATTGGTTCAATCTGACTAAGGGCTATCTAATTCTCCCAGAACGCCCCATTGGATCTGGGACTAGCTGAGGTTCTGATCCTAGCACTTGATCATTATCCAGTTCAATTGCTATTGACTTACTCAAGCTGGCTATGGCATCCATCTTCCAGCCCCAACCTTTTGATTTGTCCACCAATACGTATCTACTTATAACTACTTTCCTTTTGTTTGGATCATAGAGTTTATAATCTCCAATGGAATCATATCCTAGCAATATCATATGTTCAGCCTTTTCATCTAGTTTTCTTCTGTTTTGAGCAGGTATATGTCTAAAACATAGTGATCCGAAAACTTTTAGGTGACTCACATTTGGTCTCCTTCCAATCAGACTTCTTTAGGGGTCCTTATGCCAAGTCTCTTAGTTGGGAACATATCCAATATGTAGACTGTAGTGGACACTACTTCTCCCCATAATTTGTGAGACATTTTCTTTCCTTTCAGCATGCTTCTTGCTATGTTGAGAATAGGTATGTTCCTCCTTTCTACAGCTCTATTGTGTTGTGGTGTATATGGTGTAGTCACTTCTTGTATCATTCCCTCTTTTTCACATAATTCATGGATCACAACCACTTTGTCTTTCTCCCATCAGTTTGAATCTTTTAAACACAACCTTCTTCACATAGCTCCTTTGGTATTTGAATCTCAGACATTCCTTGTACCATATTGATCCGCTGTCGCACACGGGTCAAATACAATTGATAAAATGTAAATAGAGGTAATAACTCGAATCGTTTCGCAAGAACTTCTGATATAGTAATAATACCTAAATTGAAAATTGAAATTAAAAAGGGGGTTTTTTAGATTTTTGTTTTAACGGATGAGCAAAACAAATAATCCACTTATTCAAGTTTCAAACCTATCACAGATTCTATCAATGAGTTTAATTTCTAATTTGTGATTCTATTCTTATTTGACTATAGAATTGATCAAACAAGCGTAATCAATCCTATGTGAATTTGGTTTCTTTGTTTGAATTAAGCATCACAATCATCAAAATATTATAATTAACGATCAAGCGTCGCAAAATTATAATTCAATTAAGTTAGAAACCGAAACCAAATTCTGTCAAATAAATTTAATAAAATTATTACAAAACGGCCAATAAAATTATTTCTTGTAGCAATTTGAATCCTAATTTTTCCGTCTTTAGAAAATAAAAAAAAGGCCAATATATAGTACTTGATATTGGGCTTTAGGGTTTAGGATTTAAAAACAAGTGGCCCGCTAATTAAAATTATTACAAATATCCAGACTATGAAATTTGCAATTTTGGCCCAGTAAAGTTCGGAATTGGTCTTTCCTTCCAACACAAACGTTGTAGCTCAGATATTTCTCTTTCCAACGCCTGCTCATATGTGCCAATCCAATATCCAGAGCTCATGTTATGACCTATAGAGCGAGAAAGAGTCAAAATATAAATAATAAAATTAAAAGGCAAATAATAAAATTATAATTCAAATTCGACCCAAAGTTTAGAAACAAGCTAAAAAATTAATCTAAGCTATCAAGAGCTTTTAAAATACCAAACTAAAAAGCTAAAAACATGTCCCAAATGCTATGATCAAATTCCTCCACACTTAAACTTTTGCACTCCGAGCAAAACAATGCATGTGATTCCAAATATTCTTATGAATGCAAAGTGATGAAAGAGAAAAATATTTCTAGCTTAAAGCAATTATGAATAGTTTTTTTAGCACAACCAAGACAAACAAGAGGGCAAGTTAACTAAAAAATGTATCATAAGTGATAGAGTCCTCGCAGGATATAAAATTTTCTCAAAGTGTTTGGGCTACTGTTTTCACTCAAAGCACATCATGAAATCTAGCACTACCATAGACTTGACTAACCTCTATAATCTATATTTGAAACACATGCAGATAATGATCAAAAAGTCTTTATTTAGGTTGTAACATGGCCAAGGTAAGGTGAGATAATCCTAAGGAGACTAGGGCTGAAAATCAAAGAGAATAAAGGAGTAATGATGAAGAGAGAAAAACAACATTAAGTAACTCAACAAAACATCATTAACTTTTATTTTCATACTCTCTTTGTTCATAACACAACCATTTTTCCTCATATATATATATTTTTTTTTTCTTTCTTTTTTTTTTCATCACTCTCAAATTTAAACAAACAAGTTGAGCACGCCTACACTTATGTAAGAAAAGACTCCTTTATCCCCCAAAATTGAGGCAGCTCATTGTTTTTCACTTTTAGGCTTGTAATGAGCTATATAACAAAAAAAAGGGTAATTAAGCTCAAAGGGGCTTAAACAAATGGATAATTATAGGGTAGACTTATTTGGCAAGTAGCTTAGTTAGAAACAAATGCCTAGATCATTTCAATATATGCATGCGGACAAGAGTCAAGTCAAGTTCTTGCGTAACTAGCAATCATGAGTGACATAACACACAAGAAAAAAAAAGATGGAAAAATGTATTCCATTTATAATAAGGCTCAAAAATCTCACAAAGGTTAATGACTTGTCACAAATGATACACAATTTAGCATTTTAATCCAATTTATTTTACCAAGAATGCAAAAATACTATCTAATCATACCAATCCAAACAAACTCTCAACATTTACAACCATAAAATCTGATGAAAAGCATGAAATGCAATGTCCATTTTTTATTTTTTTTATTTTTTTATTTTTATATTTTTTATTATTATTTTTATTTTTATTTTTGATATTATAATAATTAAAATCATAATAAATAGAATCCTAAATAATACCCCCGCACTTAAATTACACATTGTCCTCAATGAAAGTAACAAGTATAAAATAAGAGTAAGGAAAGGGAGCTCCCTATTTAAACTTCAGTATAAGTGGGCTTTTCCAATGAGAGTTCTTCTATGGTAGAATCTTCAAGCATAAAGCTCTCATGGAATAGCTTGAAGCGGTGTCCATTTACTTTGAACATTTTCTCGGTGTTTTCACTTTTTATTTCCCCTGCACCATGAGGAAAAATGTTAGTAACAACAAAAGGGCTAATCCACTTCGATCGAAGTTTCCCAGCCATAATTTTCAAACGGGAGTTGAACAATAAAACTTTTTGGCCAATGGAAAATTCTTTTCTAGAAATCATCTTATCATGAAAGTGCTTAGTTTTCTCTTTATAGATGCGAGAGTTCTCATAAGCTTCAAGTCTAAGCTCTTCAAGTTGTTGCAATTGAAACTTTCTCTCCAAACTTGCTTTCTCCATCTCAAGATTACAACTCTTGACTGCCTAATAAGCACGGTGCTCTATTTCCACTGGGAGGTGGCATGCCTTACAAAACACAAGTCGATAAGGGGACATTCCTATTGGTGTTTTGTAGGCTGTTCTATGAGCCCAAAGAGCTTCTTCAAGTCGGTGGCTCCAATCTTTCTTTTTTGGCTGCACCATCTTTTCTAAGATCTGTTTGATTTCCCTATTTGAGACTTCAACTTGACCATTAGCCTGAGGATGATAAGGTGTAGAAACTCTATGCACAACCCCATACTTCCGAAGCAAAGCGTCCATGGTGCAGTTGCAAAAATGAGTGCCTTGATCACTTATGATGGCTCGGGGTATTCCAAACCTGCAAAAAATATTTGATCTGATAAAACCTGCAATAACTTTAGAATCATTAGTCCTAGTGGGTATTTCTTCCACCCACTTCGAAACATAATCAACAACCAGTAAAATATAGACATGACCAAAAGATACAGGAAAAGAGCCCACAAAGTCAATGCCCCACACATCAAATACTTCACAC
>NC_021161.2:31998062-32018942 GCF_000331145.2 Cicer arietinum
AATACTTCACATAAAAGCATAGGTTGTTGAGGCATCTCACTCCTACGAGTGATTGTTGTTCCTGCTATTTGGCACTATTCACAAGTTTTATAAGTCTCAAAAGCATCTTTAAACAAAGTGGGTCAAAAGAAACCCGAGTCTAAGACTTTTCTTGCAGTTCGTTGATGACCAAAATGTCCTCTAGTTTGAGAGGCATGAAAAAAATGAAGAATGGATTGAGCCTCATGGTGGGAAACACATCGCCTAATCACCTGGTCACTACATAATTTCTACAGATATGGATCATCCCACACATAGTATTTGGAATCACTTTTAAGTTTGTGCATTTGTGTTCGGGATGCATATGCAGGAAAGACTCCAACAACTAGATAATTAACTAAATCAGCAAACCAAGGAGATACCTCACGCAACTATAGCAGTTGCTTATCAAGGAAGTCATCTCGAATGGGGATGGGGTCCTCATCCATTTATATTCTGCTTAAATGATCTGCCACCAAATTTTCAACTCCACTCTTATCTTTAATCTCTAAATCAAATTCTTGGAGTAATAACATCCACCAGATCAATCTCGGTTTTGCTTATGGTTTCTTCGACAAAAACTTCAAAGCTGCATGGTCAGTAAAAACAACTACCTTCGAACCTAACAAATATGATCTAAACTTATCAAATGCAAAAACAATAGCTAAAAGTTCCTTTTCAGTGGTTGTATAATTAGCCTGTGCAAAATCTAAAGTCCTAGAAGCATAATAAATAACATGGGCAACCTTACCAGCCCTTTGTGCAAAGACTGCTC
Organism: Cicer arietinum; assembly: GCF_000331145.2. Lineage (NCBI taxonomy): Eukaryota > Viridiplantae > Streptophyta > Magnoliopsida > Fabales > Fabaceae > Cicer > Cicer arietinum. The sequence goes on from NC_021161.2 coordinate 31,998,856, forward strand.
CCACGACATAGTTAGATGCATCACACATAATTTCAAAAGGGAGGGTCCAATTGGGTGGCTGAATTATGGGAGTAGAGGTCAGTGCTGCCATGCCTTCTTGCATTTGTCATCGAAGGTGAAACTGACATCTTTTTGCAATAAATTTGACAGCGGAAGAGCTATCTTGCTAAAATCCTTGATAAAGCGTCTGTAAAAACCTGCATGGCCAAGAAAAGAACGAATCTCGCAGATGCAAGATGGGTAAGGCAAATTTGAAATCACATCAATCTTGGCAGGATCCACTTCTATTCCATTTTTAGAGATCACATGTCCCAAAACTATGCCTTGTTCAACCATAAAATGATATTTTTCATAATTTAGCACAATGTTAGTTTCAATACATCTATGCAAAACTCTATCTAAATTGTTCAAGCATGCATCAAATGAGGAACCATACACAGTAAAATCATCCATGAAAACTTCAATACAATTTTCTATCAAGTCAGAGAAAATACTAATCATGCAGCGTTGGAAAGTGCCAAGAGCATTGCATAGGCCAAAGGGCATCCTCCTGTAGGCAAATGTGCCAAAAGGACAAGTGAATGTAGTCTATTCTTGGTCCTCTAGTGCAATATGGATCTGAAAATAACCAAAAAAACCATCAAGAAAACAATAATGTGACTTACCAGCCAAACGTTCAAGCATCTGATCAATGAACGACAAAGGAAAATGATCCTTTCTAGTTGCCTGGTTTAGTCTCCTATAATCGATGCATACCCTCCAGCTGTTCTGCACTCGTGTGGGGATAAGTTCATTATTTTCATTTTTAACCAATGTGAGTCCAATTTTCTTAGGGACTACCTGCACCGGGCTCACCCATTGACTATCAGAGATGGGGTATATAATTTCTGCTTGCAAGAGCTTGGTCACTTCTTTTTTTACAACATCCAAAATTAATGGGTTAAGTCGCCTTTGGGGCAGCCTAACTGATTTTACCCCGTCCTCTAGTAGTATCCTATGCATACACATGGATGGGCTAATACCAAGAATATCAGCCAAGGTCCATCCAATTGTCTTCCTGTGTTTTCTCAAAATCTGCAACATCGCATCTTCCTGTTCATCGTCAAGTTTGGCTGAAATGATCACATGTAACTTGCCATTTCCTTCTAAATATGCATATTTCAAATTTTCAGGAAGTGGTTTAAGCTCTATAGTCGATGGTTGTTCAATGGAAGGTACAACACCAGTGGCCGAAGCTAAGTCTGCAAAATCAATTATGTTAGTAGAAATATCAATATCAACACAATGATCAACCTGCAAGGAAACTTCGATCTCAGCACACTCAGAGCACAATTGAGTATCTGTACAGAATTCACAAGTATAAGTATCATCAAAACCAGAAAATGAAGGAAAATCAGTAGCAAACATGTCGGGGCAAGTGTCATCAACCAAATCAGCAAGCAATTCAATTTGAAAAATCGAATTCTCTTCCATGAGGTGTTTCATAGCATCAAAGATGTTAAATTTTATAATGTTATCACCAAATTCCATGGATAGAGTTCCAGCATGCACATCAATTTTTGTTCTAACAGTTTTCAAGAATGGTCTGCCTAAGATGATAGGCGCCTTGTTGGACTTATTCTCTCCCTCCATGTCCAGAATGTAAAAATCTGTAGGAAATATCAATTCATTAACTCGAACAAGTACATCATCCACAAGTCCAGCGGGACAAGCATTGCTCATGTTCGCCAATTGAATGATAACACCTGTACTCTGTAAAGGTCCAAGAGCAAGAGAGTTAAAAATAGATGTAGGCATAACATTAATGGAAGCTCCTAAATCTAACATAGCATTTTCAAAGTGACTATTGCCTATGGTACATGGAATGGAAAAAGTTCCTAGATATTTGCATTTCTGAGGCATGGGCTGAATGAGGGCTGAAACATTTCGCCCCATGTTTACTCTTTCATTACCTTTTAACCTTCTCTTGTGTGTGCACAAATCTTTTAGAAATTTTGCATATCTTGGAATCTGTTTAATTGCTTCAAGAAGGGGAATGTTCACTTCCACCTTCCTAAATGTATCTAGGATCTCGTTGTCCATATATGTCTCGTCCATTTTCTTAGTCTTCACTGCCCTTTGAGGAAAAGGAAGTGGTACATTTTGCTCAACATCAACAGTTTCATATATCAAAGTATCCTCAACAACCTTGTTATTTTTCACTACAGTTTCAGGTACCTTTGGTATTTCAACAGCTTTCCCATACCTCAATGTATTGCACTAACATTAGGAGCATTTGGATTTACTACTGACTGTGCAGGCAATTGGTTTAACCCCTGAGCATGTAATTGATTGATTGAAGTGGCTAGCTGACCAATCTTTGTTTCCAAATTTTTAATGGTGGAATCTGTTCTTTGTTGAAATTGGAGATTCTGGACAGCCATCTGTTTAACGAGGTCCTCTATTGAAGGTGCATTGTTTTGCTGTTGAGGAATATTTTGTTGTTGCTGCTGCCTAGGTTGTTGTTGTGCAGATGAATTCCCCTATCTCAAGTTGGGATGGTTTCTCCAACCAGGATTGTACCTGTTAGATGATAGATCATAGTTGGCTTGAGGATTGTATATATTTGCTGTATATGCTTGAGGAGCATCAGAAATTGGGTCTTCTTGCAATGTAGGACATGAATCTGAAGGATGCTCTGGAGAAGTGCAAATACCATAGACAACTGCTTGGGTTTTACCTATTGCCAATTTCTTTACTAAAGATGTAAGATCATCAAGTTTTCGTTCTAAATTCTTGTGGGAAGAAGCTTGAATTTCATTCACACCCTTTGTCAACACTGTTGAATTGTTTCTAGTTTTAAACTGCTGAGAATTAATGTACATGTTCTCAATCAAAGCTCTTGCCACTTCTGTGGTCTTATCGACAAGTGCTCCTCCACTAGCAGCATCTAAAATGCTTCTATCCATAGGTAGCAAGCCTTCATAAAAATATTGGATGAGTAATTGTTCAGAAATCTGGTGATGAGGACAGCTTGACACTAATTTCTTGAATCTCTCCCAATACTCATGTAATGATTCCCTGTCAATCTGCCTGATGCCACATATTTCTTTTCTGATTGAAGCAGCTCTTGAGGCAGGGAAGAATTTTTCTAGAAACAATATCTTGAGATCATTCCAACTTGTAACAGAACCAGGTTAAAGGTAGTATAACCAGTCCTTGGCAGCTTCTTGGAGTGAAAATGGGAAGACTCTCAGCTTAACGTGGTCTTCTGTGACTCCTTGAGGCTTTATGGTAGAACACACAACATGGAATTCCTTCAAGTGTTTCTGGGGATCGTCACCTGCAAGACCATTAAACCTTGAAAGCAAGTGTATCAAACCAGATTTAAGTTTAAGTCGTACAATAACTTCAGGATATGTGATACATAATGCATTATAACTGACATTAGGTGCAACAAGTTGTCTTAAGGTTCTATTATTCGCATCAACCATATTTTGCAACAAATTGTCAATTTCAGTATCTGACTATTTCAGGTTCAAGAGAATGAAGATTCACAGAACTAGCCCTAGTCATGCATAATCATAACAATGCAATACAAAATAACAATTCTGAAAATTCCAACAATGTCCCAAATTCTAAAATTGAAGTGAAAAAGGAAACCCCATCAAATAAAATCCAAAAAAATATAAAAATACCATAAAAATTTTCTAAAATTCAAATAAAGGCAACGCAAATTTTTTTTTGGAATTTTTGGAGAATATGAAAAATTAAAAAAATTGAAAAAAAGGTCTAACCAAAGGAATTTGGGATATTGACCGTTGTTTCCGTATAAGGAACTTATACGGAGTCCTGTTCCTTGATTTTTTTTTCTGATTTTCTCGCGAAATTGCGGAGCAATCCTAGACAGTCGCCTAAAATAGGTTTAATATTATTATCAGAGACTCCAACAGCGCCAATTTGATCCGCTGTCGCACACGGGTCAAATACAATTGATAAAATGTAAATAGAGGTAATAACTCGAATCGTTTCGCAAGGACTTCTGATATAGTAATAATAACCGAATTGAAAATTGAAATTAAAAATGGGTTTTTTAGATTTTTGTTTTAACGGATGAACAAAAGAATTAATCCACTTATTCGAGTTTCAAACCTATCACAGATTCTATCAATGAGTTTAATTTCTAATTTGTGATTCTATTCTTATTTGACTATAGAATTGATGAAACAAGGGTAATCAATCCTGTGTGAATTTGATTCAATTTAAGCAATCAAAATGTCAATATAATCAAATAAACAAGACTAGAATCATGAATAGAAATTGACAGTGTAACCTGAATCTCAAGGTGTTGATGAAACTCTGAACTCGTGAATTAATCTTATAAAATTAGTCTTCCATGAAATTAAAATAAAACTGTTTATTTCTAAACGGCCAATATATAGTACTTGATATTGGACTTTAGGGTTTATGGTTTAAAAACAAGTGGTCCGCTAACTAAAATTATTACAAATATCCAGATTACGAAATTTGCAATTTCGGCCCAGTAAAGTTCGGAATTTGTCTTTCCTTCCAACACAAAATTTGTAGTTCAGATTTTTATCTTTCCAACGCTTGCTCATATGTGCCAATCCGATATCCAGAGCTCAAGTTATGACCTACAGAGCGAGAAAGAGTCAAAATATAAATAATACAATTAAAATGCAAATAATAAAATTATAATTCAAATTCGACCCAAAGTTTAGAAACAAGCTAAAAATATTAATCTAAGCTATAAAGAGCTTTTAAATACCAAACTAAAAAGCTAAAAACATGTTCCCAAATGCTATGATCACATACCCTGTCCTACAACATCTGAAGACTTTGGAAATTCAAGTGACAAAACCTTTGATGCCATAACCAGTTTTCACTTCTAACTTTAGTATTCAAGCATTGGTTCTCACTGATTTGAATTTCAATCTTGAAGGTTATGTTCTTTGAGAGTGGTGCCTTCAAGATCAGTCTTCTTGAGCTATCAAACATTCTTATTTCACCATGCTGCATCTTCATTGAGTATCCTTTTTCAAGTAGTTGTCAAAGGCTCAACAAATTATTCTTCATGTTTGGTACATAAAGCACGTCACATATAAAATATTGTTTGACATACCTCATCTGAATCAACGTTTTGCCCACTCCTTCAGCAATCACTGAGCTGTTGTCTACAAACTTAATCTCACTCCTCACTCTTTCATCAATACTTACAAACCACAACTTATGCCTTCTCATATGATTAGAGTAGCCTATGTCAAGATGCAACAGTTCTGGAAATTCATCATATGAGTTTGTGGTAGCCATCAGCAATACATCATATGATTATGAGTCTTCAACTTGTGCCATCTGAGCTTCATAATCATTTCTTTGTACCTTCTTTGATCTACACTCATCAGCAAAGTGCCCCCAATTTTGACAATTATAACATTGAATCCTTTTGTTGTTAAACTTATTCTTACCATTTGATATCTTGATGTGATTGTCACTACTGTTATGATTTCTTGAGTTTTGAGCCCTTTCATCAGAGTCCTACTTCTTGTACCACTTGGATTTTCCCTTTCCTTTCTTGTATTTCACTTCATCTTGACTGGTTTTCTTGCTGGCTTGAGCCTGCAGTGCTTGCACTTGAGTTATTGTTCTCTTTTCTTTTAATCTCAGTTCATGAGCTTCTAAGGATCCTTGCAAGTCTTCCACCTTCAATGTTTCAAGATTCTTAACTCTTCTATGGCCACCACTATGTGATCATACCTTGGTGTTAATGTTCTCAGAATCTTTTCAATGATCATCAATTATCACTTCACCATTAGTTCTCATTTGATTGGTAATTGCCTGCACACGATTGAAATAATCAGCTACACTTTCATCCTCCTCCATCTACAACAATTTATACTGCCTTCTCAACATTTGGAGTTTCACTTTCTTGGTTTTTTCACCACCCGTGTAATACTTCACCAAGATGTCTGATGCCTCCTTTGATGTAGATGTCTTCGAAATCCTCTCAAAATTGTTTGAATCCCCACTCTGTTGGATGTAAAACAATAACTTGCAGTCCCTTTTCTTGGAATCTTTAAATGTTGTTTGATGTCTTTCTATTTGATTTGAACATAGCTGATCATAGCCATCTTATACCACTTCAAACACTTCTTGAGCTCCAAGCAATGATCTCATAGATGCACACCTTCTTTCCCAATTTTTTCCATCAAGAATTGACAAATTAGATGGAAAACTCCCTAATCCATTCATGATTTCTCTCTCTTTTTCACTCATACTTGTGTTTCCCAATTTTGACATTCTCACACTTTTCACTCATGTTTCCCTATATTAAAACCCAAACTTTTGATGCCAATTGTTAGAACAAATTGTATGCCTTAGAGAAATTAAAATTGAGAAGAAGAGAATTGAAAAAAATCAAGTTTCAACCAGTTACTTGATGTCCAAGCAACAAACTAACTATCTTTATTAACTATATTCTAACCTACTTAACTAACTTTTAATCAATGCAAATCATTGTGAATTAACTATTTTAACAAAGAAGATTGAGAATTGTATAAGTTGTTTTGTTGTGAAAATTAATAAACAATAATGATAGACTTTGATAAAGTAAAGAGAAATAAAAATTGAAGTTAAATATTAAAAATTATTATTATTAGAAAAGGAGGCGTTTGGGGGAAGGGTTTTCAAAGCCAAACAAAGTCCAACACATTTTCTTTTCCTATGCTAGCTTTTGAAAAATACTATGATATGATGATCATCATGCACCTATTTTAGTTCTTTAAGCCTATTAAACTTGTAAATAATAATAATACAAACGTAATAAAAAGTTATTCTATATAACTTAACAATGGTCGACAACGGGTTCCGTTGGGCTACGATTTCCACACCGAACCCTATCATATGTATCTGATTGAAACCATTTTTTCCGTTTGTTTACTCAATTATCCGTTTGAATCCTCTCGTTTGACAAAAATTGCATTCGAACTGAACGAATTTGGGCAGCCCACGGTTCCTGCTCACCCCTACCCTGATTCCCCCACCACTTCCCGTTTTCTTCTCGGAGATCCCACTTTTCTCTTTTTCTTTTTCTTCTTATTATCTTTTTGTACGACAAATCATTTTAATTAAATTGACGAATTTTTTCTATAAATATTGTGACTTATCGTACGATAAAATAACATGCAATCTAATAATATTGTCAATTGAATTAGAATTTTGAAACAAACTATTATTTATTTTAATAAATTCTACTTTATTGACATTTTAATAAAATATTATATTATATTTTTATTCTATTTAATGAAAAATATAACTTTTACTAATTTAATTTAAAATAATTCAAAATAAATTTATTTTTATTTGATATTAATTTTATCTACATATACTCGTTAAACTAGACGGTTGGTGCTTATAGAGAATTTTATAGCATTTATTAAGAATGACAATTAGATTCAGACTCAATGGGTACTTGCAAAAAAATTCACAAAATAGGTATGGGCACGAGGACATATAACTACCTGCAAAATTAAGCGGGTATGAGTGCGGATACGGGTACTATGATACTCACCCCGCCCCACACCCGATCTATATAAATTATTTATTTATCATATTAGTGTTTAGTTTAATTAATTTTTTTTTTTTTATGTATTAACATCTATATAATATCATTAGACCATTACAATATTTATAATCGAAAAATAAACGTTTGAAAACTTTTTAAAAATTAAATTATGATGAATAGATAAATAAGTGTGACTTTAGAACTAAGAATTATATTTTATTAATCATAACTTTATAATTATACTTGCAACCTTCTATCAATTGTTTTCACAGATCTCGAATAATATTATCGTAAGACTTGCAACGTCATAAAGTATTATTATAGATATTTGAATGTGTATTGTAACGAGTGTTAATTTGAAATATTTTGAGTTAGAAAATATTTTAGTTTATAATACTTTATGATTAGATTTAAGACATTTGAATAATTTTTAAATTTACTATAGCACCCTACCTAAACCCTATTGATCGTCATCCTATCATTTATCCATTGGGTGCAGTTTTTTTCATCCCTAATTGTGCCTAGATATTAATTAGACTGGGACACAACTTAATAGCTAATTAAATTACTTGAAATTCTTATCGAGATACTTGGACAAAGGATAAAATTGAGCTATCCTCTTCAATTCATTGAATTAAATTTCTATTTAATAGAAAATGGTGATAAAATTTATTGAGCACCGCCTTTTAAAAGTCCCTATCACGATCTAGAGATTTGTCAAATAAAATGTGTATTCTCACTGCATGTATTAATAGTAAACTTAAGAAACATTTTACTTTATTTTTAAGTTATTAAAACTTTTATATTTAATTAAGAAATATTTAAAAATATATTATGAATTTAAATTTTTATTTCATACAATAAGTATTATATTTTGATTTATATTAATATTTAGAAAAAATATTAGAAGAGAATGATTATAGAAACTAAAATATGTAACGAACAATTTTTTGTTTTTAAGTTTTCAAAATATTTTTTAAAAAGTAATAGTACGTAGCAAGTTTTGTGATTTTTTTCATCTTTAAAATAACTATTAAAAATTAGATTGCCAAATATTGAACATAATATCAGGTGTGCATTTGTGAACTTGAAAACTTACACCAATCCCACTATATTCGTTTTGCATTCTAAATCGGTTTTTTTTTTCATACTCTAATTTTGAAGAAAAAAAAAAATACTTTTTTTAGTTATAAAGGACTTCCTTAAAAAAGTTTAAGTTTACAAAGGTGATTTGTTGAAGAATATATCTTTATTTTTTTTTAATTTTTTTGTACTTTTTTTTATATTAACCAATATATATATATATAATTTATTTATAAAAAAAGATCATAAATTTTATAAAAATTACGTATATTGACTGGAATTACCCGTAACATTCAGACAACTTTTTCGAGTATAACCGGTTAATCGATATAGTCCATTTTTTCTTGACATTTTTGTTCTCTAATGTTCATTTCAGTTCTAATTAGCTATTATTTCTGCATATATATATTTTTTTTCATTTGTTTTAAATTAACAAAAAAAAAAAGAACACATGTTTATCTTAAAAAATATATATAAAAGGCCTTCCACAAAATTTTTTTAGAATTTTTAATTTTAGATAAATTAAATATGAATTTTTTTGAAGTTAAAATATTAAAACAAAAACAATGAAAATATGGAACCATAAATAGATTTTTGATCTCATTTTATGTTGATGAGCTTTTTATAATGTTATAAACATGTATGAAAAAGTTCATTAAAAATATATATGTTGGCTTAACAGCAATGACTAAACTGCATATATAATAATTTTGCAGAGATTAAAAATTTTATTTTTATTTTACATTGGTTAAAATTTTAAATTTTAAATTTTATAATGACTAAAAATATATCCAAAAAGAGAATCTTATAAGGTATTTAAAGAATGATTTACCTTATTCTTAAAACGAATAAAAAACCAATTCTCTAGACCCATATTGGATTTACACCATTTAACTAAAATTATTACAATTCAAATTAAATACAAATAAAACTAAAAATTATTATAAAGACTTGATTAAAATATTCTTTATTTTTAATTTCTAATTAGTTCATTTTTGGTAAGTCCTCATCATTAACATACCTAAAATCTAAAGGATTATCATATTTTACACTACTTTATTTAGAGTCTGGTATCCACCACTAGTTACACCGTAGTTTTGCAGAGTGAAGATTAAATTCATTGTTACAACAATAACAAATAGGATGAATCTTGTAAATTGGTCAATTATAAGTGAAAATTGCAAAATTAGAGTGAGATAGCTTCAAAATCAACACCGATAACATAAAATTTTATGAAAATTCCATAATTATATACATTGGAGAATAGGGAAACTGTGTGTCTTACTAGAAGGAACCGACTGAAGAGTCCCTAGAATATTACATGTTTGTTTTCTCCTTTTAAAAAATATTATATATTTTTTAACATTAAAAATAAATTTTAGGAGGCATTTTCTTAAAAATTGTTTTTAAATTCTACTTTCAAATTTCCTATTTTTATATCTAGAAAACTAAAATATTTTAGGATAAATTACATCTGTGGTCCCTTAACTTAATTTTAGGTAACGTTTTAGTCCTTTATCTTTTTTTTTTCTTCCCGATTTAGTCTTTTATTCCTAAAAATATCAAATAAAGTATGAAAATATGAGTTTATTTGAAGATTTGCGTTACGAATTTGATGAAATTTGTATTATATTGAAGAATATAATTAATTTTATGAGTTTTGATTGAAATTTTTTTTTTGAATTTTTGTATAAAAAAGGATATAATTGTTTAAATTTTAAAACATAAAATATCAAATTGTCACTTAAAATTAAAATAAAGGACCAAGTCGGGAAAAAAAAAAAGATAAAGGAATAAAACGTTACCTGAAATTAAGTTAAGGGACCACAAATGTAATTTAGCCAATATTTTAAAACTGTTTTGGTTTTTAAATTTGACTTTTTTATTCAAAAAGAGCAACTAATAGAAGGAAAAAGTACAAAAAAAACTTGAATTTTTCATCAATGGTAAGTTGGTAATTATCAAATTAATTTTTTTAATCTTTTTTTATTTCTCATTCATGTACTTCAACTTTATCACCCACCATCTGTGACCGAACAAGTGAGCATCACTCGATTTTGGCTGATTTCAGGCCGAAAACCACCAACTTAAAAAGAAACCATGCTATATAAACTATAAATATCAACCCATTTCAGACCATCAAGGTGCTCACTTTTGTTTGGCAACGAGTTGAATTGAAGACAAGTGGGTTAGAACAAGTTCCCATCACATGAGCAAGCAGGGGCGAATCTTTCTTGGGACGGGGGGTCGCGACCACCAAAAAAAAATTATAGTTAAAGTGATCAAAATGCCTTTATTAAAATTACAAATTCACAATAATTCTTAAACTCTAAATCATATTCTCTCTCTTCCTCTCTCTCCTATGTGTTGTTCTCTCTTCATCTCTCTCATGTTGCGTCGCGCCGCCGCTGCTGCCTCCCCTTGCCCCAGCTCGCCTCGCCTTGGCCGTTCATCATCAAAACTCCAAAGGTTTGGATTTTGCTGATTTTCTTGATTTGATGAACAAGGTGTTTGAACAAGATGTTTGTGCTGATTTTTGCTGCTGATTTTTGTTGCATACAAGGTGTTTGTGCTGATTTGCTGATTTTTGTTGCTGATTTTTGTGCTGGTTTTTGTTGCTGATTTAGATTGTTTGTGCTGATTTTTGTTGCTGATTTATAATGTTTGTGTTGATTTTTGTTGTTGATTTTTGCTGATTTAGATGTTTTTTTTTTGCTGATTTTGCTGATTTATGTTTCCTAATTTGGTTGATTTATTAAACAAGATATATGACACATTTAGAATGATGGATGAGTGTTTACTGATTTTGTTTCCTAAATTTGTTTTCTAAATTGCTAATTTTGCTTATTTAGAATAAAGAAACATAAATAATAGTTGCCTGTTTTAGAAGCAACTCTTTAGATTTAAAATGCAACTCTTCGTTTTAGAATGCAACCATAATGGTAGTTCAAGTGGTTCTATTTGTTGATTTTTTAATTTGTATTAGAAAAGTTTGTGAGAATGAAGAAGAGTAAAAGAATTGATTCTTTTTTCAAGAGGAAAATTTGTGAGAGTGAAAGAGATGAAGAAATTATAACTTCTACATCTGAAACTATTTTTGAGAATCCAAGAGTTGAAGAAAATGAGAATCATCTTTCCAACGTTCCTAGAGTTTTCGAAGATGATTTTGAGAAATGTTTAGAACATGACCCCGGAAAGTACCATCAAATTTGGCAATATCCATCAAATCAATTGGATGCAATATGAAGAGCTTATCTAAAATTTGGTCCTTATCAAATAAATTTAGAAGAATATCATTTATCTGGCAACGAGGTTCATCTAAGACAGTTTCAGTATGCTTGGTTTAACATATTTTCTTCATGGCTAGAATATTCACCATCTAAAGATGTTGCATATTGCTTGTCATGCTATCTATTTAGCAAAAGACCAAGTGGACGTCCGAAATCAGATGTCTTCATTGGTACAATTTTAGAAGTTGGAAGAAAATTAAAAATGGAAAATGTTGCGCCTTTCTCAAACACATAGGGATGGATCCTTGCTCACCACACAACAATGCAATGAAAGCTTGTCTATATTTGTTGAATCAAGTTGGACATATTAGGAATACTTTTCAAGTGCAAAGCTCGGAACAAATTTTGAAGAATCAAATACGTCTCAAGACATCAACTGACACTGTTTGTTGGTTAACACTTCAAGCTTGTGCTTTTAGGGGACATGATGAAACTAGCGAGTCAAGAAATCAAGAAAATTTTCTTCAATTGATAAAACTCTTGGCAACTTACAATGATGAAGTCGCAAAAGTTGTGTTGGAAAATACTCCATATAATTCCAAGTATACTTCACATCAAATTCAAAAAGAGCTCTTGCATATTCTTTCTAGTAGGGTGAGAAAACGTATTTGGGAAGAAATTTGTGATTCCAAATTTTGCATCGTTGTAGATGAAGCTCGTGATGAATCAAAAAAGGAGCAAATGTCTCGTGTTAAGATTTGTTGACAAAGTTGGTTTAATATAAGAGTGATTTATTTTTTTGTGGTACATGTTAAAGACACTACAGCTTTAACTCTGAAAGAAGAAGTATGTGATATACTTTCTCGACATAATCTTGATGTTTCTAACATGCGTGGTCAATGGTATGATGGTGCTAGTAATATGAGAGGAGAATGAAACGGTTTACAAGCACTATTTATGAAAGATTGTCTTTATGCATACTATGTACATTATTTTGCTCATCGATTGCAACCTGCTTTGATTACTTCATAAAGAGAGTTGTTCCAATTCATAAATTTGTTGAGCAGGTAACTTTTATTGTTAATGTTGTTTGTTCTTCTACTAAGCGTTATGATGAGTTACAAGCTGCTCAATTAGAGGAAATTGCACATTTGTTTGAAATTGATGAGATTGTAACTTGTAAAGGTAACAATCAAATTGGTACTTTGAAACGAGCTGGGGATACTCGTTGGGGATCACATTTCTCTTTTATTTGTAGCTTAATAAATATGTATGAGGCAACTTGTACTGTTTAAAAAAAAATTCACTACAACATTTTGGTGCTACGGCAACGCCTAATTTTTTATGGTAAAAAAACCGTTCTCGTAGAGGTAAATAGACAACAATTTTTATATTTCGTTGCGGTAGAACATGAAATTTTATAATTTCTACAACAACACTAAAAAACCGTTCTCATTGTTTATTGATATCTTTAGGCAACATTTATTCACCGTTGTTCTTTAGTTTTTAAAAAATTGTTCTTGTAGGTACACGTTTCATGCAACAAAAAACACATTTTTGAGTTAATTTTTTATAGCGCCAAATATATTTCCTAAAACAAATCCTTCTCATTTTCCCTCTCTTGAAACCCTATCTCAGATTTTCAACAACAAAGCCTTGAAACCCAGAATTTCAGCAATTCTCACTTTCCCTCTCTTGAAACCCAGAATTTCAGCAACCTAGCTTCTCTCATTTTTCACTTTCAGCAATATCTTCTTCTCTCTCTCGCTTACCCACAAATTCTTCTTCTCTCTCGCTCTGTCGCGTAACCCCTCTCCGTCCCGTAACCTATTCTCCCCCGCGTAACGGATTCTCTCTCCCGTAAGCCATTTATCGCGCAACTCAACCTCGTTCAACATCGTTCAAGGTCTGAGGATTCTGTCTCACGTAAACCATTTATTCCAACCGTGTTTTTGGTATGTATTTTGTATATTTGCTCTAAAACCCTAATTTTTCGAATCCTATTTTGTTCTGTTATTTTGCTACGAATTAGTGTTATAATCCACTTCTCGAGCAATTCTCGTTTTCCCTCTCTTGAAACCCTATTTTGCTCTGCTATTAGGTTTAATTTTGCTGTGAAATGGTTGATTAATTTTTGCTCTGCTATTCTGTTTTATTTTTGCAGATTTCTCAAATTCACTAGAATCCTAATATTTCGAATCCAAATTCTCGCATCCTGCCTCACAAGGTAAGAACTTGAACCCTCCCATGGTTTTATTTTGAAGAATTTATTTCTAGATAGTTTTAAATGAAGTCGTGAATGTTTGTGGGTGCTGATTTTATGCTAAAAATTTGAGAAAATCAAATAATAGAATGTGAGAAATAAGAAAGCATATTTTAAGTTGTTAACAATGAGCCAGTCATGCTAGACATAGCTAAGCAGGGTGCATATATTGTAAAGTTAGTTTTGAGTAGATGTATTTCTTTTGTTTTCGCCAAATTGGCTCGCTGAGTAATTGATGTATATTTGTGGGTTTATAGTCTATTGCTATGGGTCTTTTTCTGCTAAATTTGCTACTGCTATGAACTGCGATAGTATGATACCTTTGCATTGATAATTTGCTCTAAACTATGAATTGGCAGCATCATGATTTTGCATATGTTACATGAGTGTTACTTCTAATTGGCAGTGATGACTCTTCATCATATGCATATTTTCCTACTATTTTAGTCTTATTTATCCTCAATCATTAGTTAAATTAAGGATTTATTTGATATATTTTGTTGATTTTTGTTCTTTGAGTTGATGAAATGTTTTGTGTTTTTATTTCGTTGATTAAGTAGGAATTTTGTCGTAATTTTACATTGCGTTTTGTTTTAGTGCAGTGCTGAATTTTGGTGAGAAATCAACATGACATATGTAGAGTATTTCAGCCATATCTGGCGTTGTAGATGTTCAATTGGAGTCAAGCCAAGTGCAAATGAAAGCTAAGATCCATATCTACAACTTTCATGAAGACACCGGGACCAAATTCAGACGCAAACAATGAGCAAAATGCAAAATACATCAGACAACATGGAAGATTACAATGATGATATTCTACTACAATTATATGAAGAGTGTGATACTTGTCTTATATCTGGTATATGTCGCATGATTGAGGGGAAAATCTTGAGTTATACATTTTTAAGATATCACCCTCAGATCCCTCTGATGAAGCCTCTTAGGTGTGACTTTTGCGGAGAAGCACATAAGAATGGACATTGTTCAGATGACCTTGATGAACTAATAGAATATGAAGATTTTTTTCTCAAAGTCACAGAAAACGACGAGCGTTACATTAAAAAGATCTATTGGGAACAAATTCTACCTCCTAAAGTTCTATCCAAAGAATCAAATGACAAAGACTTTCACATTACTAACGTTTTGGTTGAATTCATGAAGAATAACATGGTTTCAATTGAAAGATTTGAAAGTCAATGTGAGAGGTTATTTGAGCAAGTGGTTAAGTTTGAGAAGATGGAGGAGAAGTTGAAGATTGAAGATAATTTCATTGTTGTGGTAGAAGAAGATAAGCAAGAGGAAAAGACGAACAAGGAAAAGAAAAAAGAAGAGATTGATAAAGTTCTAGATTCAATCTATGCATTGTTCATCAATGTACATTTGAGAAGGACATGGAAGCAACATCTTTTATTTCTCAAGTTCATGGAATTTCTACCGAACTAAAAGAAGAAGAATGATGATGTGTTCTTCCTATCATATATGCCACCTTGACAATAGTTGAGACGTCAAGCTCAAGACATTAAACGAGCGCTTATTGGGAGGCAACCCAATTTTATATCCTTTGCACCGTATTTATTTATTGCATTTCACATTTATTTTACTCCATTTAGTTCCAATTTTAATCTCTAATTACCAGTTCTCTTAGTTTTGATGTTTGGTATGAGCAAGGAATCAAAAAGATGCATTGAGAAGCGATCGTACGGCTCCAAGTGACACAACACGCTCCCAAGCGCACCCAAGCGCTTTGCACGACTATAAGTCCTTCAAAACCCCTATCTTCTCATTCAACACTCCCCTTCTTCATTATCACTCTCCAAACCCTTCTTCATCATCATCAAAGGACCTAATGACAACCAAACAAAAAAGCAAAACAAATTAAGGTCGCAAGTACATCCTTCGCTCAACAAACACCAGGAGGCATGTTTTATGATGATCTATTTGCACCTCACCAGTATATTGGCGACCATAGCGGAACAGGAGCGGATGATCTAAATGAGAATCCTAGAACTACTAAACTGAGAGAAGTTTTCTATCCTTTTTTTTTCTTTCTGTTGTTTGTCCTGTTTCTTTCCGTTTTCTCGTTTTCTTTGTTTAATGTCAGTGTATGTTGACTTTCTTTTCTTCATGTCTTTTTTCCTTTCACTAAATGTGTACTATGATGAAACAGTCGTATTGACTTGCACTTAATCTTAAAATTTCAGTTTGTGATTGTGCAAGTTAAATTTCATTTCTTAGATTATGTTATTGCTCAAGTCGACAAACCTTCCTAGTGCATGCATTCTTGATTACTAAATGGTTGTAGAAGGCTAATATGCCATCAATTTTTCAAAAATACAATTTTAACTTTTCAGAAGCATGTTGGCTTTATTTTGATTGTTCATACTCTCTCTTATTATCCTAGTTGTGAGCTTTTGAGCCTAAACACTTAAATTCTTTGTTGTGTGATTATCCAGACATGTGTTATCCCTCTAGAACTTGCACTAATTCTGACTTGCATCACTTGTAATTTATGCATACATTGAGGCAATTTTATTGGTCATTTGAGCCTTTCTAACTACCCGATGAAAATTTTACCCTTTGCTAGCCCCTTTGAGCCTTGCCATTTTATTTCGGTTACTAGCCACATTACAAGAAAAACACCTGACTTTAATTAAATCACCTTACTTGGAGTTAGGTAGAAAAAAATTCTTGTCTTGATAAAATTCTAAGTTTGGGGTTGCTTATGGGATAACAACTTTCTAAGTTTGGGGTGGTGATTCTCAGAAAAAGAAAATGAAAAAAAATAAAAAGAAGAAAAAGAAAATGAAAGAAGAAAGAAGAAAAACAAAAACAAAAAAAAAAGTATATATCTTCTTGGTTCTTCTGTCAATGTCTGAGAATCTCCATAATGAAAAGGTGAAGTAAAAAAAAATGGTAGAATAATCTGGAAATGTATGCCTAACTCCAAGAGGTAAAGTCTACTATCCTAAAATGTCCTACCCTTACCTAAGCCCCATTACAACCCGAAAGTCTTCCAAAAATGCATGTGTTTACTGCATTGTGATTGCTAAATAGAATTTTTTCAAACCTATGGTAGCGTGATGCATGTTCTAGGATTTGAGTGATAAATTCATAAACCTTTCTAAACACTTGAAAGAAATTTTGGTGAGATTGTGTGAAGAGAGAGTTGAATTTGATGAATGAATGCCAAGGTGTACAAATCTTGTTGTCTGTATTTTTGAAAACAACCATAGAGCATGATGAATGTTTTGCAGTAGCAAGAACTTTGAAATTTGAGTTTGATGTAATTTGAGAAATTGAATCTAATTGTGCATTTAACAGGACCAAATATGAAATTAATTGTTGCTTGGGGACAAGCAATAGATTAAGTTTGGGGTTGTGATGACTCTTCATCATATGCATATTTTCCCACTATTTTAGTCTTATTTATCCTCAATCATTAGTTAAATTAAGGATTTATTTGATATAATTTGTTGATTTTTGTTCTTTGAGTTGATGAAATGTTTTGTGTTTTTATTTCGTTGATTAAGTAGGAATTTGTCGTAATTTTACATTGCGTTTTGTTTTAGTGCAGTGCTGAATTTTGGTGAGAAATCAACATGACATGTGTAGAGTATTTCAGCCATATCTGGGGTTGTAGATGTTCAATTGGAGTCAAACCAAGTGCAAATGAAAGCTAAGATCCATATCTACAACTTTGATGTAGACACTGGGACCAAATTTAGACGCAAAAGACGCGCAAAATGCAAAATACATCAGACATCAGATATTGTGCGCCTGGAGCGTGCCCTGCGCGCTTGGAGCACATTTCTCGTGTTTCAGTTCTGTCAACGCGCGCCTGGAGCGCGCCCTGCGCGCCTGAAGCGCATTTCTCGTGTTTCAGTTCTGTCAACGCGCGCCAGGAGCGCGCCCTGCGCGCCTGGGGCGCGTGACGCGCATCAGCAATCATAAAAACGCAATTTTTTACTGTTTATGGATCTTTTTGACTCTTGGGAACTTGGGAGACTTGTGCTCTAGCATAGAAACTCAAAGACGGCCGTTTCTAACGCCATTGAACAGTTCTATCAAGAATCATCCATGAATCATTTTTGTAATTCTTCTTTAATCCTTATCTTTTGTATCTCTGTCATGAGTAACTAAACCCTATTTGTTAGGGATGAGTGTAACCAGATGAAACCCTTATTTTTCTGATTTGATTTCTAGTTATATGAATGAGTTTATTGAATTGTTTTTCTCATCTCTGTGCTTAATGCTTTTTATTGCTTGATCAACATTAAAATGTTCTACGATTTGTATTTTGAAACGGAAGTGGACTTTACGATGAGAAATTCGTGAATTTGTAGTCTAGGGATAGACACAGGTCATAAAACCAATTAAATTAGTTGCAAAGCAATAATTTACAAGAGAATTTCTATACGATAATGCTTAATTCTAATCTTAAATCCACTAAGGAATTAGGGGTTACTTTGGAATTAAAGGTTCTGTCACTAAGACATTAGGGCAAGAATAATAAAGAGAATTCGATAATAATTCAATAAAGGAATTCAGTAACTAGGATCAAATTAGACACCAAGGTTGGATTCGAAGTGAAACTCATCCCTGACATTTTTCTCATTATAAAAGATCAATTTTATTATTGTTGTTAATTTCAAACATTATTTCAATCAACTTGGGAACCTTTTTGTTCAATTTTAGTAATCAAATATAATTCAATAGTAAAACGCAATCCTTGAGTTCGACACTCGGTACTACCGTTTTATTATTACTTGCAACGATTCAGTACACTTGCTGAAATGCTATCAGGCAGCATCATGATAGTATGATACTTGTAATTGTGCTGATTTTATGCTATATGTTACCTGAGTGTTACTTCTGCATTATGAGAATTTATTGATTAATTAGCTCTTCTAAATTCTTATCTCTTCTAATTTGCTCTAAACTATGAATTGGCAGCATCATGATAGTATGATACTTGTAATTGTGCTGATTTTATGCTATATGTTACATGAGTGTTACTTCTGCATTATGAGAATTTATTGATTAATTAGCTCTTCTAATTTCTTATCTCTTCTAATTTGCTCTAAACTATGAATTGGCAGCATCATGATAGTATGATACTTGTAATTGTGCTGATTTTATGCTATATGTTACATGAGTGTTACTTCTGCATTATGAGAATTTATTGATTAATTAGCTCTTCTAATTTCTTATCTCTTCTAATTTGCTCTAAACCATGAATTGGCAGCATCATGATATTATGATACTTGTAATTGTGCTGATTTTATGCTATATGTTACATGAGTGTTACTTCTGCATTATGAGAATTTATTGATTAATTAGCTCTTCTAATTTCTTATCTCTTCTAATTTGCTCTAAACTATGAATTGGCAGCATCATGATAGTATGATACTTGTAATTGTGCTGATTTTATGCTATATGTTACATGAGTGTTACTTCTGCATTATGAGAATTTATTGATTAATTAGCTCTTCTAATTTCTTATCTCTTCTAATTTGCTCTAAACTATGAATTGGCAGCATCATGATAGTATGATACTTGTAATTGTGCTGATTTTATGCTATATGTTACATGAGTGTTACTTCTGCATTATGAGAATTTATTGATTAATTAGCTTCGTTTAGAAAAAAATTAAAACAGTTAGAAATCCTATAACTGTTTAATCCCGAACATGATTTTTAGTTGCATGTTAGAAATTAGTATTGCTACCAATAATTAAAACAGTAACAAGACTTAAAAAAGTAAGAGGAATTGAAACTGTATTGCTACCATTAATTAAAACAGTAACATGACTTAAAATAGTAAGAGGAATTAAAACAATATTGCTACAATTGGATAGCACAAGGGCCTCTTTGGACGCATCTAGATTTTGATTGAGCTTGTACTAACATCCCTTTGAAATTATTTGTCCTATATGGTAGTCTCCTCATAA
>NC_021161.2:32019013-32021219 GCF_000331145.2 Cicer arietinum
GATTATGCATACACCAAAGGAAAACCTCGTGGAAAAGAGATTTTGTGTCCATGTGCTGAATGTTACAACACCAATTGGTTCACAAGGAAGGTAGTACGAAATCATTTAATAGCATTAGGATTTCAAAAAGGATATGATTTTTGGGTTCGTCATGGTGAAGAGATAAGAAAACCCAATGATCTTAATGATGATCATGTGAATGATGAAGAGGATCAAATTGATGAACTACTTTTTGAAAGATTTAGAGATGTTATACAAGAAGAATGTGAATTTAATGAAGGCCTCAACGAAGATGCAAAAAGGTTTTATAATCTAGTCGAAGAAGCCAAACAAGAGCTATATCCGGGTTGCAAAAACTTCTCAAAATTGTCGTTCACAATTCGGCTATATTTATTGAAGTGTTTGTATGGTTGGAGCAATGAATCATTTAATGCTCTCTTAGAATTGTTGAAAGAAGCTATGCCTTCACTGAACATCCCCGATACGTTCAATAAAACTAAAGGCATGATAAAGGACTTAGGGCTGGATTATAAAAAGATCGATGCTTGCCCTAATGATTGCATGATCTATTGGAAAAATTATAAGAATGAAACATCTTGCCATGTATGCGGTGCTCCACGTTGGAAGGAAATTGCCGAAGGAAACCATCAAGTTGGAAAAAATCATGAATCTTATAAAGTTTCAGCTAAAATATTAAGACATTTTCCCTTGATTCCTAGACTTCAAAGGTTGTTTATGTGTTCAAAGACGGCTAGCTCATTAAGGTGGCATGAAGAAGAGCGTTCGAAAGATGGGAAGTTGAGGCATCTTGCAGATGGGGAAGCATGGAAAGAATTTGATAAACGCCATCCAGACTTTGCTTTAGACTCACGTAATATAAGACTTGGATTATCCAGTGACGGATTTAATTCCTTCAGAACTATGAATGTGTCTCATAGTACCTGACCTGTGTTATTAATACCATATAACTTTCCACCTTGGTGTTGCATGAAGGCTGAGTATTCTATGTTGTCTTTATTAATACCTGGACCACAATCGCCAGGGAATAATATTGATGTGTACCTTCAACCCTTGATTGAAGAGCTAAAGGTGTTATGGGATTTGGGAGTAGAAACATGTGATGCATCAGTAAAGCAAACATTCCAAATGCGAGCAAGTCTCTTGTGGACTATTAGTGACTTTCCTGGGTATGCTATGTTAAGTGGGTGGAGTACAAAAGGGAAACTTGCATGTCCTGGTTGTAATTATAACACTAATTCGACATATTTGAAGCATAGTCGAAAGATGTGTTATATGGGTCATCGTGCTTTTTTGCCTATGGATCATAAATATAGATCAAATGCAAGGGATTTCAATGGAAGAACAGAAAATAGGCCACCACCAGAGTTGTTAAAAGGGGAAGATATCTTTGATTTGTTAGAAGGCTTTAACAATGCATTTGGTATGATGCAAAAGAAATGTAATGATGGTCCATGGAAGAAAAAATGTATTTTTTTTTTTGAGTTGCCATATTGGAAGCACAATATTTTACCCCATAATCGTGATGTTATACACATAGAGAAAAAACATATTTGATAATATAATTGGAACTTTGTTGGATATCCCAGGAAAGACAAAAGATTATGAAAAAGCTCGTTTAGATTTACAAGACATGGGCATTAGAAAGAAACTTCACCCTAAAGAGTTAGATCAAGGTAAAAAGATAGTGTTTGCAAAAGCATGTTTTTCCATGACTACAAAGGAAAAGACTACTTTTTGTTATGTACTAAAAAAAGCAAAAATACCTGATGGATGTGCTTCAAACATTTCAAAATGTGTTCAACTTGCTGAAAGAAAAGTTAGTGGATATAAGAGTCATGATGCACATTTCATGTTGCATTACTTGCTTCAAGTAGCTGTTAGAAGTGCAATGTCTAACCAGGTTGCTCACCCTTTAATTCGTCTTTGTTCCTTTTTTCGATGTTTATGTCAGAAGGTGATTGAGGTGGCTGATTTGGACATTTTGCAAACTGAGATTGTAGAAACACTTTGCCGATTAGAGACAATTTTCCCCCCGAGTTTCTTTGATATAATGGTTCATTTGCCAATACATTTGGTGAATGAGGTAAGATTGGGAGGGCCTGTTCAATTTCGATGGATGTACTTTACAGAAAGATATTTAGGAAAGTTGAAGAGTTATGTTCGTAATAAAAGTCGTCCTGAGGGT
>NC_021161.2:32021646-32023158 GCF_000331145.2 Cicer arietinum
ATAGTACAATCAATAGCTTACTATGGATCAATTACTGAAATAGTTGAGGTTGATTATTATGGTATGTTGAAGTTTGTGTTATTTAGATGTGATTGGTTTGAAGTTGAAGAAGACAAGTTTGGCTTGACCTGTGTTTACTTTAACAAGAGATGCTACATGGACGATCCTTTTGTATTGGCATCTCAAGTCCACCAATGCTTCTACATTCAAGATCCTTCTAATCCAAATAGACATTATGTTATGAAGTCTATTCCTAGGGAATTTTTTAACTTGAACGAACAATCAACTTCAAATGGCCAACAACCATATCAATGTGATCCTTCTGACCATCCAATTAATCTAGCTGTAAGCGATGAGACTCGTGAAGTTGAATTTGATAGGAATGATATTCCACCAACGATTATTGTTAATTCTTTACGTGGGTCGGATGAAAAAGAATCTGATGACGATTCTAGTTTTGATGAGACTCATTTGGACTAGTTTATTATTCACTAATTTTTATTTACTTATAATGGAATGTTGTTTTGGACAGCTTGTTACAATTATTTGAACTTCTGTTTATTTACTTAGGATGGAATGTTGTTACAATTATTTGAACTTCTGTTTTATAATGGAATGATGAGACTTCTGTTTATTTGAACTTCTGTTTATTATTCATTAATCTGATGTCTTTTGACACTTCCTATTGTCCTTGTTACAATTATTTGGACTGCTATATTTTGGACAGCTGCTATATTTACTTGTTAGGACTGCTGCTATATACTTGATGCATTTAGGACTGCTGCTATATACTTGTTATTTGGACTGCTGCTATTTGGTCTACTTGTTATTTGGACTGCTACTATATTTAGGACTGCTATATTTGGACTGCTATATTTTCCTGCAATCAAACAGAAGAAGCAGTCCAAAACTTTTAGGACTGTTGTTTCTTAGTTACTTATTTGGACTGCTTCTTATTTGGACTGCTTGTTACTTTTAGGACTGCTGTTTTTAAGGACTGTTGTTACTATTTGGACTGTTGTTTTTAGGACTGTTTGTTACTCATTTTGGACTTTGAATAATAATTCTCGATGTTATTTCTTTTGTTTGATTGCAGGAAAATGAACAAAGGGAATAGTTTTCGGCTTGATATTCAAGCTAAGTCCAACAATGACTTAATGCGGCAATACAGAGTCAAGTTAGAAAATGCTAAATCTATAAAAGAAAGCAATCAAAAGCTAGACCAATCGAAGCAATCATTGGAAGCTGGGAATTCAATTCAAACACAACATAAAAAGCCAAACCAAAAGGTAGTTGCAGTCCAACCAATTCTTGAACCATCTAAGAAAATTGTTGAGAAGAACAAAGGGGTTGGTCAAAATAATAATATCAAGAGACAACTTTGGTCTACAAAGGCTCCTTGTCTTCAAGGTTTAATAGAATCCCAAGTCTTTAAGAAAACTGATGAGCAAAATAAAACACTTTCTCAAAATAATAATCTTCAGAAGCAACAAAAGTCAACAATGGCTACTC
>NC_021161.2:32024956-32031014 GCF_000331145.2 Cicer arietinum
TACTCTACGTTCTTCTACATCAACACATGCTCCTAATAATAATGAAGTAAGACTAAACTATATTACGGTTAGAAATATTATTGTTAGAATTATATATATAGTATTGTTAGAACTATATTACTATTATATATATAGTATTGTTAGAACTATATTACTATTATAGACTTTAACATTTTTTCATTTACTCATGATTTTACTTATTGAATATATTATTTTTATTTTGTAGATGAATGATGGTGATACCAATGATGAATTTCAACATTTGGAAGCACAAGATGAAGAAATAGATGTTGATACTTAAGTTTTCTTTGTGTATTTGTTTTTATAGATAAGGAATTTTATTTTTGTTATTTTGATTGTCTCCTTATCTCTAGAATATAAATTAGAGAAATTGAATCACTGCAAATACATTGTATGAATGATCAAGAGTTACAACGCTTCATCTATATGACAATGAACTTTATGAATTTATTACAGTACATTACAATAATTTAGTATTAACAATTGTTATATTTTTAAATTTATTATAGAATTTCAATAATAGTATTTTACTAAAATTATTTTTCTAAAATACAATAATTTAAGAAATTATTTTTTTTTTAAAAAAATTTACTTTTTGCAACGGTTTTAAAGCATTGCCGTAACTTAATTGAAAAAGGAACCTACAAGAACGGTTTTAATTTGGCAACATCATAAAACCGTTGTTGTCAATTTGAAAAATCGTTCTGTTAGAGGTAGCTACCAGTACGGTTTTTAAAAAGTGTTGCTGTTTCACAAAAAACCGTTGCGTTAGACTAAGGCAACGCCTTGGTTCCCCACGGTCAGAAAACCGTTCTCGTAGATTACGGCAACGGTTTTTTTACGTTAAGCAACGGTTTTTATGCATTGCAGTAGGGCAAAAATGTTGTAGTGATTATAAATGAAAGAGCAAGTTATTCTACACGTGGGGATGTTGATAGTGCCTATGATTATTTGAAGGCGTTTGATTTAATATTTATCTTGCATTTGATGAAAGACATTATAGAGATAACTTATATACTTTTTCAAGCCTTAAAGTAGAGCATTATTTTAGAGTTGAAATATTTTTTACTGAACTGGATCAAGAATTACAAGAGTTGAATAACATATTTAGTGAGAAAGCAATGGATTTATTAACTCTTAGTTGTTCTTTGACTCCTAAGGATAATTATAAAGCTTTTAACATTGAAAAAATTTGCACTCTAGTTGAAAAATATTATCCTTTGGATTTCAATATGCAAGAGAAGATTAATTTGAAATTTCAACTCTGATATTTCTTGGTTGATGCTCGTCAAGATTTAAATTTGAAGAATTTATCAACAATACAAGAATTGTGCTCATGTTTGGTTGTAACTGAAAAAGCGCAAAATTCATACTTGATTAATAGACTACTTCGTCTTATCATGATTCTTCCGATTTCTACTACCACAACTGAAATATCTTTGTCAGTAATGAAAATTATTAAGTCTAGGTTAAGAAACAAGATGAAAGCTGACTTTTTGGCAGATAGCATGACAATTTATATTGAAAGTGAAATTGCTGCAAGTATCAATTTTGAGTCTATTATTGATGATTTCAAGTTTTATTAAAGAGCGTAGAGGATTACTTTAAGGTATTCTTAAGTCATGTAGTTAAATTATTTGATACTTCACTTTATACTTATTACAACTTAATTTTTTGCTATATAATATTATTTGCATATTTGATTTATAATTATAATTTTATGTCGGTCATCCCAAATTTTTTAGTCAAACTCCGCCACTGTAAACAAGACACAACTATACCAACCTCATATAGAAAATTGATATTAACTCAGAAGAAAAATAATAGATTCAAAGAGATACGAAGAAGATTGAGAGTTGTATCATTTGTTTTGTTGTGAAACTTTAAGAATAAGGACGAGAGACTTTGATAAAGTAAAATAAAAATTAAAAAAATATAATTATTAGATAAGGAGGCATACTAGGCAAGTTTTCCAAACCCAAAGTCCAACATCATTTCCCATGCTAGCTTCTAAAAAATAGAATGATAAGATGAGTCTCAAAAAGTAGTTTAGCTCATTATAAACCTATTTTTGACCTTTAAACATACTAAACTAGTAAGTTATAATAATATAAAAGTAGAATAAGAGGGATCAAGATTGCTTAACTTTGTTGCGGAAATTGCACTACCTTTGAGGTAATCTTATTTGTCCGAACAATCTGACACTCTAAACACAAGTCACATATTCAATACTTAAAATTTGTTTATTTTAAAACAAAACTTAAAAGCATATACAATTTCCTTCATCCAACATGTGACTTGCTCCTAGTTTATTTTAAAATAATTTTTTAAATTAAAACCAAGCATAATGCATGTAAAATTAAAAAAGTAGTCTATATATTGACTTATATATATGAGATACTTTACTACATGGTTTTCTAATAGGTGGAGCTTTTTTCTTTTCAAAACAACTCATAAGACGTTTGTGCATGTGTCTCTTTAACTCCGACCGTTTTTTGAGTCTCGTTGGTTGCATAACATTATTACTCACAAATGTCGGGTTCTCATTAATGTCATTGTCTCTTACTTGTGAGCGCCACTCTAATTAATTTTACTAATTTAGAGATAACTTGTCTAAACTTCCGTGTTCGAGATAACTTTGGATCTCCTTCAACCTTTTTCCCCTTAAAATCTTGCATAGTGCCACAACAAGCTTCTCTTGTCCACCTTCTTAAATTACACTTCTCAAGAACGACTTTCAGATCATTTTCATCAAACATTTTCAATGCATGTGAACAAATTATGTCAAATGTCTCAAACTTTCGACAACTACTAGTAATAGAAGTGGAAGCACGATCGAATGACACTCTCCACAATTCTTCATGGTTGACCATAATGATGATGTACTCACATAAAGAGTGAGACTCGTTTCTCTCTAATATCGATAAAGCTAACAATAACTTAAACTTATTTTGAAACAACTCAAATACAACGTGTGTGTTTACTTTTCCCATTTGTATTAGTATTGGTGATAACTCGTATCTTAACCTTGCAAGCTTATGTGATGAATCATACTCACAACTCAACTCATTGCTTTTCTTCTCGTCAACAACCCGTTCAAAGTGCTTGAAGAATTGTATAATATCCACATTTGGTTTCATACCAAATTTGAAGTGCGCATTCAAGCTTTCACTTAGTTGGGTAATCTGCATGCTAAGAGTGAACAATTCCTTCATGTAACAAGCAACCCATTTTTTTTTTATTAGCATAAACTTATTTGGCCCAATTATTTTCATGAACATCATATTGGCGATCAAGTTCTTCCAAGCAGTCTCAGAATTTGATTCAATGTCAAATCATACATGTATTTCTTGAAATCTCTAAATAGATAACTTCCTTCCTTCATCAAGTTCCTAATGTGTTTAATTCCATTTTGCAACAAGTGCCATGTGAATAAACCATGGTGAGTCTCAGGCATCACTTCAGCTAGTGCCCTGGCCGTTGCTTGATCTTGGTAAGTGAAAACAATCATTGGTTTTTTGTGATTGTGTGGTTGTAAGAATGCATCAAACAACCACTTAAATGACTCAATTATCTCATCATACAATAGTGTTGCACCGAAAATGATTGAACCCATATAGTGGTTGAAACCGGAAAACAAAGCGAGCGGTCTATTAGCATGATTGGTACAATATGTAGTGTTCAATGATACAACGTCGCCAAAATACCGGTAATCAACACCATATTTCCATCACACCAAAACACATTTGTGATTTGTTCTTCTATGTCCATTTTGTAAGCATGTAAAAAAGAAGGATTCTCCAACAAGTGTTGTTGAAAATATTGTGAAGGACAACCAACATCATCATACATTATACAATCTTCTTGCACTGAGGTAATTTTTTACATCCAACTGTGTAAATCATAGATTAGGTCTATGTCCTGCTTGTGTGCTCATAAGTGGAAATGTTGACTTTCGCCTTAGTCCAAAATCATCAATCAAATCAATCTCATATGCTTTGACTTGAGTTATATTTCTATGTGATACAAGCATGTGTATTGTCTCTAGAAGTTGTATAAGATGATTATGATCCTCTACAAATTCATGGATGAAAAAAGTTCCATTTTTTCATACAAGTGAAATCCTTGCTTTGCAATTCGTTCTAGTCTCGACTCTATGATGTTTACAAAAGCCTCTCTCTTGTCTATCTTTTCACCCCTTCCTTAAAACAAACAAAACTACATGATGATATAGTGCCGTTTTTTCTTGTTTAGTTTAGTACCCCAATTTTTTCTGAGTAATTATAAATAATTCAAAAAAAATAAATAATATATATAATAAACATTATGCACTTATTATTATTATTAAGTCTACAGATAGTAATTGTATTAATGTGGTCGAATTTTAAATCCCTATTTATATGAGTTTCTGCTACATTATATTTAGTATCAAAAATAAATAAAATAAACAAAAAAATGTGTTATTTTCTATACTGCCACACGTCTTCCCTAATTTCTTTTTTGGTTATTTGCTTCTTGTCTATTTCTTCTAGCTTTCCTTTCTTTCAACCAACTTTCATTTGTCCTTTCCTATTTTTTTTCCTGCTTCCTGATTTTTAAGCCTAATAAGAATATTATTTTACTACTTGTACACTTAATAAAAAAGAATCAACCAACTCTTTTCTTAATTATCTCAGGTTGCTTAATTCTTACTACAAAACAATAAAAAAAATATAAAATTCAATTTTATCTAATGATACATAGGAGAGACTTTTTTAAAACAATAAATTAAGAACAAAAATCACCACAAAGAAGAGAGTTTTTTTTTTTTTTTTTTATTAAAGATAAAATAAAAATAGAGAGTGTAGAAAGTAGAAGAAAACAATATAGTAAGGGAATAAGAAATACATGATACAAGCAAGGTATTCTGTAAAACCCATAATTTTAAAGTATACTTTATGTATTTTAGTGTATTTTGGTATTGAACTCGAAGGCTTTTTAGCCAAAGTTATTAATATTTTGGGAGTTTACATGACAAAAAAGATATTTGATGTCGATTAAAATTACTCGTCGATAAATAAGTTAAATTAAGTGCGGTGAATCATTTACGAAGAATTTAATGCCTTACGGGTGAAATGGTAATTTTAATAAGTACCTAGATATTTAGAGATATTTGTTAAAAGTAATTAATATATATAAATACATACATACATATAGTAATTAATATATATATGTTTGTGTGGAGGGAAAAGAAAAGGAAAAAGAAAGGAAAAGGAAAAGAAAAGGAAAAGAAAACAAACAAAGGAATGGAAAGAAAACATAATTCTTTCTTCCTCTCCCTGCCTCGCGTCACACATCTCTTCTTCCTTCTCCCTTCATCATTTTTGTTGCTTCCTTTTGCTTCAAGAAAGGGACCTAAGGCTCAGTGAGTAAGAAAGCAAGGATTTCTCAGCTTCATACTTCCTCGTTGTTTCGAAAACGAAGAAAAACGGTGTTAGGAATTTCAAAACCGTCAAACACAAACCTTCCCGTTTCATCTAGATCTAAGCACTACGGTGCTAGGGAACCAACTTTGGAAGCGACGTTGCGAGCGGAGATTTTACCGGATTTACTCGCGGTACCGTAATCGCGGGTTAAAGCTAACGTGAAGGTAAGGGATCCTTCCAACTTTTAGTTTGCATTTAGGGACTTATCTGTGATTGTGTGGAAAAGAATTTTGTTAGGGTTAGAGTGTTGACTTGGGGAAAAATGAATCTAAGGCTTTATGGGTAAAATATTAGAGTTAGGTTTTGGTGTTATTGATGAATGTTTCGTGGAAAGTGACTTTAACTCATTTGTGTATGATTTTGAGTAAATGAAATTTGATGTGTTTGAGTGGTATGTTGTGATGATTTGTGTTAATCGTGTTTGACGTGTTCATAATTGATGCTTATGAAATTCGAGACGTGAATTGGTGTGAATTGTGATTTGGTTTTGATAATATGTTTGAGTTGTTTTGTGTGGAATTTGAAAACCATTAGGGTTAAAGGAGTATTAAGAATGGGGAATCTCTTAATAT
>NC_021161.2:32031408-32034906 GCF_000331145.2 Cicer arietinum
TTACGCTTTTTAGTAAATCGTGCTGACCCGTGATAGGTGGCACCTCAGTAATTGGTACTTTGGCCTGCGATAGGCAGTACAATTATGATTTACGGCCTTTCGAGGAGGGTCTTGGTTTGGGATTTCGAGTCCATGCATTTTGGCATATACGCATCGCATTAGGGTGCTTGGCACGCGAGTCGTGTTTGATTCAAGTTTATGATTGAATATTTTGAATTTGAGTTGTCGTGGTAATTGTGTTGAAATTGCTAAGTGTTATGTATTGATTATTGTGTGTAAGTGTGATGGATTGTAAAACTATTTCGAAACCCACTTTGTCGTGGTGATCGTGTGGGAATTGCTAAGTTTTAAGATGTGGAATTGTGTATGAATGATATTGAGTTAGTTTATGTATTTTTGGAAGAACATGCAGGGAAATCGATTTCCCAATCGATTGGATCAGTTACAGGGACTTCGCTAATTTGACATAATCGATTTGCCAATCGATTTTATAATATGTTTTTCAAAACCATTTAAGAAATCGATTTGGCCATACAGTAACTCAGCAAAACTGACAAAATCGATTGACATTAATACAGGGGCTCAGTTATTCATTCAATCGATTTCCCAATCGATTGAATTAATCCCAGAGTTCAAATTTCACTAAAAACCTTCAGGAAATCGATTTGGAAATCGATTGGCTTAGTAGAAATTCTTATTTTGAGTTAGATAATCGATTGCTCAATTGATTTATCAATGTTTTGGTCAGTTATGTATTACTTGATGGATTGAGAACTTTATTTTGATTTCATTTTTATTTGGCAAGTGTTATATGAACTTTTTAAGCATATGGAAAACCCTTTTAAGGTGCATGCTAAGTGGAAAGGTTATTTTGTGCATTCAAAAACTTAAATGTTATGTGTTAACTGTTAATTTCGGTTGGTGACCCTTTACAACTATTGTGAAAATCTGGGCTTTGCCCTCAGATGAGAGTCAGGACAATCCTACCGGTGCGTACCCTGTGAATGGGAATGTAGACGGGAACGCCTGACTGGAGCTATGTTAGGAGGATCTTACGGGGCGCGTGGAGATCACTCAGGGTGTATAGTTTTTTTTTTTTGTAGAATGATCAGATTAGGTTGACATAGAGAGAACAAACGTCTTTCTTTTGAATTGTATTTATTTTAAAATGGAAGACTGTACCTATACTAATATTGTCAGCTTGACATGTTATTTTCGATGGGTTACATGTACCAACTTTTGATGTGTAAATATTTTGGATTCATATTTTGAGGAACTTTTCCGCTGCTTGTAAATTATAATGACTTAATTATTTATCCAAAGGTATTACCTTATTTATTTCTCTGTTTTATTTTAATTTCTTTTAAAAAAAAATACACCCTCGCTTTGAAAATCGGGGTGTTACATATTCTAAATCTCTTTAATATTAATATTATATGTATATATATTTTTTGTTATTACATACAGTATACATACAAAATAAATAAATAAAACATATTCATGGTCTTCAAACTTTGTGTTGTCTCATTGTTTTATTTTTCTCTCATTCAATCTTCAATATTAGAAACTGTTAACATAAAACAAATGAATAAGAATGAAAATATCATTAAAAAAAAACAATAAATCAAAAGAGAAACAAACAAAAAGCAAACCAAAACAAACAGAGGAAGATGGGGCTTAAATTATCGCCTTCGTCAGAACGACGAACAACCGTCTTCATCGTCGCCGCCGCCTACCGCTGCACAGCCAACATATGCCACTCTGTCTTCCTCTCCATTCCATTCCTTTTCTTTTTTTTTTTTCTTTCTTTTTTTCTCTTTCTTCTTCCTTTCTTCTTTTTTTACATTTTCTTCTTTGTAGCCACCTATCACCACATCTTTCTATATGTATATATTTTGTCCTAAAAGGAAGTTTGGGCTCCAAGCCCAACTTTTTTTTAACTATGTAGTCAAGTATTTTTTCTCTCTCTCTTTAATAGATCCAACTCTTTCATTTTCAAAAATATTAAGTGTAAGACACAAGTTAGATAACTTGGTTGTTTTAAAAAAACAATTTAATCAAAAATAATAAAAAGGCTTAATTGCACTTTTGGTCCCCCTATTATTGGTGAAAATGGAAAGTAGCCCCCCAATTTTGTTTGTCCTCAGTTTTAGTCCTCCAAATAGAATTTGAGTACAAATCATGATGAGTTGTCATTTTTTTAATAACGTGTCAATAAAAGGGTGACGGTGGCAGACGCTTATGTGGAATAAACTCATTATTATATTATTTCTGATTAAAAAATATCATTTATATTTTTAAAATCCATTATTATAATTGTGACAATATTTTTAAAAATACAATTTAATTGTTAAAATTAAGTTAAAAGAAAAACAACCCCAATTCAACAAAAACCTAAATCAAAATCTGAAGCAGAAGCATATGAACATCTGAAGAAGAAGCATATGAACTAGCTTGAACCCTAAATCAAAAAATAGCCCCAATTCAACAAAACCCCCAAATCGTGAACCCTTTTCATCAAAATCGACCATTTCCCTTTTCTTCACCATCATCATCCGATTCCGATTTCGTCTTCTTCTTCATTGTTGGTCATCTTCCCTTTCCATCTGGGTTCTTCTTCTTCATCGTCTTCGTGTTCCTTTGTATTTCGTTGTATCTTCTTTTTTCTCTGTTTCGTTTCTTCTTTGTTTGGTCGTTGTGGTTTTTGGAGAAAAGAATGTCTTGTCATTCATATTCAGTTACAAGCAACAATTCTCATTTGAGAATTAGAAGAAGAGAATGTTTGTGTGGACTTGAATCTCCTTTGTGTACTTCTTGGACAGCTGAAAATCCAGGTCGAAGGTTTCATGGTTGTGGATTTTATAAGGTAAACTATTTGTCAAAATTCTGGAATTCTTTTTTTTTTTTGTATTGGTTACAGATTACTGTATTGCTTACGTATTCTGGAATTTTTGTTGTTGTTATGTTTAGTTACAGGGTAAAAAATCTTGCAATTTTTTTGATTGGTTTGATGAGCCAATGACAGAACGTGCAAAAGAAGTTATTATGTCTTTGATGAAAAGGATTGATGAATTCAAGAAGAAAGATAATGTGACAAAAAATTGTGATGATGAAATGAAGTTGAAGTTGAAACGAATGAAAGGCTTTCTGACACTTTCCTGGCTTTTGATTATTGTTCTTTTGGTTATGGTAATGTTGAAGTAATTAAAATGATTGGATTAAGGGTGTTTTGTAATGATGTAATTTAGGGTGTTTATGGTTGAAATTGTAATGTGATTGTTTAATATAATCAAATTTGTAAGGCCTTAAGGTTGTTATTATGAAATGAAATTAGTATTATTGTAATTCGATTGTCTATTTTTACATGTTAATAACTCAATTTGATATCATTGTATAAATACATTTTGGTCAAACAATTTTTCAGTTGTTTGAAATAATCAGAATAATCTGGTCAAAATAATCAGAACAATATTCCAATTTTTGAACCTAAATTTGATA
>NC_021161.2:32035643-32058737 GCF_000331145.2 Cicer arietinum
GTAATGTTGAAGTAATTAAAATGATTGGATTAAGGGTGTTTTGTAATGATGTAATTTAGGGTGTTTATGGTTGAAATTGTAATGTGATTGTTTAATATAATCAAATTTGTAAGGCCTTAAGGTTGTTATTATGAAATGAAATTAGTATTATTGTAATTCGATTGTCTATTTTTACATGTTAATAACTCAATTTGATATCATTGTATAAATACATTTTGGTCAAACAATTTTTCAGTTGTTTGAAATAATCAGAATAATCTGGTCAAAATAATCAGAACAATTTTCCAATTTTTGAACCTAAATTTGATATCATTGTATTAATGCAATTTAGTCAAAACAATTTTCCAAAATAATCAAAAAAAAAAAAATTCAAAATAATCTGGTCCATAATATGAAGTTAGAATTTTGATATCATTCCATCATTACATACTACTGCATTACAAAATAATCGTTCCATAACTTGGGTCCAAAAAAAGGTCATACTAATGCATTACAAAATAAAATTGTTCCTTCACAAGTAACCAAAATAAAAGTACATATTCATAGTAACCAAATTATATAGGTCCAAGTATCATTACATATTTATAATAACCAAAATAAAAATCACAAGTTTTGTGCCTTCAATTAATTTGTGGAGCTTGTGAATCTTGAGATAAAATTGTTGGTGTTTCTCCCTCATCATCTCCAACCCTTGTTGTCTTTGCTCTCTTTGTTCTGTTGATGTTATTTCCACCTTTTGGTATCTCTCTATCTGTTGCACTTTTACCCTTGAATGTCCTTATGTTATGGCCAAGCTTCACACAGTTTTTACATTTCATAGTTGCAAACCGTCTTGGTAGTTTGTTAGAACCATTTGACTTGTCATTGGACTTGTTCCTATTTTTCTTTGGTCTACCCGGTGCTCTTCTCATGATTGGGAGATTTATAGGATCTCCATTTGATGCATGCCAAAGTTTTGGTCCATTTGATGGCATTATAATGTAAGAGTAACATGTTAAGAAGTTTGTTTTCCTATTTAAAGAACGAGAAACATGTTAAAAGCAGCATGTTAAAATCAGAATGTTAAAAACCAGCATGTTAAAAGCAGCATTTTAAAAACCAGCATGTTGAAAGCCACATGTTATAAACTGAATGTTATGAACTAGCAGAATAAAACCAAAACCAAATTGCAGGGCAGAACCAGAAACAAACTAAACCACAACCAAACTAAACTAGAACCAAACTAAACCAGAACCAAACTAGAACAAAACCAGCAGAACAAAACCATCTAACTGAACTAGAATTGAAACTAGCAGAAAAAAACCATGTAGCTAAACTAGAATTGAAACTAGAACATCCATCTAATGAACATCATGTTAAAATTAGAACCATAATTAAAACCAGAACCAGAATTAAACTAGCAGAATAAAACCAGAACAAAATTGTTTCAAATGAACATCATGTTAAAATCAGAACCAGAATTGAAACCAGAAACAAAATTGAACTAGTAGATCAGTATAATGTAGAATACCAGAACTGAACTAGCAAAAACATCAATTGAACAGAATAAGAACTGAACAAGCAGAACATCAATAATGCAGAATACCAATAATGCAGTTAAAATCAAGTTTTATACCTATAATAAGGTGAAACGTACGATTCTGGATCAGCTTTGTTGTGCCATATACAAACAAGAGCATGGCAACACGGAATACCGGTCAAATCCCACTTACGACAAGCACAAGTTTTTGTGTGTAGATTTACCGTATAAGTATCTACACCATTTGTGACACTAAACAAGTTAAAATCATCATCTCCATGCCAAGTTGGGAACCAACCCCCAACTGCTCTTTTTTCCTTTTCCAATATTTGTTGAATCCTATGACATATATTGCCTCTATGTCGTAGCATGAGTTCTTTTTGTTTGACAATCCTTACTATAATGTAATGTTTCAAACCTTCAAGTAATGTTATGATAGGCTTATCTCTATACTCCAATACAGCCATATTGAAAGCCTCACACATGTTGTTTACTTGGAGGTCACATTGCGTATCAGTGCGAAATGCTGACCTAGTCCACATAGATGGTGGGAGTTGCATCATGTCTTTCCAAGCATCTTCATTGATTGCCTTAATTTTTTGCATTGCTTTCTCCCAATCCTGGACCACAGTAGCTCTTGCTGCCAACCAAAGAAGCTCTTTCATATGTCCTCTGGGATACTTTTTTTTCCAATTCCCATACAAGTGTTTAACACATAATCGGTATTCCACATGGGCCCCAATGTTGGCAATGGCAGGTACCAATCCCTGAAATCAATTCATAAACATATAGCTTATTTAATTCATAATTCAGATAGCTTATTTAGAAATAGATTACATCGAACAAATTGCTTAATTCAGAAACAAATTGCATAATTCAGAAACAGATTGCATAAACATATTGCATAATTTAGAAACCGATTACATAAACTTCAGCACACATACCTTTTGCTGATTTGAAATGAATGCATATTGCTTATGTTGAACATTGTTGAGGTCCTCCAGTAAAAGATCCAGAAACCATTGCCATGACTCTTTTGTTTCTGCTTCAACAATTGCATATGCAATGGGAATCATTTGATTATTCCCATCTTTACCTACTGCGGCTATTAATTGACCGCCATATTCTCCCTTCAAGAAACAAGCATCCAACCCAATTAAAGGCCTGCATGTATTAGCAAATGCAGCCTTACAAGCCTCCAAACATACATATATTCTCTCAAATACTGGTCCAACGTCAGACATACCACACTTAATAATAACCGTAGAGTTTGGATTTGATCTCCTAAGTTCATCCGCATATTCTCTCAAATGTGCATATTGCTCCCTTTGAGCACCTTGAATCATTTCTATGGCTCTTACTTTGGCTCTATATGCTTGGTATGTAGACAACTTCACACCCCATTTATCAAGCGCCTCAACAATCAATCCCTTTGGTTTCATTTCAGGTGTATGTCTCAACATAGGAACAAATTTCGTGGCAAGCCATTTAGTCTTAGCTTGTCTATCTTTTGCCCTCCTATGACATGTATGATCATTTGTGAAACTCACTAATTGCCAATATTCATTTGAAGTCCTCTTACTGATCCTCATTTAAAATGGACATTCCGGTTCACACCTAACAATGATTCTCTTTCCATCATTCTTTTTGAAATACAAGTTTTTCTTAGTCTCCATTGCAAAATCTTTAACGGCATTCTTAACCTGCTATTTTGTATTGAACTTTAGGCCCAACTCAAACCTTACTTCATCACCATTTTCAGGTTGGTTAAATTTAGGAAATTTCCTAACATTCTCTTCATCAACTTCACTTCCTGGTGGAGTATCCAAATCATCAGAATTCACATCATTTTCTTCAAAATCAGTTGCAGAACTAGGCCCTGGGTTTCCTCTTGGGTTTGCATGTCTTTTAAATGAATTTTCATCACCAACATTAACAAAGATCTCAGTTGGTATTTCAGAAATCCAGTCCCAATCCTCATCCTCATATAACTCACCCATATCGTCATCATCATCATCTGAGTTAGCAACATAATCTTCATCTTCTTCACTCAGATAATCTTCACCATGGACTGCTTCAGATTCAGGTTGAACAGGTTCATATTCTGGTTGATCTGGTTCAGTTTGAACTGGTTCAGATTCTGATTTATCTTGTTCAGTTTGAACAGCTTCAGATTCAGGTTGAACAACTTCAAATTCATGTTGAATAGCTTCAGATTCAGGTTGAACAGCTTCAAATTCAGGTTGAACAAGTACAGATTCAGATTCTGCTTTAGTTTGAATTGGTTCTGATTCTGATTTATCTTGTTCAGGTTGTAGTGGTTCAGAATGTGGTTGATCTAGTTCAGTTTCTGGTTCAGAATCTGCTTCAGCTTGAACTTGTTCACCTTCAACTTGGAGTTTTTCAGCTTTAGTTGGCTCTTGAATTGGACTTTCATCACTAATAATAGGATTATCTATACAGTGTTCCATAAAGACGTCAATTACGTTGAACCCTTTGACATCTTCAGCAAACTTTAATACATCCTCGTCATTGTTGAGAGGTCTAAGTCCACGTGTAAATGAGTACTTTGGATGCTGGGATACTCATTGTAACACCCCGTTTTTCAAAGCGAGGGTATATTTTTTTTCTAAAAGTAATTAAAACGAACAAAGAAATAATTCAGGAAATGCTTTTGGATAAATAATTGAGTCATTATAAATTACAAGCAGCGGAAAAGTTTCTCCAATTACAAATCCAAAACATTTCTACATAGACATCAAATGGTACATGGGACCCATTCAAAGATGATATAAAACCGATAATATTTGTATAAGTACAGTTTTCCAAAACTAAAATACTCCAAACCAAAAAGAAGGACCCCTAGTCCCTATACAACATCCTAATCTGATCATCCTACCAAAAACTATACACCCTGAGTAATCTCCACGCGCCCCGTGAGATCCTCCTAACACAACCGCAGTCAAGCATTCCCATCTCCATCCCTGTCCGTAGGGTACGAACCAGTAGGGCCGTCCTGACTCTCATCTGAGGGCAAAGCCCAGATTTCCACAATAGTGTAAAGGGTCACCAACCAGAAAATAACAGATAACACATAGCAATTAAGTTTTTGAATGCTCAAAACAACTTTTTAACTAAGCATGCACCTTAACAGGATTTTCAATGTGCGAAAAGTTCATACATTACATTGCCAATGAAAATGAAGGTAAAATGCAGTTCTCGATCTCCTAATTAACACATGATAAAACAAGACATGGATAGATTCATGAGCAATTAATCATACAACTAAAAATGAGGATTTTCACTGAGCCAATCGATTGGGCAATCGATTGGGGTGAAGATTTTTAATGGAAACAGAAACCTGGGCTGAATTCAATCGATTGGTAAATCGATTGATTGGTTCCTGAGCCCCTGGTTTCGAGCCAATCGATTTCCTAATCGATTTGGTGAGGGATTCTTAATGAAAACAGAATCCTGGGCTGAATTCAATCGATTGGTAAATCGATTGATTGGTTCCTGAGCCCCTGACTTAAGGCCTAATCGATTGGGCAATCGATTTCTTAACTGATTCCTTTGAAAATTGATTTCGAAATCGATTGGCTAATCGATTTTGTTCATTTGGCCAAGCCCCTGTCTTCCATCCAATCGATTGGGAAATCGATTTCCCTGATCAGTTTTCCAAAAATTCATGAATTAACCTAAGTCATTCCTAATCAAGTCCACAACCTAACACTTAGCAATTCCTACGCGATTACTACGACACACGAAGGTTCGATAACCATCATACTTACACACAATAAACAACACATAACACTTAACACCTTCATCTCAGTTATCACGATAAATCAAAATTCGAATCACTCAATCATAAACTCAAATCAAACATGACTCGCGTGCCAGGCACCCTAATGCAATGCGTATATGCCAAAATGCATGGACTCGGAATTCCAAACCAAAACCCTCCTCGAAGGGCCGTAAATCATAATTGTACCGCCTATCGCAGGCCAAAGTACCAATTACCGAGGTGCCACCTATCACGGGTCAGCACGATTTACTAAAATGCGTAAATCATAAACGTACCACCTATCACGGGTCAGTACAGTTTACCGAGGTGTCACCTATCACGGGTCAACACGATTTACTAAAAGAAAAAGCGGGAATCGTAAATGTACCACCTATCACGGGTCAGTACAGTTACCATGGTGTCACCTATCACGGGTCAACACGATTTACTAAAATATAAATCGCAAACGTACAACCTATCACGGGTCCGTACAGTTTACCAAGGTGCCACCTATCACGGGTCAGCACAATTCACCAAAAATGTAAATCGTAAATGTACCACCTATCACGGGTCAGTACAGTTACCATGGTGTCACCTATCACGGGTCAACACGATTTACTAAAATGTAAATCGCAAACGTACAACCTATCACGGGTCCGTACAGTTTACCAAGGTGTCACCTATCACGGGTCAACACGAATTACTAAATAGTAAATCGTAAACGTACAACCTATCACGGGTCAGTACAGTTTACCAAGGTGTCACCTATCACGGGTCAACACGATTTACTAAAAGAAAAAGCGGGAATCGTAAATGTACCACCTATCACGGGTCAGTACAGTTTACCAAGGTGTCACCTATCACGGGTCGACACAATTTACCAAATGAAATGCATGAGCATACACAGACTCCATTCACAACAATCGTTAAGCAAATGCAGATATTAAAAGATTCCCCATTTTTAATACCCATTTAACTTAAACGACTTTCAAACAACATTAATTAAATAAGTCATTAAGAGATTCCCCGTTCTTAATACCGATTTAACTTAATGATTTTCAAAACAAAACGTTAAGCAAACAGTCATATTAAGAGATTCCCCATTCTTAATATACTTTTGACTTAAACGGTTTTCTCGCAAAACATTCAGTAAACGAGTCATTAAGAGATTCCCCATTCTTAATACTCATTTACCGAAACGATTTTCAAAAACGATAGTTAAGTAACCGAGACATTAAGAGATTCCCCATTCTCAACGCCCAGTTAACTTAAACATTTTCCTCAAATACACATTAAGTAAACCGAGGTATTAAAAGATTCCCCATTTTTAATACTCGTTTAACTCTAATGGTTTTCAAATTCCACAGAAACAAATTCAAACATACTTTCACATTCAAACCATAATTCACAACAACCACACCAATTAACAAACATCAAGTACGAACACACCGAATATACCTCCCTTCTATCTCTTCGAGAAAAGAGGTTTGGATCTAGGAGAAACGGAGGGGTTTGTGTTTGGATCTCAAAACCGTTTTTCTTCGTTTTCGGATCAAAGAGGAAGAGTGGAGTTACGAAAACCTTGATCTAACTCACACCCAACCTTGGGTCACTAGTTTTGAAGAAAAGGAAGCAACGAAAACGAGAAATGGAGAAGGATGGAATTTTTGGTTTTCTTGCTCACGTGAACCTCGAAAACGAAAAATGGGAGGAGGAGGGATTTTGGGTTTCACGGTTAACAGAGGGGAAGAAGATGGAAAATTTTAGGTTTTCCTTCCTTTCTATTTCTTTCCTTTGCTTTTCCTTTCTTCCTTTTTCCTTCCTTCCTTTATATACTATTTTCTTTTCCTTTTCCTTCCTTCTAATTTTCCTTTCTTTTTCCCTCCAAGCAAACATATATAAATATAATATATATAACTTAACAAATATCTCAAAATCTAGATATTTATTAAATTACCGTTTCACCCGAAACGCCTTAAATTAACCGTAAGGTATTTACCGCAGTTAAATTCAATTTATTTATCGACGGGAAATTCTAATTGGCATCGAAATATCTTTTTGATTATAAAACTCCAAAATATTATTAACTTTGGCTTAAAAGCCTCCGAGCCAAAATCCAAAATATACCAAAAATACATAAAAGAGTACTTTAAAATTACGGGTCTTACACTCATATATCCCAAACTTTTGACCATTTTAGTAATTTGCATGTGGGACATTAAGTCTACATCCCAAGACCAATTCATCTCACTCACTTGGGCACAAACGTACATCTTCACTGGGTGGTTTACAAAACTACCCCCATGGTTAATTCTTAACCCAACTCTGTGGACTGAAGCTGGTCTACACAAAACAAACCATTGAATAAATTAGTCAAACTAAGCCTCAAACAAACTACACATGCACCACAAAATAATATAATAGAGCATATGGACCACATTATTAAAAACGCATGGACCACATTATTAAAAAGGCATAAAGGCATGGAGTTCTGTTAACAGTGTACAGACAAAATTTTGGCCCTAAAATCAAAGTTCAATACAGAGTTTAATAATGTTAATAATAAAACAAAGCGAAAACCCTAAAATCACATACCTAGCACAAAACTTTGTATTTTCTTTCGTATATGAAGATGGAGAGAACTCAAAATGACCTCCACTCGCCATTTGAACACTGATGAAAACGAGTCACTGATGAAAACGAGTCACTGATGAAAACGAGTGAATACTGATGAAAACGAGTGAACAAAGGACAAACACAATTTCACGATTTCATTTCACGATTTCTGTTTAGGGTTCATGATTTTAGGGTTCAGGATGATTTTAGGGTTCATGAGTGAATGCTTTTGATTTTGATTTGTTTAGGGTTCATAATGATTTTAGGGTTCATGAGTGAATGCTTTTGATTTGGATTTGTTTACGATTCATGATTTTAGGTGTTTTTTCTTTTAACTTAATTTTAACAATTAAATTGTATTTTTAAAAATATTGTCACAATTATAATAATGGTTTTTAAAAATATAAATGATATTTTTTAATCACAAATATTACAATAATGAGTTTATTCCACATAAGCGTCTGCCACGTCACCCTTTTATTGACACGTCATTAAAAAATGACAACTCATCATGATTTGGACTCAAATTCTGTTTTGGGGACTAAAACTGGAGACAAACAAAATGGGGGGGACTACTTTCGATTTTCACCTATAATAGGGGGACCAAAAGTGCAATTAAGCATAATAGAAATATTCTTAAAAATACATTTTTTTATTCCTTAAGTTTTTGAAGCACGAGTTATATGACTTAATAGTCTTAAAACTCGCAATTCAATATAATTATTCAAATCAAAACAAACACGTTTTTTTTCATCAAAACAACTTTTTTTTATCAATAACAAAACACATT
Organism: Cicer arietinum; assembly: GCF_000331145.2. Lineage (NCBI taxonomy): Eukaryota > Viridiplantae > Streptophyta > Magnoliopsida > Fabales > Fabaceae > Cicer > Cicer arietinum. The sequence continues at coordinate 32,044,353 of NC_021161.2, forward strand.
TTCTTTAAAAGCACATCCATATTTTTCTACTCAAGAATTACGTAGCTTTGATTTCTCCATTGCATCGAGATATACGTAAGAGCAAGATCATACTATTGTCAAACATAATAATAAAAAATTATGTTTCCCCTTATATTTTAAATACAATTTTATCTATATTTATATTTTAAGAAGGAGACATAAATTTATATAAGTTAACATTAATTTTGCATAATTAATTATAGATAACCGTATTTTAATTGATGTCGTAGGGTGTTAATACTTTCCTTACGCATAATTGACTCCCGAACCCAAAATTTGGATTTCAAAGACCATTTTTATTTTTAAGAGTTTCCTAATATTTTCCTTATTTTAAAATAAATTTTGGTGGCGACTCTATTGAATTCGAGAAATGCTCGAAATTTTAGACCCCGACATTTGCATTACATTTTCTAACTCCAAAACCAGCATGTGCACCATATGTAAGCCAATATTGATAAGCCACATCTATATTATCAAATTTCATACCAATCATTGACTTCCAAACAACATTTGAAGATGACATGTTTGATCAAACTTCTCGAATGAATTAACCTAAAAATTGAACAAAATAATTAAATAAAAGAAAAATATGGAATAATGAGTCAACCATGTGTTGCTCTGTTTTTGAGTTAAGAAAAACATGTTGCTCTTTTTTGCAAGTATCACAACTTCAAAGCAAAACAATAAGTGCACTTGTAATGTTCAATTTAAAATAGCTCTACAAAAATAATTTGGCATAAGTAATAACATTCTACTCCATTATTTTATAAGATAATTAATACAACTAAGATAAAACATAACAACTTTGAACTCTATTATCTGGTGATTAGAAAACTTTTTAATCATATTTGTGAAAAAGAAAATTAAATGGAGTTATTTTCTTCCCCAAATATGAAAAAGCAATAGATTGATCATAGACGGCAGTGCACAAGACGATGGCGGTGTGCGACGATGCTCTGTTGACGGAGGTGTGGGGGACAACGACGACACATAGGTTAGACACGATGGATTGCGTGGAAAAGATTTGTGAACGTGAAAACTCGTGTATGGTTTTAAGTTTTGTTTTAACACAAGATTAATTTGTTCACACCTTTCAAGTACCTTTTCCAGATTGGCCAAACAATTATTAAACCTAGATCCATACATAGAAAAGTCATCCATGAATACTTCCATTATATCCTTAACAAAATCATAAAAAATTGACATTAAGCAACGTTGAAAGATAGTAGGAGCATTGCACAAACCAGAAGGCATTATCCTATAAGCATAAGTGTCATAAGGACAAGTAAACGTGGTATTCTCTTGGTCGCTAGGATGAATAGGAATTTGAAAAAAACTAGATTAGCCATCCAAATAGCAAAATTGTGAATGTTTTGCTAACATTTCTAACATTTGGTCGATAAAGGGGAGAGGAAAGTGATCTTTGCGAGTTGCTTTGTTCAGTTTTCTGTAGTCTATACACATCCTCCACCCCGTAACTGTTCTAAGTGCAATGGATTCATTTTTTTTTTCATTTTTAACAACAGTGATACCTCCTTTTTTTGGAACTACTTGAAAGGAACTGACCTATTTGCTTTCAGATATTCGATAAATTACCCCGACATCTAGGAGTTTAAGTACCTCTTTTTCACAACTTCTTTCATGTTAGGATTTAACCTCCTTTGATGCTCAATAGAGGGTTTATAGTCCTCTTCAAGTAATATCCTATGCGTGCAAATGAATGGATTATTTCCCTTTAAGTCCTCAATAGTATACACAATAGCTTTTGGATACATCTTGAGGACTCCAAGCAATTTTTTAGTTTCTTCACCATTTAATTCAACACTTACAATGACAAGAAATGTAGAATTTATTCCAAGGAATTCACACCTGAGATTTGAGGGCAAAGGCTTAAGTTATACCTGTGGAGCCTCTTTTGGGAGAGGTGCTGAATTTTTTACTGCTAATGCCTCAAAATTTAAGTTTGGAAGAGGAGGACTTTCATCTAACAAGTTAGCATATGCATCAGCTTCATTTGCCATGTTTTCATGACTTGTGCTTCCAATCAAACATGCTTCCAACCCATCTTGCGAGAGTGGTCCTAAAGGACACTCCTTACCACAGTGATCAATTAAATCGATCCTACAACAAGGATCTTCAAGAGAAGGACTTTTTCGTAATGTTAGACAAATTAAATTCAATCTTTTCATCACCCACATTGAACACATGCTTCCCATGTTTCAGATCAATAACAGCTCCTATTGTGGCTAGAAAAGGTCTCCCAAGAAGAATTGGGACTTAGGAGTCCTTTTCCAGTTCCAAAACCATAAAATCAACCATTATAAACAATTGTCCTACTTTGATACGAACATCCTCCAATATGCCCACTGGATACTTGAAAGATCGATCAACTAGCTGTAAGGAAATGTTTGTGGGATTTAACTCACCCACATCAAGTTTCTTACAAACTGATAAAGGCATGTGGCTTACATTAGCCCCAAGATCACACAAAGCACGTTCAAAACTCATATCACCAATAACGCAAGCAATAGAAAAACTTTCAGGGTCATTAAGTTCGAGAGGAAATTTATTTCGAATTAGGGCACTATATTCCTTAGTTAAAGCAATTGTCTCATGGTCGTCAAGTTTTCTTTTGTTTGACAAAATTTTTTTCAAAAACTTAGCATATGACGACATTTGAGAGAGTGCTTCGGTGAACGAAATGTTTATATATAATTTTTTCAAAAGTTCCACAAACTTCCTACATTGCTCCTCAATTTTAGCCTTGGCGAATCTTTGGGGAAATGGTATGGGTGGTTTGTATGGTGTTGGAGGCACATAAGGTTTTTCTTTTTCCTCATCTACCCTCTCACTTGATGGTTGAGTTCTTTCACTTCATCCCTAACATTCACTTCCACATCACTACCCTTGGGTTCCTCTAATTATTTTTCCGTTTCTTAAGGTGACAACATTTAATTGTCCCTAGGGGTTAGGTTCAGGCTGCCCCGAGAATACACTGGGAAATCTAGAGGGTGAAGCAACTTGTTGAGCCACATGCGTGATTTGTGTTTCCAACATTTTATTGTGTGTGGCCATGGAATCTACCTTATATGCTAACTGCCTAAGTGCTTCATTCATTGACTAGTTTTGATTTTTAAACTCCTCATTATGTTTGGTTTGAGTCAAAAAAAAATTTTCCAGCAAATTTTATAAGCTAGACTTTTGGGGGCTGTTGAAAGACCTTGGTACTTGGAAACTGGAAGGTCTAACCATTTGTTGAGGGATGGGATTAAGGGGAGGATTTTTGTAGGAAAAATTTGGATGATTCCTCGACCATTGATTATAAATATTTGAAAAAGGGTCCCCTTTTTGCGATTTGTTAAGATAATTAAGTTGCTCATTACCCACCCCACCATTAATAGACATTCCGACTTGGCATTCAATAGCCACATGACCAATAATACCTCAAATTTCACAAGTAGAAATATTTGGTGTGACATCATTTACATTCAACTTTTCCAATTTGTGAAACAATGCATCTACCTTAGAATCAATATGATCTAATGCATCAACTTCATACATGCCTCTTTTCTTCCGAGGAGATCGATCACTTGACCATTGGTAGTGGTTATGTGCCATGTCTTCAATTAGATCATATGCTTCTTCTATGTTCTTATTCATCAATGCTACTCTTGCAACATTATCTATCATCATTCTTGTAGTGTATGAAAGTCCATTCTAAAATGTATGGACAATTAGCCATCTCTCCAGCCCATGATGAAGGCACAATCTCAACATCTTTTTGAAGCCCTCCCAAGATTCATAGAGCGATTCTCCTTCCTTTTGAGAAAAACTTGTGATTTGATTTTTCAATTGTTAAGTTTTGCTTGGTGGAAAATATCTAACAAGGAATGCTTGCTTTTACTGATCCCATGTGGTAATGGATTCAGAAGACAATGAATGTAGCCAAGCTCTAGCTCTACCCCTTAATGAAAAAGGGAAAAGTCTTAGTCTAATGGCATCACTAGTCACTCCATTCATTTTTAAAGTATTACAATACTCTAAAAAAATAGACAAATGGAGGTTTGGATCATCCTTTGGAGTACTAGAGAATTGGTTTTATTGTACCATAGATAACAACAAAGGTTTTAATTCAAAATTGTTAGCCTCTACCGTCGGGCGCGCAATACTCGAATGTGGTACCGTAGTATTGGGAGAGGCATATTCTTTTAAGGTTATATTTTAAGCCATTTTAAACCTTTTCTTGTTCAGAAATATTTTTCTCTCTTCTTCTCCTATGGAAAAATCTTTCTATCTCGAATATTGGTTCAACAAGATTACCAAGACTTTGGATTCTTCGCATTCAAAGAGAGAAAAATCAGTAATAAAAAATATATTTAAATGAAAAATAATTTTTTTTTTAGTTTAATCGGTATAGAAAAAGAGAATTAATATCAAAAACAAAATTTCCAGTAACAGCGCCAAAAACTTTATAAGACCACAAGTGCACGTTATTATCGCGTAGTAAAAATTATCGTTCCCACAAGGACTTTGTTATGAGTACTAGTGTCTCTTTACTATGATGATTAGCTAAAATAGTAAATGTTGATAATGATTTTTGGTTAAAAATTCACAATAAAAATAAAGCCTTGGGATTGTAGTTTTTTAAAATGATGAATATAATAAAATTAACATTCTTTGAGTTATGAGTGTTAAAATCTTAAAAAGCAGATAAATAATTGTAACTAATGCATTCTTTCAAAGAACAAAAGTGTATTTTAAACTAATAACCAACCTATTTTCATGATTGATGTATTAGCAAAATCCTTTAATAGAAGATATATTTCATGATTTCAAAAGAACCAAAATATATTTTCATAAATTGACTCTCTTGTCCAATCTTAGGGCTCAGATATCAAATCTACCTTTTGGTATATTATTTGATATCTAAGTATGCATATGATTCTTACTAAGATTGGATTAAAAGATCAACACCCGTGACAAAAAGAAATAGAAGTTGTTAGAGATCCAATATTGGAAATCCTACAATCCCAAGACAAGGAAGATCTACTCACATAAGATCATAGTAGAATCAAATCTTAAATATAAAAACATTGGAATATAAAATAACATAATAAAATAGCAACAAAAAAAAAATAGAAAACTAAAAATTATTTAAACTAGAAAATTTCTAAGTGAAATACAAGAACAAAAGAAAGAGTAATAAGAGATTGTGAGTTGGAATATGTGTATAAAAATGAGTATTTTGGTCATTTTTATTGTCTTAGGCGCCTTCATGAGCTTTAAATACAAGAAACCAACATAATTTCATAAGAGGAAAACAGTTCAGCAGAAAATGAGCAGTTTATGGCCATTACTGCCAGGAAGTAATAGGTGCAGATGAATAGATTATGGTCATAATGATCATTACTGCCAGGCAGTAATGCTTGCTGGAACTTGAGTTTTTTTCATTTTCTTGATCATGATGCACCATGATTGCACCACTTGACTTCAAGGCTCTATTGGACCAAAAATATTCCCTTATTCCTTCACTTCTCCTTGCAATCAAAACAAAATAAAAAGGTAGTAAAATAGAACTAAAGTCGAATTAAAAATATCCAATTAACTTATCAAATAAAGCTATAAAAATAGATAAATTCTAGCTTGTCAATGTACCTAGAAAAATTTCACTTAAAGGTAAATTACGAGAGATCGCGTATCCATCCACTATGTCGATGTGTTCACTTGTTGATAAGGTTAAAACAAAGGGTGCACCAAAAAAGGAAATAGGTATCAAAGAGATAAATCAACCAAGTGTGATCCATCTTAGTGGGATATGTGAATGCAAGTGTTTGATGCAGTGGCACAAATCCATGTAGCACTATAACATCTGGTAATGTACAACAGTGTCGATCATCAGTCAAAAACCTTACACCTCGACCATCAGTCATCAAGGTTCAACAACCTAGAGTTCTTCCCTTCAACGATTGGTTGTCGGTTCAAACTCATAAATTCATAGATGACATTATTGACGTCAGTGATGAGGGTAATTATGGATTTCGTGCAGTTGCAGGTTTACTTGGAATTGGTGAGAACTTTTGGGCATTTATTCGTCAACAGAGTGTGGTAGAGCGTCAATAGTTCATGTCTCATTACGAGAAAATATTTGGTGAAAAAATTTTGTTCAAAAACTTATACAAAGTGTATATGTTGAACAAGTTGCAACTACAGATAATTGGATGACACTTCCGGAAATGGGACATGTGACTGCTTCAAAGTTTAACTTGGTTTTCGTCTCACTATCACTTAACCAATCGCAAACATTTTTTCCACTTAGAAGTCCACCACAAACATCTATGTCAGATCATCGTATGGTTGTTATTGCATTTGTTAAGAATTTATCATTTCGTGTAGGTATCAATTTTGATATTTAATTTGATTCTATCAACTTTTTTTTATAGTTTAATACATTATTGATTTTAACATGTTTACTTGAAGCTAGATTCTCCTATACCACTAGCAAGTAATTTGTGGAAAAAATATTGCACAAAAGAAACACGACAATGGGATTGAGTTTATTTACAATGGTCGCATGCAAGACTGGTTGCAGATATTTCCACGCACTAAATATAAACCTATTGTAAACTGAAGGGATGATATTTTATATTTTTAGGAATTCAAATATAATGGTTGTTATAAAAAATCAAAATACTTAAACAATTCCAAAATATAATACTTAACAAATCAATAAAAAATATAAACATCCAAAATCAGTATTATCCAAATATTGTTTACATATCCAAAATATTCCCAAAATAATGCCTAATTCTCTCTATGTCTCTTATGATATGGTAGTACATTTGCCCAATCTCTACCACCACGCCTCTGAGTCTTCAACATCACAATTAACTCATTGACGAGTTTGATGCCATCAAGTAATACCAATTGACGATCAAGAAGCTCTTCTGCAATTTGTAATGCTTTACCCTACTTTAAAAAATATATAAAATAATTTAGTTAAAACAATAGATGACTAATTATTTTAGTCATGTCATAAATTTTAATACAGTTACAGTTATATCCGCAATACATGGAACAATCGTCAGCATGTTCTACAATCGAAAGACCAACATGAACTTGTTCTCTACGAATGGTGTAAGGATGAGAAATCCTGTGAAACCACTCCATGTAATCGTTCGCACAATCTACAGGTCCCTGTACAACTGCCCCAACATCAACGCTATGCAAAACGTATTGTGTAAACATTATGTCCATTTCCTCTTGTGTGGTCTTCTGACCTACTATTTCTAATGTTGGACTAGGAATGGTTTGAACATGACCTTATTGTCGCAAATACCCTGTCAAGCATATGTGCATACATCTTCGGACCCCACCACATCCACCCTCTAAATAAACAAACATCCTCAAAAGGTCGCCTCACTCCATGCTCTTCGTATGGTGTCCAACATATTTGATCAATATCAATCTCATCAAGGGCTTTCCTAAATGTAAGAACCAAACCCTTATCCCTATTCGGCTTCCATCAAAGTGCTTTAGGGTTGACCTTGAAGGTGAAAACACGAGAAGAGGAGTTCAATTATGTTTGCCAAAGTTGACAACTTTTTGATAATATATAAATAAATAAATAAACTAGTTTGATTTTGGTCACTTACTTGGAGTAGAAGCAATCGGATTCAGAGATTGTAAGCAATGAATGCATAAATAATTTGACACGTAGATTTATCCTGGTTCACCACTAACTTGGCTACATCCAGTCCCCTCATTCAGAAGACTTTAATCCACAAATTCAAATACCTTGAATTACAAAGCACTTGATCCTCCAAGTCATTCTTCCCAAACAGACTGATAACCCCATACTTTTGAGGAACTAACCACCTTGACCCTACAAGCCAAGTCTTCTCTTAACAACCTGACAACCCTAGGTTGAAGAAGGAATTAAACCATTATCGAGTTGAATACAAAAGATTGGAACTTGAGTAATTGCTACTAACAAAGCTGATAATAATAATAACTCTCACACTCTAAGAAAAGAACACTCATAAAATATTTCTAACATGAATAAGTGTTTCTTTATTTGAACTCTAAGAAGAATTGAGAACTTTGAGCTTTAGTTAATCTTTTCTACTTTTCGATGCTTTTCTCCTTCATCCTTGAGTGTCTATTTGTAACACCCCAATTTTTAAACAGCGCGAGTGTATTTTGTTTTTTCAAAACAAATTCATATTAACAAAGAAATAAATAAGGAAATACTTTTGGATAAATATTTAAGTCGTAGCACAACGACAAATAAGTCAACAGAATTTACAAGCAGCGGAATAGTTTTTGAAATACGAATCCAAAGTATTTACACTTCAAAAAGTGGTACATGGAACCCATCAATAATAAAATGTCAAGCTGACAATATTGATATAGGTACAGTCTTCCAAATGATCTTCACACGCCCCAAAATAAACACATCCCAAAAGAAAGACATCTAGTCCCTATACGTCAACCTAATATGATCATTCTACAAAAAACTATACATCCCGAATGATCTTCACACTCCCCGCAAGATCCTCCTAACATAGCTCCATTCAGGTCTGTCCAACTACATTCCCATCCACAGGGTACTAACCGGTAGGATGGTCCTGGTTCTCATCTGAGGGCAAAGCCCAGATTTCCACAATAGTTGTAAAGGGTCACCAACCGAAATTAACAATTATAACATAACATTTAAGTTTTTAAATGCACAAAATAACCTTTCAACTTATCATGCACCTTAAAAGGGTTTCCATATGCCAAACATGCATAAACAAGGTTGAAAAATGAAGTTTTTAACAAAACAACACTGTTGTATTCGAATACAGCATCTCTGTATTCCAATACAAGGCTGTTTCAGCATTCAGCAGCAAAAACAGCATGTCTGTATTCGAATACAACAGTCTGTATTCGACTACACAGTAAGTCAGTAGCAAAACAGCATGTCTGTATTCGAATACACATCAGACAGCAGCAGAAAAATAGCAAAATTCAGCTTTTAAAAGGGTTCCGAAACCAATCAACACTTACACACAAATCCAAACAATCACACTTAACAATTATAGCGCAATCACCACGACATCTTGAGTTTCGAAATAGTTTTGCAATCAATCACACTTACACACAATTCCAAAACATCCACACTTGACAATTATAACATAATCACCACGACACAATCCCATTTTTAATACTCGTTTAACTCTAATGATTTTCTAATTCCACACAGAACATACTAAGACATATTCTCAAATTCAATCCACAATTCACACCAAATCACATCAATTCATTTTTCCACAAAATCCACACAAGCACATCTCAAAATTTATAAATATTAATTATGAACACGTCAAACACGACAAAACACAAATCATCACCCCCCACCACTCAAACACATCAAATTTCATTTCCTCAAAACCACCCATAATGAGTTAAATTCATTTTCCACAAAACTCAAACATAACACATGCCAAACTAATTTTCACAAACCACAACTCAAACACATCAAATTTCTTCTCCTCAACAACACACATAGATGAATCAAATTCCTTTTCCACAAAAACACTCATTAATTTCACCAAAAACCCAACTCCAAACTATCACCCATAAAAGCAATAAATTCATTTTCCACAAATCTATACTTCAAACCCAACAAATTTATTTTCCACACATCCACAAATAAGTCCCTAAATGCAAACTAAAAGTTTGGAAGGAGCCCTTACCTTAACGATAGCTCTAACACGCGATTACGGCACCATAATTAATTCCGACAAAATCTCTGCTCGCAACGTCGCTTCCAAAGTTAGTTCACTAGCATCGTAGCGTGGAGGTGAGCAACTTTCTCTTCTATCTCTTCTCGAAACGAAGCTTAGATCTAGAAGAAAAGTGGAGGTTTGTGTTTGACGGTTTTGAAATCACCAACACCGTTTTCGAATCCGAGAAAAAGAATGAAGTTGAGAAATCCTTGTTTTCTTACCCACTAAGCCTTGGGTTTCTTTTCTTGAAGCAAAGGGAAGCAAAGAAAGCAAAAAGAGTTGAAGGGAGAAGGAAGAATGAAGAATGTATGCGCGAGGCAGGAGGAAACAATATCTAAAATATCTATATATATATATATATATGTATATATATATATATATATATTAAACCCAAACAAATATCTAAATATTTAGATATTTTTAAAATCATCATTTCACCCACATCCCAAACTATTTTGATATAATATCTACTCTTTTTGCAACTCAATTGAAAGATAAAATTTTCGACAACCCGAGATAATGATTCACCGTACTTAATCTTATTTATTTATCGACGACTAATTTTAATCGGGGCATCAAAAGATATTCTTGGGAATTAAACTCACAATATATCCATAACTTGGCTAAAAAAACACCTCAGAGTTCAATACCAAAATACACTAAAATACATAAATTAGAATTTAAAACTTTGGGTCTTACACTATTTACAGTGAAAATTTGGACTTCAATTTAGTCCTTGTTTAATTCTAAATTGAATCTTGTTGAGATTGAGTTTGTAAATTCTTCAGATTGATTATGTTCCTATTTTATGTAGATTGAGTTTGTAAATTCTTCATATTGATTTTGTTCCTATTTTGTGTAGATTGACTTCGTAAATTATTCAAATAAAATCTTCTTCAAATCTTCATTAAATGTTGATCAAATATTCTTCAAATCTTGACCATATCTTCTTCTCAACTTGGTCAAAGATTTTCTTCAATTATAAATATGAATCAAATCTTTTTTTAGATTTTCATCAATTATAAATTTGAATCAAATCTTATTTTATATTTTCTTCAATTATAAATTGAAATCAATTCTTATTTTAGATTTTCTTCAATTATAAATTTTTGAATCGAATCTTATTTTAGATTTTCTTCAAAAACATAAATCTCCTTTCATACTCTTTGAAGTCAAATATATTATTGTTTTCATGAAATACTTTTGTTAATATCAAAACTCTAAATGTAAAAACAACTTAGTTCTAACAATATTCCCCTTTTTGATGATGACAAAACTTGTATTTTTGATAATAACTTTTCTTTATATTTCTTTGACTCCCCCTAACTTACGGGTCCCCTAAGTCTTAGTATTATTTTCTCCCCACATTATCAAATATATTTCTCCCCCTTTTGTCATCAGACAAAAAGACTTGAAAGTGAAACTTTGTATCTCTCCTTTTTTTTTCTTTTTCTCTTTTTTTTTTCTTGGAATAAAATAAATATAACATAATACAAGAAAATTTAACAACTAATGTAAAACTAAACTACTTTGAAGTGATCACAACATCAATCAAGTATGAAGGTAAGGTTTAGGTTTTACTTGATGAAGTCAAATCTATCTTCAGGTAGTGGTTTGATAAAAATGTCAGCCCATTGGTGTCCAATCTCTACAAACTAAATGTTTAATACCCTTTTTTGAACAAAGTCCCTAATGAAGTGGTGTTTGATCTCTATGTCTTTAGCTCTAAAATGTAAGATAGAGTTTTTGGTTAGACAAATGGTAGAAGTGTTGTCGTAGTAGAGGGGAATGTTTGTAGGAAATTATGGCCTCTATTTGTTAAAAAATATATGAAAAATGTCTTTACTAATTTTACAAGATTATTAATCAGATTAACAATGATCGGTTACAGAATTTATTCAGGAACAAAGATTCACAATTGCATGAATTATGAATATAAGAGTACAGATACAATGCTTATTCAAAAGATTAATCAAGACAGAAATTCACCAAAACAAACATTCAAGAATAAGCATTCAAGCAATATCAAAATAAAGAGAAAAGATAAGAAAATCGTGCACCAGGATTTATACTGGTTCGACTATCTGTTTGATAGCCTACATCCAGTCCTGAAATCTAAACCAGATTTCAGCCTTTCCAATAGAATTAACTTGAGTACGTTTTACAGATTTTCCAGCTCACACATGGCCTATCTATCAAACTCACTCGCTTCTTTTACAATGCCACCTTATCTCTAGAGTTACTCGCCAAACCCTCACGAGATCTAGATGAGACTTCTTCTTGATGAACACACGCACCAACAAAGATAGTCACCAGTTTACACTACTGGATTTCGAGAACTTTCTTTACAGATTGTTTTTACAGAAAAGATAAAAGAGGACAAATGATGATGACTCAATCACAATATGAATTTCACATAAAAAGGATTTGCCAAATGAGTATTTTGTGTGTGGTTACAATTATTTCTTTCAAAGTGTTTTTCCTGGTTTCTGTATTGTGAAAACGTGTAATGAATAATTGTTTCAAGTGTAGTGTCTTAGTTGTTAGAAAATGTGATTGAATCAGTTTATATATATTCAGAAAACATCAGGTCTATCGATTTCTCAATCGATTTTATAAAAGTTTAAAACCAGCTTAATCGATTGCCCAACCGATTATCGCGTATCTTGTTTTTCTTGAATCTTGAAAATATAAGAATGAATTGATTTGCCAATCGATTCTTTTAATGCATAAATCAGAAACTGATACTAAGATTATATCAGAATCGATTGAGTAATCGATTATAGGTGTTTTGTTCAAACAACGAGATCAAAACAATCGATTGCTCAGTCGACGTATATTCATAGTCATAATCGATTTGGCAATGAGCTGAATTCTTCCTGTAACTCAAACATTTAGTTCAATCGATTTGTAAATCGATTTGGCTGATCACAGTGACTTAGACATTTTAATGCAATCGATTTGCCAATCGACTTGGCTGGTCATAGTGACTCCAATGTTTTTATCCAATCGATTTGCCAATCGACTTGACTGGTCACAGTGATTCCAATGTTTTAATCCAATCGACTTGACTGGTCACAATGACTCCAATGTTTTAATCCAATCGATTTGGCTTGTTACAGTAGCTCAGCTATTTTGGTTGAAATCGATGTGCCAAGCGATTATGCAACATGTTTCTGATAAATGATTAACCAGTTCATTCTTTCAATCGATTACCTAATTGATTGCCACAAAACTTGCAGTTTAAGAAACTTAATTCAATTGATTGTCCAATCGATTTGGTTGATCACATAACTTATTCCCGATGAAAAACTTTTTCACAATCGATTTGCCAATCGATTGATTCAGTAAGTGGTTGGTTCTGTGAATCACAAAATCGATTACTCAATTGATGTCCCAATCGATTGTCCAATTGATTGGATTAAACCCAGAACTCAGGTTTCACTAAAAGCCTTTAAGTAATCGATTTCCCAATCGATTTACTTAGTAAAAACTTTTGTTCTGAGTCAGACAATCGATTGCCCAATTGATTCATCAATTGACTTATCAGTTGATTGATTTACTTTCTTATTTTATGATTTCATTTTTACTTTGGCAAATACTTAAGTATGAAATCATAGTGACGAGTCTACTAAATAACTACTATAACCACTAATCACACTATACATATTTGCATTTTTCTCAAGCACATCCTCCAATTTTGGTCGATTCCTTGAGTTCCAAGCTTTTGTTCCAAGTGTATAGTGTTTGCTTGTTTTTTCCTGAAATGTTACTCAGTTCAACTTGTTAGATTTATCAAATGATACATGTACATTGTATGTTTGTTAATTATGTCAAAATCATGATCAAGAGGACTTATGTCTAACAATCTTCCCCTTTTTGATTTAAACGACAAACATACACTTTTAACTTGAGTTTAACATTTCAAAACTTAAAAAAAAAATATAGTTACTGTTATTTAAAAAAACACCCCCTGAATTTTGGAGTTCATGATTCCTTTCACAAGGCTTTAACATTATCAGTCATAGAATAATCAGAGCTTGTTAAAATCAATCAACATAATTAATATCAGAGTACCATATCAGTTTCAGAGCAGCAACACAAAATTCATCAAATTAGCAGTGCAGTATCAGAGCTATATTGCTACGCAAGATTTTATCAATTTTGCAGTGCAGTATCAGATCTATTTCACACAGGTTAGCATACAGAGCTATTTATAACATACAGTGTCATAACTATCACAATCAGAGCTAACTCTTACAAACTACATTATCAGAGCTATTTAGCAATTTAGCAGTTGGTATCAGAGCAATTCAGAACTTTATAGAACTTGGTATCAAAACAATACAAGTTATAATGCAGTACTTTGTATCAGAGCAACAATGCATATGATGCAGTAAACAAGTTAAATGCAGGAAACTCTCTCCCTTTGTCATTTAAAGCAAAAAGATATAAACATAAGAGAATATGACAAAGTTATAATAGAATATTTCAATACAATACTAGAACATTACAAAACAACAAAGAAACCAAAATCCTAGTCAACTAATCTAGGGTTGTTCCTCATTATTACCAGCGGGAGAGGTAGAGACTG
>NC_021161.2:32059353-32059802 GCF_000331145.2 Cicer arietinum
CCTTAGAGATGCTTCTACTCTTGCATTATGAGCAGCTTGATTCTCCATGAATTCCAGCAACTTAGTTAAAACCTCATAATGGGCTTCAACAAGCTCAGCTTGTTCCGCATTTGGATGAGCTTGTTCAGCATTTGGCTGAGCTCGAGTCCAAATGTCGTTTATTCGTTTCAATTGCATTTGGTTTACAATTGATTCTCCAAAAGTGAGGGTAGTTTTGGCAGATTCTTCATTGATACCAGAAACTTTAAAATGTCTCAGAATCTTTTGATGAGTTGTGGGTAAGGGAGGAGCTGCTTACCATGAGCAGATTCTGACATGTTTATGAGAACAATCCAGGTCCAGCTCATCTTGAGCTCTTTGAATAATCCCCACAGCAGAGTAATGTCCAGCCTCTGGACAACAGCGTGATTTCCCGACCTAGGCACTAACATCCGTGTTAGTACGTACAT
>NC_021161.2:32059826-32070895 GCF_000331145.2 Cicer arietinum
ATAGCTTTTCGACGAATCCCTCAATCATCAGGTTCTGAACAGCAGTGTGCCTGTCTACTGATGTTCCCCATGCTTCATCAGTAGAATCTACCTCGGTTCTTCCATCAATTGATTCACCATAGAATGGCAAACCTGAAAGTTCAGAAAATTCCTCAAAAGACATGGAAATTTTCTTTCCTTTTACTTCAGATTTAAAGCCTGTGGCGGTGAGACTGAAGTTGGAATAGAATGCCTTAATGAGCTTTAGATATATGTCAAGAGAGCAGGAGAGAAAGCCTTCCAAACCATGAAACCGCAAATGATTTTGGAATGAAAAACCATTTGAATCAAAATAAGCAAAATCCATGGTTCATGCCTCATGGATTTTTCGTTTGAGGAAAGCAGGTGGTAGATCAAAGTCTTCAGCTTGTTTACCTTTAGCAGGTTGAGGTTTCCTGGGTTGAGGAGAAGATATAGGTTTCTTCTTTTTCTGAGATGTATCCTTCATAGCATCAACCATTAATTTTTCAGTGGGATGAGCCTTTTTTGATTTCTCCTGTTCAACGGCAATGCCTTTTCCCTTATCTTTTGCCATGATTTTATGTGTTGGGATGAAGACTCTCTTTGAAGTTGGTGGAGGTGATGGGGTTCTTCCACTTGAAGATGATGATGGTGATGGTGATCTTGCAGAGGTTTGCTTTACTCTTGCCATTAGTAAGATTGAAGATGTTTGTTTAGAAGTGTTTGAGAATATTGAGAGGTATGTAAGGCTTACAGAGAAAGATCAGAAAGTTGTGAGAAGTTTGAGAAATTTTGGAAAAGTGAGATGGGGAATCGATTTAGGGTTTTAGTAGGGTTTAAGTATTCTTGTTCAAAATTGATTCGTCAATCGATGTTTTTAAGTTCTTTGCACATGCTACGTCGATTTCTCAATTGATTAGGTGACTGTTACTGTAGAGAGTTGAACGATCTCAGTCATATTTGTCTTCAACGGCTAGTAAAATTTTTGTAACAGTCATATTTCAAATCGATTTCCAAATCGATTGTCTTTTAATTACTAAATCGATGTCCCGATCGATTTTCATATCAGTTCAGGAAACTGCTCATCTCAGCATCGATTTCCAAATCGATTCATTTAAGTGCAGGTTTTAAAATTCTGACTCAATCGATTTCACAATCGATGCTCGGGTTAGAGTTTGGAAAATGTTAACATTGGGAAAAATAATCTATTATGAAGTGGATTCTTTAAACTATTTTCCAATAATTCAATCAATTGACCAATCGATTGGATTAATGAATACTCCAGTCTTTACTGCTACCTGAGATTAGAAAATCGATTATGCAATCGATTATCGTGTTTTCAATTCTGACAATTAAAACACTGTGCATCATAAATCGATTATGCAATCGATTTTGTAATGCTGTTTTTCTATCTAGTCACAGGATAATCGATGTTTCAATCGATTTTGTCACAGGGATCATATTTCATTGTGATCTATAATTCCAAGTTTCATTCTAATAAAGAAGAAAATGTCCTTGGGTAAGGCTTTTGTGAAGATATCAGCCAACTGATCAGCTGTATTAACATATTCAAGCTTGATCTTACCCTGTTGATATTGATCCCTAATAAAGTGATGCCTAATCTCTATATGTTTGGTTCTAGAATGCATGACAGGATTTTTAGTAATATTTATAGCACTAGTATTATCACACATGATAGGCACAGTACCTAGATCAACACCAAAGTCAGAAAGGTGTTGTTGCATCCATAAAATTTGCGCACAACAGCTTCCAGCAGCTACATATTCAGCTTCAGTTGTTGAAAGTGCAACACTATTTTGTTTCTTGCTATGCCAAGATACAAGTGAGTTCCCTAATAGTTGGCAAGTACCATATGTACTTTTTCTGTCCAATTTGCAGCCAGCAAAATCAGAATCAGAATAACCAACTAGAGTGCAAGTAGATCCCTTAGGATACCACAAACCTAGATTTTTGGTTCCTATAAGATATATAAAAATCCTTTTGACTGCACTTAGATGGGATTCTTTTGGATTTGCTTGATATCTAGCACACATGCAAACACTAAACATAATGTCTGGTCTACTCGCTGTAAGGTATAGTAGAGATCCTATCATGCCTCTAAACATTGTCATATTTATAGATTTTCCCTTCTCATCCTTATCTAAATGACAAGCTTGACTCATAGGTGTATCAATGGATTTAAAATTATCAAAACCAAATTTCTTTAATAGATCATTGCAGTATTTGGTTTGACTTAGGAAGATGCAATTCTTGCTTTGGTTGATTTGAAATCCCAAGAAGTAAGTTAATTCTCCCATCATGCACATTTCAAATCTTCCTTTCATCACATTTTCAAAATCTTTGCACAGTTTACTGTTTGTGGATCCAAAGATTATGTCATCAACATAAATTTGGACAAGCAGAATGTCTTTTCCTTGTCTTTTTATAAAAAGTGTCTTATCAACATTTCCTCTTGAAAATTTTGAGTTATGAGGAAATTGCTGAGTTTTTCATACCAAGCTCTTGGAGCTTGTTTCAAACCATAGAGGGCTTTTGTTAGTCTAAACACATGGTTTGGAAACACAAGATCTTCAAATCCTGGTGTTTGACTAACAAAGACTTCCTCTTGGATGTCTCCATTTAGAAAGGCACTTTTTACATCCATTTGATATAGTTTAAAGTTCATGATACATGCTTAAGCCAACAGGATTCTAATGGCTTCTAATCTAGCTACAGGGGCATAGGTTTTATCATAGTCAATGCCCTCCTCCTGGTTGTAACCTTTAGCCACTAGCCTAGCTTTATTCCTAGTTATTACCCCATTCTCATCCATTTTGTTTCTAAACACCCATCTAATTCCTATGACATGTTTGTCTTCTGGTTTAGGAACTAGAATCCACACTTTGTTTCTCTCAAACTGATTGAGCTCTTCTTGCATGGCAACTATCCAGTCATGGTCCATAAGAGCTTCCTTTATGTTTTTGGGTTCTACTTGAGATACAAAGGATGTGAAATTGCAGAAGTGTCTAAGGGGTTTTCTAGTTGCAACTCCTTTAGAGATTTATCCTATTATGTTGTCAATGGGATGGTTTTTGTTAAACTTCCATTTCTTAGGTAAGTCATCTTCCCTAATAGGTTCTATACAATCAATGTTGTTTGGAGGTACTGTTTCATTAGGTTCTATTGGTTCAGATTCTACAATTTCATCCAAAGAATCACCAACTATAGGAGGAGTGTTGTTCAAGTTTTCAGCAAACATTTCATCAAATTTTACATGAACAGATTCCTCTATAGTTTTAGTTCTTTTATTGTAGATCCTATAGGCCTTACTAGATTGTGAATAACCTAGAAAAATACCCTCATCTGCCTTAGGATCAAACTTTCCTAGATGTTCTTTGCCATTGTTTAATACAAAGCATTTGCATCCAAAGACCCTAAAGTAAGAGATGTTTGGTTTTCTACCCTTGTATAACTCATAGGGAGTTTTTCTAAGTATTGGCCTTATTAGAACTCGATTAACTACATGTGTGGTTGTGTTTATAGCATCAGCCCAGAAATACTTAGGAAGATTTGAGTCTTTAATCATAGTTCTAGCTAGTTCCTCTAAAGACCTATTCTTCCTTTCTACAACTCCATTTTGTTGTGGAGTTCTAGGGGCTGAGTATATATGGTGAATTCCATTTTGTTCACAGTAGTTATTAAAGGATTCATTTTGGAATTCTCCACCATGATCACTCTTGATGGAGATTATTTTCCGGTTCTTCTCATTTTGAACTAAATTTGCAAATCTTTTGAAAATAGAGAAGGCATCACTCTTGTGAGTCAGAAAAAATGTCCAAGTATACCTAGAGTAATCATCTACTAACACATAACGATACAAGTTTCCTCCAAATCTTTTAACTTGAGATGGACCAAACAGGTCCATATGTATTAATTGTAAAACCTTATTGGTTTGAACTAAATCTATTGGGGGAAAGGATGACTTAACTAACTTACTTTTCTCACAGGAATCACACAACTTATCCTTAGTGAACTTTCTGTTTGGGAGTCCTAGAACTAATTGTTTACTAACTAGTTTGTTAAGGTGATCTATATGTATATGAGCTACTCTCTTATGCCATAACCAGTTTTCATCAGAATTGGATAATAAACAGCAAATAGTACTAGCAGGAAAAGCATTAAAATCAAGCATGTATATGTTATTGACCCTGTCACCTACCAACTTTGTCTTTATTCTCCTTGTGCTCAATTATACAAGACTGAGATGTAAAACATACCCGGAATCCCTTATCGCAGAGTTGACTTATACTAATCAAATTGTGTTTTAAATCCTTTACATAAAGAACGTCTTTGATCACCGTAGTCGATTCGTTTCCTATGTCTCCAATACCGAGTATCTTACCTTCGTTATTGACACCGTATTTAACATATCCTCCATCTTTTAAGTTTAGAGACAAGAACTTTGACTTGTCTCCAGTCGTATGCTTGGAACATCCACTGTCCAGGTACCATGAATGAGTCCTTGATGTCAAGCATATTTGCAAAATGTAATTTAAATTTTGGTTTTAGGTACCCAATTCAGATTGGGTCCTAGAGGGTTAGTTTCAAACATTGGTGTCTTTACTTTCCAAATCTGTTTCCATCCTTTGTTAGCCAGTTTTTTCAGTTTACAATTAAAAACAATATGACCCTTTTTACAGCAAAAGTGACATGAAACAGCATAGGATGAATTCTGATTTAGTTTAGTGAAGATATCATGCATATGCTTAGATCTAACAAACTTCTGATTCTTTTTAGCATTCCTGTTTTGTCTATAGCCAATTCCACATTTATTGTGATTCTGTTTAACGTTCATATTTGGTCTATAACCAAGTCCAGATGTTTCATTTAGATTTTTTTGGTTTCCAAGAAGCATATCTAAATTGTTTTTACCACTATTGAACTTTTCTAAAACACATTTCAATGCATAAGTTTCCTTTTTCAAATTTTCATTTGTGTCTTTAAAAGACTCATGTTTCAGCTTAATCTCTTCATAAAGCATGCACTTTTCTTCTAACAATCTCTTAGTGCTAATTAACTGTTTGATTACATTAACATATTCATCATGTAGTTCATTAAATGCGTCATGTAATTCATCATAAGAAGGATTGGATTTAGAACTTACCTCACTATCAGAATTTGAATCTGTGTTGGCCATTAGACAAAGATTAGCTTCTTTTTCTTCTGAAGATGCAGAGGACTCTTCATCATTATCATTCCAAGCTATGTAGGCTTTTCTGGTCTTAGGAGGTGGTTGATTGCCTTTAGCCTTTGCAGTCTTATTTCTGTTTTGCAATTGGAAGCACTCAAATTTTATATGTCCTGTCTTCCCACACTCAAAGCAGGTTATCTTGCTTTCATGTGTCTTTGAATTTGAGGGTTTTCTTGATTTTCTATCCTTCTTTTTCAGAAACTTTTTGAATTTTCTGACAAGTAATCCAATTTCTGAATCTTCATCGGTCTCACTATTTGAATCGTCAGTGCATATCTCATGTAATTCCTCTTTCTTCATGTTGAACAACCCATACTCATGCATTAGCGTGTTGATTCGGGCCCTTTTTACATCTGTTGTTCCTTCATGCGTTTGTTGCAATGTGTCTCACATCTCCTTGGCAGTTTTGCAGTTAGACACCTTAAAAAATTCGTCAGCATTTAAAGCAGAGGTAATAATGTTTTTAGCCTTAGCATTGTATCCAACCTTTTTCTTGTCATCCTCAGACCAATCTGATCTGGGTTTTGGGATTATTGAATCACCTGTGCCAGCTATGGTTGGCACATAGGGACCATCTATCACTGCTTCTAGTATTTCAAGACTACATGCTTCAAGAAAAATTAACATCCTCTCTTTCCAATACATGTAGGCAGCCCCATTAAATGCACCTTCTCCCAGGAATTCTACAGAGGTCATTTTCTTTTATGAGAGTTAGTCTAAAAAGATTAGGCTCTTGATACCAATTGTGGGAAATTAAGGCCTCTATTTGTTAAAAAATATATGAAAAATGTCTTTACTAATTTTACAAGATTATTAATCAGATTAACAATGATCGGTTACTAAATTTATTCAGGAACAAAGATTCACAATTGCATGAATTATCAATATAAGAGTACAGATACAATGCTTATTCAAAAGATTAATCAAGACAGAAATTCACCAATACAAACATTCAAGAATAAGCATTCAAGCAATATCAAAATAAAGATAAAAAATAAGAAAATCGTGCACCAGGATTTATATTGGTTCGGCTATCTGTTTGATAGCCTACATCCAGTCCTGAAATCTAAACCAGATTTCAGCCTTTCCAATAGAATTAACTTGAGTACGTTTTACAGATTTTCCAGCTCACACATGGCCTATCTATCCAACTCACTCGCTTCTATTACAATACCACCTTATCCCTAGAGTTACTCGCCAAACCCTCACGAGATCAAGATGAGACTTCTTGATGAACACACGCACCAACAAAGATAGTCACCAGTTTACACTACTGGATTTCCAAAACTTTCTTTACAGATTGTTTTTACAGAAAAGATAAAAGAGGACAAATGATGATGACTCAATCACAATATGAATTTCACACAAGAAGGATTTGCCAAATGAGTATTTTGTGTGTGGTTACAATTATTTCTTTCAAAGTGTTTTTCCAGATTTCTGTATTGTGAAAACGTGTAATGAATAATTGTTTCAAGTGTAGTGTCTTTGTTGTTAGAAAATGTGATTGAATCAGTTTATATATATATTCAGAAAAACATCAGGTCAATCGATTTTATAAAAGTTTAAAACCAGCTTAATCGATTGCCCAATCGATTATCGCGTATCTTGTTTTTCTTGAATCTTGAAAATATAAGAATGAATCAATTTGCCAATCGATTCTTTTAATGCATAAATTAGAAACTGATACTAAGATTATATCAGAATCGATTGAGTAATCGATTATAGGTGTTTTGTTCAAACAACGAGATCAAAACAATCGATTGCTCAGTCGACGCATATTCATAGTCATAATCGATTTGACAATGAGCTGAATTCTTCCTGTAACTCAAACATTTAGTTCAATCGATTTGTAAATCGATTTGGCTGATCACAGTGACTCAGACATTTTAATGCAATCGATTTGCCAATCGACTTGGCTGGTCATAGTGACTCCAATGTTTTAATCCAATAGATTTGCCAATCGACTTGACTAGTCACAGTGACTCCAATGTTTTAATCCAACCGATTTGCAATCGACTTGACTGGTTACAGTGACTCCAATGTTTTAATCCAATCGATTTACCAATCGATTTGGCTTGTTATAGTAGCTCAGCTATTTTGGTTGAAATCGATGTGCCAAGCGATTATACAACATGTTTTCTGATAAATGATTAACCAGATCATTCTTTCAATCGATTACCTAATCGATTGCCACAAAACTTGCAGTTTAAGAAACTTAATTCAATTGATTGTCCAATCGATTTGGTTGATCACAGAACTTATTCTTGATGAAAAACTTTTTCACAATCGATTTGCCAATCCATTAATTCAGTAAGTGGTTGGTTTTGTGAATCACAAAATCGATTACTCAATTGATGTCCCAATCGATTGTCCAATTGATTGGATTAAACCTAGAACTCAGGTTTCACTAAAAGCCTTTAAGTAATCGATTTCCCAATAGATTTACTTAGTAAAAACTTTTGTTCTGAGTCAGACAATCGATTGCCCAATTGATTCATCAATTGACTTATCAGTTGATTGATTTACTTTCTTATTTTATGATTTCATTTTTACTTTGGCAAATACTTAAGTATGAAATCATAGTGATGAGTCTACTAAATAACTACTATAACCACTAATCACACTATACATATTTGCATCTTTCTCAAGCACATCCTCCAATTTTGGTCGATTCCTTGAGTTCCAAGCTTTTGCTCCAAGTGCATAGTGTTTGCTTGTTTTTTCCTGAAATGTTACTCAGTTCAACCTGTTAGATTTATCAAATGATACATGTACATTGTATGTTTGTTAATTATGTCAAAATCATGATCAAGAGGACTTATGTCTAACAATGTTGGATTATAGGATTTTGTAGTCTTGAAGTTGATGTTTCATCCAAAGTAGTTGAGAACTGCATCCAAATACTGAAATGTATCCAGCCTATACTGTTGACATTGCAATTGTGTTTTGTCTCTTACTTGACCAAGATATTAAGTCGTAACCTCAAAATGTACAGTTGCCACTAGCGCTCGTTCTCTCAAGTTTATCTCCAACATTCAGTATCCACTAAGTTTTTACATAGTAGGTTTCTTGTAGAAAAAGTTAAGGTTGGTAGTGGCTTTTAAGTATCTAAGGATTCTCTTAACAGTAGTTAAATGTGATTCTCTAGGGTCAGCTTGAAATCTTGCACAGACACATCTACTAAACATGATGTCAAGTCTGAAAACGGTAAAGTAAAGTAGGGATCCTATCATTCCTCTATAGGTTTTTTGGTCAACTTTTTCTCTTGAATCATATTTTTCAATTGAACAAGTATGGTGCATTGGTGTCGCCATAGTTTTGCAACCACTCATCTTAAACTACCTAAAAAGCTCTTTTTATATTTAGTTTGATGAATGTATATACCCTTTTTACTTTGCTGAATTTGTATCCCTAAGAAGAACTTAAGTTCTCCCATCATACTAATTTGAAATTCAAGCTGCATCAATTAGGAAAATTCTTGACAAAGAGTGCCATTATTACATCTAAAAATAATGTCGTTAACATAAATTTGAATAATAAGAATGTTATCTCCTATTGATTTTCTAAAAAGTGTATTGACTACTTGTCCTCTTTCAATGTTATTTATAAGTAAGAAGTTACTAAGTCTATCATACCATGCCCTATGTGCTTGTTTTAGACCATACATAGATTTCTTAAGTTTAAAATCATGATTTGGAAAATCAGAACATTCAAAACCTGGAGGTTGTTTAACATAGACTTCTTCACTTATATAACCATTTAGAAAAGCACTTTTAACATCCATTTGAAATAATGTAATGTTATTATTTGCAACTAAAGAAAGTAGAATACGAATAGCTTCTAACCTCACCACTGGAGAAAATGTCTCATTGTAATCAACGCCCTCTTGTTGACCGTAACCTTGTGCGACAAGTCTTGCCTTATTTCTGACCACTTCACCTTTTTCATTTAGCTTGTCTCTGAAAACCCACTTGGTTCCAATAATGTTGCTATCTGGTCTACGAACTGGATCCCAAACATCATTCCTCTCAAATTCATTTAACTCTTCTTGAATTGCAAGAATCCATCCATCATCTTTCAATGCTTCATCAATAGAGGTAGGCTTAGTTGATGAGAGTAAGCCAAATAAACTGGTATCTTTAAATGATGATTTGATCATCAAAGGATCACTTGTACTTCCAATGATTAGAGTTTCAGGATGATATGATTGGTACTTCCATCCAAATCTTTCTTCTGACTTATCTTGACTATTTCTGACTTGATTAGATTCATCCTTTAAAGATTTGTCATATCTTCTGATTTGCTTGTATCCTCTGATTTTTCAAGCTCTTCTGGTTTGTTTGCATTTGCTTACTTTGGTTCTGATAAACCTTCACTATCATCATTTTTCTTTGACTTTTCAAGGTCAAGTTGTTTGTCAGGAAATTTAATATTTATGGATTCTTCCATAATATGAGTTTCCCTATTAAACACTCTATAAGCCTTGGATCTTTCAGAGTATCCAATGAAGGTACATTTTTTAGATCTAGAATCAAATTTACCAAGGTTATCCTAAGTGTTTAACATATAAAAAGTACAACCAAATTGTTTAAATTAAGAGATGTTGGGCTTTTTACCTTTCGACAATTCATATGTTGTTTTATTCAATATGGGTCTAATATAGACTCTATTTTGAATATAACATGTTGTATTAATTGCTTCAGCCTAAAAGTGTTTTGCAACATTCATAAAATTTAACATGGTTTTGGCTATTTCTTGGAGTGATCTATTCTTTCTTTCTACAACTCCATTCTGTTGGGGTGTTCTAGGAGAAGAGAAGTTGTGAAAGATTCCATGCTCATCACAAAAACTTTCAAAGAACTTGTTTTCAAATTCTCATATGTGATCACTTCTAATTGTTACAATCTTAAGACCCTTTTCATTCATTATTTGTTTGCAAAATCTGATAAACACTTTGTGGGATTCATCCTTATTGCTTAAAAAATTTACCCATGTCCACCTAGTGTAATCTTCTACTATAAAAAAGCCATATTTCTTTCCACTTAGAGAGGTTGTTATCTGTAAGACCCATAATTTTAAAGTACCCTTTTGTGTATTTTTAGTATATTTTGGATTTTGGCTCGGAGGCTTTTAAGCCAAAGTTAATAATATTTTGGAGTTTTATGATCAAAAAGGTATTTCGATGCCAATTAGAATTTCTCGTCGATAAATAAATTGAATTTAACTGCGGAAAATACTTTACGGTGAATTTAAGGCGTTTCGGGTGAAACGGTAATTTAATAAATATCTAGATTTTGAGATATTTGTTAAGTTATATTTATTATATTTATATATGTTTGTTTGGAGGGAAAAAGAAAGAAAAACTAGAAGGAAGGAAAAGGAAAAGAAAATAGTATATAAAGGAAGGAAGGAAAAAGGAAGAAAGGAAAAACAAAGGAAAGAAATAGAAAGGAAGGAAAATCTCAAATTTCCATCTCCTTCCTCTGAACATCACGCAAGAAACCCAAAATTCCATCCTTCTCCATTTCTCGTTTTCGTTGCTTCCTTTTCTTCAAAGCTAGTGACCCAAGGTCGGGTGAGAGTTAGATCAAGGTTTTCGCAACTCCACTCTTCCTCTTTGATTCGAAAACGAAGAAAAACGGTTTTGAGATCCAAACACAAACCCCTCCGTTTCTCCTAGATCCAAACCTCATTTCTCGAAGAGATAGAAGGGAAAGTTGCTCACCACCACGCTACGGTGCTAGTGAACCTATTTGGAGGCGAAGTTGCGAGCGGAAAATTTACCGAATTTACTCACGGTGCCGTAATCGCACGTTAG
>NC_021161.2:32072588-32083223 GCF_000331145.2 Cicer arietinum
GGTGTCTTCACTGATTATGGCTAGACAACAAGAGTTGTGGGAAGCTTTTAGAGACCTACACTTGAACGTAGAGTTCGGACCGGGAATTTTGAAATTCGGAATGATTAAGATCTCGAGTGGATTACTTGAAGACATTGCGAATTCTCAGGATGACGTCTTAATTCAAGAGAAGAGGAATCTAATAGTACAAGGGAAGACGACTGAGTTCAAGATTGGGGCAGATAATGTTTTGCGGTGTAATGGTAGGATTTGTGTACCAGCCATTACAGATATGCGGAAAACGATTCTAGAAGAGGCGCATAAGAGTAAGCTGAGTATTCATCCTGGGGCAACAAAGATGTATCAGGATTTGAGGCAGAATTATTGGTGGCCAGGAATGAAGAAACATGTGGCGGAATATGTATCCACTTGTCTAACTTGTCAGAAAGCGAAGGTGGAACATCAGCGACCTGCTGGAATGTTGCAACCTTTAGATATACCTGAATGGAAGTGGGACAGCATTTCCATGGATTTTATAACCGGATTACCAAAGACAAGGAGAAAGAATGATTCCATATGGGTGATAGTGGATCGACTAACTAAATCTGCTCACTTTTTGCCGGTAAGGACCACCTATAAGGTAGATCAGCTAACGGAGATCTACATTGCTGAAATTGTGAGGTTACACGGGGTACCATCGAGCATTGTATCAGACCGTGATCCGAAGTTCACATCGCATTTTTGGGGAGCATTGCACGAAGCGTTGGGAACGAAGCTACGATTGAGTTCAGCTTACCATCCACAAACGGACGGACAGACTGAAAGGACGAATCAGTCCTTGGAAGATCTGTTGAGAGCATGTGTTTTAGATGATAGAGGAAGTTGGGATGATGTACTTCCGTTGATTGAGTTCACTTACAACAATAGTTTCCACGCGAGCATTGGAATGGCACCATATGAGGCTTTATATGGGCGCAAGTGTCAAACGCCCTTGTGTTGGTATAAAGACGGTGAGAATATGATTGTCGGACCAGAGATGGTGCAACAGACCACAGCTAAAGTAAGGAAGATCAAGGAGAAAATGAAGACTTCACAAGATCGCCAGAAGAGTTACGCGGAC
Organism: Cicer arietinum; assembly: GCF_000331145.2. Lineage (NCBI taxonomy): Eukaryota > Viridiplantae > Streptophyta > Magnoliopsida > Fabales > Fabaceae > Cicer > Cicer arietinum. The sequence continues at coordinate 32,073,688 of NC_021161.2, forward strand.
AAGCGTCGCAGACTTTTGGAATTCGAACAGGGTGACCATGTATTTCTACGAGTCACACCTACTACTGGAGTAGGTAGAGCCTTGAAATCGAAGAAGTTGACTCCGAAATTCATTGGACCATATCAGATTTCTGCACGAATTGGGCCGGTTGCTTATCGGATTGCATTACCTCCGATACTGTCCAATATCCATGACGTGTTTCATGTGTCGCAGTTGAGGAAATATCTCGCAGATCCATCTCACGTGATCGAACCAGACACAATCCAGCTAAAGGATAACCTGTCGTTCGAAGTACCACCCGTGAGAATTGATGACAGGAAGATTAAGCGGTTGAGGACCAAGGATGTTTCGTTGGTCAAGGTGATCTGGAACCCAATTACTGGAGATGCGACTTGGGAACTGGAGAGCAAGATGAGGGAACAACACCCAGAGTTATTTATCGATGCATAGTTTCGAGGACGAAACTAATTTTAGGGGGGGAGTAATGTAAGACCCATAATTTTAAAGTACCTTTTATGTATTTTTGGTATATTTTGGATTTTGGCTCGGAGGCTTTTAAGCCAAAGTTAATAATATTTTGGAGTTTTATAATCAAAAAGATATTTCGATGCCAATTAGAATTTCTCGTCGATAAATAAATTGAATTTAACTGCGGAAAATCCTTTACGGAGAATTTAAGGCGTTTCGGGTGAAACGGTAATTTAATAAATATCTAGATTTTGAGATATTTGTTAAGTTATATTTATTATATTTATATATGTTTGTTTGGAGGGAAAAAGAAAGGAAAACTAGAAGGAAGGAAAAGGAAAAGAAAATAGTATATAAAGGAAGGAAGGAAAAAGGAAGAAAGGAAAAGCAAAGGAAAGAAATAGAAAGGAAGGAAAACCTAAAATTTCCATCTCCTTCCTCAGGTTCACGCAAGAAAACCAAATTTCCATCCTTCTCCATTTTTCGTTTTCGTTGCTTCCTTTCCTTCAAAACTAGTGACCCAAGGTTGGGTGAGGGTTAGATCAAGGTTTTCGTAACTCCACTCTTCCTCTTTGATTCGAAAACGAAGAAAAACGGTTTTGAGATCCAAACACAAACCCCTCTGTTTCTTCTAGATCCAAACCTCATTTCTCGAAGAGATAGAAGGGAAAGTTGCTCACCACCACGCTACGGTGCTAGTGAACTAATTTGGAAGCGGCGTTGCGAGCGGAGATTTTACCGGAATTACTCGCGGTACCGGAAACGCGCGTTAAAGCTAACGTTGAGGTAAGGGCTCCTTCCAAACTTCTAGCTTGCATTAGGGACTTATCTGTAGTTGTGTGGGAAGGAATTTGTTAGGGTTAAATGTATCGATTTGGGGAAAAACGAAACTAGTGCGTTATGGGTAAAAACCTTAGAGTTAGGTTTTGTTTATAGTGATGAATGTTTCGTGGTAAATGAAATTTGATGTATCTGGGTGTTATGTTGCGTGATTTGTGTTCGTTGTATTTGGTGTGTTCGTACTTGATGTTTGTTAATTGGTGTGGTTGTTGTGAATTATGGTTTGAATGTGAAAGTATGTTTGAATTTGTTTCTGTGGAATTTGAAAACCATTAGAGTTAAACGAGTATTAAAAATGGGGAATCTTTTAATACCTCGGTTTACTTAATGTGTATTTGAGGAAAATGTTTAAGTTAACTGGGCGTTGAGAATGGGGAATCTCTTAATGTCTCGGTTACTTAACTATCGTTTTTGAAAATCGTTTCGGTAAATGAGTATTAAGAATGGGGAATCTCTTAATGACTCGTTTACTGAATGTTTTGCGAGAAAATCGTTTAAGTCAAAAGTATATTAAGAATGGGGAATCTCTTAATATGACTGTTTGCTTAACGTTTTGTTTTGAAAATCATTAAGTTAAATCGGTATTAAGAACGGGGAATCTCTTAATGACTTATTTAATTAATGTTGTTTGAAAGTCGTTTAAGTTAAATGGGTATTAAAAATGGGGAATCTTTTAATATCTGCATTTGCTTAACGATTGTTGTGAATGGAGTCTGTGTATGCTCATGCATTTCATTTGGTAAATTGTGTCGACCCGTGATAGGTGACACCTTGGTAAACTGTACTGACCCGTGATAGGTTGTACGTTTACGATTTACTATTTAGTAATTCGTGTTGACCCGTGATAGGTGACACCTTGGTAAACTGTACTGACCCGTGATAGGTTGTACGTTTACGATTTACTATTTAGTAATTCGTGTTGACCCGTGATAGGTGACACCTTGGTAAACTGTACTGACCCGTGATAGGTGGTACATTTACGATTTACATTTTTGGTGAATTGTGCTGACCCGTGATAGGTGGCACCTAGGTAAACAGTACTGGTCTGTGATAGGCGGTACGTTTACGATTCCCGCTTTTTCTTTTAGTAAATCGTGTTGACCCGTGATAGGTGACACCTCGGTAAACTGTACTGACCCGTGATAGGTGGTACGTTTATGATTTACGCATTTTAGTAAATCGTGCTGACCCGTGATAGGTGGCACCTCGGTAATTGGTACTTTGGCCTGCGATAGGCGGTACAATTATGATTTACGGCCCTTCGAGGAGGGTTTTGGTTTGGAATTCCGAGTCCATGCATTTTGGCATATACGCATTGCATTAGGGTGCTTGGCACACGAGTCGTGTTTGATTGAGTTTTATGATTGAGTGATTTGAATTTGATTTATCGTGTTAATTGCGTTGAAAATGCTAAGTGTTATGTGTTGATTATTGTGTGTAAGTATGATGGTTATCGAGATCCCAATTGCCGTGGTAATCGCGTAGAAATTGCTAAGTGTTAAGTTGTGAACTTGATTAGGAATGACTTAGGTTAATTCATGAATTTTTGGAAAAATGATCAGGGAAATCGATTTCCCAATCGATTGGATAGTAAACAGGGACTTGGCCAAATGGACAAAATCGATTAGCCAATCGATTTTGTAATCAGTTTTTCGAAAATCATTTACGAAATCGATTGCCCAATCGATTGGGCCTAAGTCAGGGACTCATCCATATTCGACCAAATCGATTTGGAAATCGATTGGCCATTAAGTCAGGGGCTCAGCTATCCTGTCAATCGATTGCCCAATCGATTGAATCAAGCCAGAGTTCAAAATTTCACTAAAAACCTTCAGGAAATCGATTTGGAAATCGATTGGTATTAAGTCAGGGGCTCCGTTATCCTGTCAATCGATTGCCAAATCGATTGATTCAGCCCAGGATTCTATTTTCATTAAAAATCTTCACCCCAATCGATTGCCCAATCGATTGGCTCAGTGAAAATCCTCAGTTTTAGTTATATGATTAATTGCTCATGAATCTATCCATGTCTTGTTTTATTATGTGTTAATTAGGAGATCGAGAACTGCATTTTACCTTCATTTTCCTTGGCAATGTACTGTATGAACTTTTCGCATATTGAAAATCCTGTTAAGGTGCATGCTTAGTTGAAAAGTTGTTTTGAGCATTCAAAAACTTAATTGCTATGTGTTAACTGTTATTTTCTGGTTGGTGACCCTTTACAACTATTGTGGAAATCTGGGCTTTGCCCTCAGATGAGAGTCAGGACGGCCCTACCGGTTCGTACCCTACGGACAGGAATGGAGATGGGAACGCTTTACTGCTGTTGCGTTAGGAGGATCTCACGGGGCGCGTGGAGATTACTCAGGGTGTATAGCTTTTTGGTAGGATGATCAGATTAGGATGATGTATAGGGACTAGGGGTCCTTCTTTTTGGTTTGAAGTATTTTTAGTTTGGAAAACTGTACTTACACAAATATTATCAGTTTGATATCATCTTTGGATGGGTTCCATGTACCAATTGATGTTGTGTAAATGTTTTGGATTTATAATTGGAGAAACTTTTCCGCTGCGTAAATTGTAATGACTCAATTATTTATCCAAAGACATTTCCTCATTTGTTTTACGTTGTTTTATTTTAATTTCTTTTAAAAAAAAAAATATACCCTCGCTTTGAAAAACGGGGTGTTACATTATCACTTTGCCAAAGAGATCTATATGTAAGAGCTCAAGGGGGTTTGAGGTAGAGACCGAGTTCTTAGGGATAAAGGAGTTTTTTTTGTTTATTTTCCCTTTTGACAAGCTTCACACATAATTTCAGTTTTGTAACTAAGCTTATGTAGACCTCTAACTAGTTGAAATTTATTCAGTTTTGAAATTAATCTAAGGTTTGCATGGCCTAATCTTTTGTGCCAACTTAGTTTCTATTCATTTACTAACATAAGACACTTAACCACTTGTTTCTCTAGACTAAACAATTTTATCTTATAAATGTTGTTTTGCCTTTTACTTGTAAAGAGTACAGATCCATCCTTTTGACTAATTGTCTTACATGTTTTGTGATTATACTATAATATCATAATTATTATCACTTAATTGACTAATACTTAACAAATTATACTTAAGACCTTTAACAAACAAGACATCTTTAATAGAAGGGGAAGTACCATTACCAACTGTACCTTTTTGCTTTCCTCCGAAGGTCACTAGCCTCATTTGCTCAAAGTTAGTTCTTGGAACATAGAATTTTCTACCGTCATATGTCGTGAGCATCCATTGTCCAGGTACCATGATTGGTGTTTTAACTTGATTATTGAGGACATCTGCAACAAGGATAATTTTGTTCTTATGTACCCAAATTTGGTTGGGTCCTAGTTTCTTACTCTTGAAAGTTTTCTTGTCTTTCCTTGTATTTAACATAGGACAATATAATTTGGAGTGACCTTTCTTAGAGAAAATAGTACACAAGATATCAAAGGGAATAGGTTTAGGTTTAGTTCCAGTTTCTTCAAATCCTATACCTCTTTTACCATTTCTACTAATTCCATAAATCATAGAAGCATATATATGTATGTTTGTGTGGAGGGAAAAGGAAAGGAATTAGAAAGAAAAGAAAAAGGAAGAAAGGAAAACCAAAAGAAAACAGATAAGCATTTTCCTCTCTCCCTGCCTCGTGACTCTCTCCCTTTTCTTCTTCTTTGGTTTCGCTTTCTTTGCTTCCTTTAAGTTCAAGAATTGAAACCTAAGGCTAGTGGGTGAGAAAGATCAAGTTCCGAACTCCTTCCTCCTTCTCGGATTCGAAAACGGAGTTAGGGATTTCAAAACCGTCAAACACAAACCTCGCCGTTTCATCTAGATCTAAGCTTCGTTTCGCGAAGAGATAGAAGGGAAATTTGCTCACTACCACGCTACGGTGCTAGTGAACTAAATTTGGAAGCGACGTTGCGAGCGGAGATTTTATCGGAACTACCCGCGGTACCGTGTTCGCACGTTAAAGCTAACGTTAAGGTAAGGGCTCCTTCCAAACTTCTAGTTTGCATTTAGGGACTTATCTGTGGTTGAGTGAAAAGGAATTTGTTAGGGTTGAAGGGTTGATTTTGGGGGAAAATTAATCTAAGGCTTTATGGGTAAAATCTTAAAGTTAGGTTTTGGTTATATTGATGAATGTTTCGTGGAAAATGAATTTAAACTCATTTATGTATGATTTTGAGTAAATGAAACTAGTTGTGTTTGAGTGCTAGATTGTGTTGATTTGTGTTCGTCGTATTTGACGTGTTCTTAATTAGTACTGATGAAATTTGATATGTGTATGGTTGGATTTTGTGGAGAAATGAATTGATGTTTTTGGGGTGTGGATCGTGGATTGAATTTGATAATTTGTTTGAGTTTTTTTTGTGTGGAATATGAAAACCATTAGAGTTAAACGAGTATTAATAATGGGGAATCTTTTAATATCTTGGTTTACTTAATGTGTGTTTGAGAAAATCGTTTAAGTTAAATGAGTATTAAGAATGGGGAATCTATTAATGTCTTGTTTACTTAATGTTTGTTTTGGAAAGTCGTTTAAGTTAAAAGAGTATTAAGAATGGGGAATCTCTTAATATTTCTGTTTGCTTAATGTTTGTTGTGAAAATCGCTTAAGTTAAGTGAGTATTAAAAATGGGGAATCTTTTAATATCTGCATTTGCTTAACGATTGTTGTGGATGGAGTCACTATATGCTCATGCATTTTCATTCTTTTTGTAAATCGTGCAGACCCGTGATAGGTGGCACCTTGATAAATAGTACTTTGGCCTGTGATAGGTGGCACCTTGATAAATAGTACATTTATGATTTACGTTTTTGAAAACCGTGCAGACCCGTGATAGGTGGCACCTCGATAAACGGTATGGGCTCGTGATAGGCAGTACGTTTATGGTTTACGCTTTTTAGTAAATCGTGCAGACCCGTGATAGGTGGCACCTCGGTAAACGATACGGGCCCGTGATAGGCAGTACGTTTATGGTTTACGCTTTTTAGTAAATCGTGCAGACCCGTGATAGGTGGCACCTCGGTAAACGATACGGGCCCGTGATAGGCAGTACGTTTATGGTTTACGCTTTTTAGTAAATCGTGCAGACCCGTGATAGGTGGCACCTTGGTAAATAGTACTTTGGCCTGCGATAAGCGGTACAATTATGATTTACGGCCCTTCGAGGAGGGTTTTGGTTTGGAATTCGGAGTCCGTGCATTTTGGCATATACGCATCGCAATAGGGTGCTTGGCACACGAGTCGTGTTTGAATCAAGTTATGATTGAGTGTATGTATTGATTTTGTGTGTAAGTGTGACTGATTGTAAACTATTTCGAAACTCAAGTTGTCGTGGTAATTGTGTTGGAATTGCTATGTGTTGTGTATTGATTATCGGGTGTAAGTGTGATGGATTGTAAAACTATTTCGAAACCTAATTTGTCATGGTGATTGTGTGGGAATTGCTAAGTGTTAAGATTTGGAGTTATGTATGAATGTGATTGAATTAGTTTATGTATTTTTAGAAGAATAAGCAGGGAAATCGATTTCCCAATCGATTTGATGAGTTGCAGGGAGTTCACTAATTTGACAAAATCGATTTGTCAATCGATTTTGCAATATGTTTTTCAAAACCTCTTAAGAAATCGATTTGGAAATCGATTGGCAGTAAGACAGGAACTCAGCAAAACTGACAAAATCGATTTGGAAATCGATTGGCATCAACACAGGGGCTCAGTTATTCATTCAATCGATTTCCCAATCGATTGAATTAAGCCCAGAGTTCAGTTTTTACTAAAATCCTTCATCCAAATCGATTTCCCAATCGATTGGCCCAGTGGAAATTCTTATTTTGAGTTAGATGATCGATTGTTCAATTGGTTCATCAATGGTTTGGCCAGTTGTTTATTGCCTGATTGATTTAAGATTTATTTTGATTTCATTTATATTTTTCAAGCATTATATGAACGTTTAGCATATGGGAAAACCCTTTAAGGTGCATGCTAGGTTGAAAAGGTTATCTTGTGCATTTGAAAATTTAAATGTTATGTGTTAACTGTTAATTTCGGTTGGTGACCCTTTACAACTATTGTGGAAATCTGGGCTTTGCCCTCAGATGAGAGCCAGGACGATCCTACCGGTTTGTACCCTACGGATGGGAATGTAGATGGGAATGCTTGACTGGAGCTATGTTAGGAGGATCTCACGGGGATCGTGGAGATCACTCAGGGTGTATAGCTATAGTTTTTTTTGAAGAATGATCAGATTAGGATGACATAGAGGGAACATATGTTTTTTTGGATTACGTTATTTTGAACAGGAAAACTGTACCTTTACTAATATTGTCAGTATGACATCTCAGTTGAATGGGTTCCATGTATCATCTGTTGTTATGTAAATACTTTGGATTCATATATTTTGAGAAACCTTTCCGCTGCTTGTAAATTATAATGACTCAATTATTTATCCAAAGGTATTACCTTATTTAATTATGTGATTTATTTTAATTTCTTTAAAAAAAAAAAAAAACACCCTCGCTTTGAAAATCGGGGTGTTACATTGTGGTATCAGAGCTTTGGTTTGGTTTTCTTTGGGGGTTGTGGAACCTTTGGTTATAGATTGTAGGTCAACCTGTAGGTTGGGAGTTGTTATCTGATCATGCGTCGGTTTAGGTGGGTTGAGTTGTCAGGTCCGCAATAATTATTATGTGTTGATGTGGTCGGAAGCTAGTTTTGGAATTATTTGAAGTAGTGTTAAGACTCTACTTGATGATGGTTTTATAGGAAAAAAACCATGCCGCCAAGAAGGGATGACGTTCCAAGAGCCAATGCTAATAGGGACGATCAAATGGCGGAGGCTATGAATAACATGGCTGCTTCTATTGCTGCACAGATTGCTGCCAAGACTCAACGTGATCTTGAAAAGAGGGGAAGAGAGATCCGTGCTGCAGAGTCAAGAGGATTAGAAGACTTTCGTCGTTACAATCCTCCCAAGTTTAAGGGGGATGAAAATTCAGAGAAATCGGATCAATGGATCCAAGAAGTGGAGAACATCTTCGAAATGATTAACTGTCAGGAAGAAGTGAAGGTCAACTATGCCACTTATATGCTATTAGGGGTGCTGAGTACTGGTGGAGGAGTGCAAGATTGTTGATGAGATCAGCTCACGAGGAGGTGAACTGGGAATCATTCAAAAGGAAGTTTTTAGACAAATACTTCCCGATGAGTACCAGGACTAAACTGGGTGATGATTTCCTAAAACTGCATCAGGGGAACATGACCGTGGGTGAATATGCTGCTAAGTTTGAATCACTATCGAGACATTTCAGGTTTTTCCGTGAAGAGATTGATGAACCATTCATGTGTCATCGTTTCCAAGACGGACTAAAGTATGAGATTCAAGACTCTGTCCTGCCCTTGGGAATTCAACGTTTCCAAGTTCTTGTGGAAAAATGTAGGGAAGTTGAGGATATGAAGAATAAAAGGGCTAGCCGATGAGGGAATTTTAGTGCAGGAGGGCCCAATCGGGTAAATTATCAGAACAACAAGGGGAAACAAGTTGCTAAACCCTATAATCGACCACGAACTAACAATGGTGGGCAGAATCGCCCAGGGAACCAGAATTTCGGGAGACAACTGGGATGAGTGGTTCGATGTTTCCGATGTGGGGAAGAGGGACATTATGCTAACGCTTGTACCCCTAATACTCTCACCTGCTACAATTGTCAGAAGCCAGGCCACATGGCAAAGGATTGCACGGCTCCGAAGGTAGAACCAATTGTGAATGTAACTAGGGCTACTCGTCCTATCGCTAGAGGACGCGTTTATTGCGTGAGTGCTGAAGCTGGAAATCCATCTGGCAATCTGATTCAACGTGACTGTGAGATTGCAGGTAACACTCTAACTGCACTTTTTGATTCGGGGGCAATCCATTCCTTCATTGCTATGGATTGTGTGAATCGTTTGAAGTTATCTGTGTCGCCTCTACCTTTTGATTTGGTTGTTTCTACACCTGCTAAGACTTTGACAGTAAATTCTGCATGTTTACATATTCAAGTAACTATACAAAATAGAGATTTCTTGATTAATTTGATTTGTTTACCTCTACAATCACTCCAGGTCATTCTCGGTATGGATCGGATGTCGTATCATTACGTGATCTTGGATTGTGCTCGTAAATTGGTTCTTTTCCCCGAACCAGGAATTGTTAAGTATCTAGC
>NC_021161.2:32086425-32088024 GCF_000331145.2 Cicer arietinum
ATTTTAATAAATATCTAGATATTTGGAGATATTTGTTAAAAGTAATTAATATATATATATATATATATATGTATGTATGTATGTATGTTTGTGTGGAGGGAAAAGGAAAGGAATTAGAAAGAAAAGAAAGAAAAAGGAAGAAAGGAAAACCAAAAGAAAACAGATAAGCATTTTCCTCTCTCCCTGCCTCGTGACTCTCTCCTTTTTCTTCTTCTTTGGTTTCGCTTTCTTTGCTTCCTTTAAGTTCGAGAATTGAAACCTAAGGCTAGAGGGTGAGAAAGATCAAGTTCCGAACTCCTTCCTCCTTCTCGGATTCGAAAACGGAGTTAGGGATTTCAAAACCATCAAACACAAACCTCCCCGTTTCATCTAGATCTAAGCTTCGTTTTGCGAAGAGATAGAAGGGAAAGTTGCTTTTCGGTTTTTTTGTAAATTGTGCAGACCCGTGATAGGTGGCACCTCGATAAACGGTACGGGCCCGTGATAGGCAGTACGTTTATGGTTTTCGGTTTTTTTGTAAATTGTGCAGACCCGTGATAGGTGGCACCTCGATAAACGGTACGGGCCCGTGATAGGCAGTACGTTTATGGTTTTCGGTTTTTTTGTAAATTGTGCAGACCCGTGATAGGTGGCACCTCGATAAACGATACGGGCCCGTGATAGGCAGTACGTTTATGGTTTTCGGTTTTTTTGTAAATTGTGCAGACCCGTGATAGGTGGCACCTCGATAAACGGTACGGGCCCGTGATAGGCAGTACGTTTATGGTTTTCGGTTTTTTTGTAAATTGTGCAGACCCGTGATAGGTGGCACCTCGATAAACGATACGGGCCCGTGATAGGCAGTACGTTTATGGTTTTCGGTTTTTTTGTAAATTGTGCAGACCCGTGATAGGTGGCACCTCGATAAACGATACGGGCCCGTGATAGGCAGTACGTTTATGGTTTTCGGTTTTTTTGTAAATTGTGCAGACCCGTGATAGGTGGCACCTCGATAAACGGTACGGGCCCGTGATAGGCAGTACGTTTATGGTTTTCGCTTTTTTGTAAATTGTGCAGACCCGTGATAGGTGGCACCTCGATAAACGGTACGGGCCCGTGATAGGCAGTACGTTTATGGTTTTCGGTTTTTTTGTAAATTGTGCAGACCCGTGATAGGTGGCACCTTGGTAAATAGTACTTTGGCCTGTGATAGGCGGTACATTTACAATTTACGTTATTTTAGTAAACCGTGCAGACCCGTGATAGGTGGCACATCGGTAAACGATACGGGCCCGTGATAGGCAGTACGTTTATGGTTTACGCTTTTTAGTAAATCGTGCAGACCCGTGATAGTTGGCACCTCGGTAATTGGTACTTTGGCCTGCGATAGGCGGTACAATTATGATTTACGGCTCTTCGAGGAAGGTTTTGGTTTGGAATTCCGAGTCCATGCATTTGGGCATATACGCATCGAATTAGGGTGCTTGGCACACGAGTCGTGTTTGAATCAAGTTATGATTGAGTGTATGTATTGATTTTGTGTGTAAGTGTGACTGATTGTAAACTATTTCGAAACTCAAGTTGTTGTGGTAATTTTGTTGGGAATTGCTAGTGGTTAGG
>NC_021161.2:32088034-32089976 GCF_000331145.2 Cicer arietinum
GCATTTTGGCATATACGCATTGCATTAGGGTGCTTGGCACGCGAGTCGTGGTTGATTTGAGTTTTATGATTAAGTGATTTGAATTTGAGTCGTTGTGGTAATTGCGTTGAAAATGCTAAGTGTTATGTGTTGATTGTTGTGTGTAAGTATGATGGTTATCGAGATCCCAATTGCCGTGGTAATCGTGTAGGAATTGCTAAGTGTTAGGTTGTGAACGTGATTAGGAATGACTTGAGTAAATGCATGAATTTTTGGAAAAACGATCAGGGAAATCGATTTCCCAATCGATTGGATGAGTTGCAGGAAGTTCACCATTTTGACCTAATCGATTTGCCAATCGATTGTATAAATATATCTTTCAAAATCTTTTAAGAAATCGATTTGGAAATCGATTGGCAGAGAGGCAGGAACTCAGCAAAACTGCCGAAATCGATTTGGAAATCGATTTGGCAACCCAGGGACTCATCAGAACTGACAAAATCGACTTAGAAATCGATTTGGTCATGCAGAAACTCAGCAGAACTGACCAAATCGATTTGGCAATCGATTGGCTCAGCAAAAGTCCTTATTTTGAGTTAGATAATCGATTTCTCAATTGATTTATCAATGCTTTGGTCAGTTATGTATTACTTGATGGTTTGAGAACTTCATTTTGAGTTCATTGTTAATTGGCAAGCATTGTATGAACTTTTAGCATATGGAAAATCCTTTTAAGGTGCATGCTTAGTTGAAAGGTTATTTTGTGCATTTAAAACTTAAATGTTATGTGTTATCTGTTAATTTCGGTTGGTGACCCTTTACAACTATTGTGGAAATCTGGGCTTTGCCCTCAGATGAGAGCCAGGACGATCCTACCGGTTCGTACCCTACGGATGGGAATGTAGATGGGAATGCTTGACTGGAGCTATGTTAGGAGGATCTCACGGGGCGCGTGGAGATCACTCAGGGTGTATAGCTATAGTTTTTTTTTGAAGAATGATCAGATTAGGATGACATAGAGGGAACAAATGTTTTTTTGGATTACGTTATTTTGAATTGGAAAATTGTACCTTTACTAATATTGTCAGTATGACATCTCAGTTGAATGGGTTCCATGTATCATCTGTTGTTGTGTAAATACTTTGGATTCATATATTTTGAGAAACCTTTTCGCTGCTTGTAAATTATAACGACTCAATTATTTATCCAAATGTATTACCTTATTTAATTCTCTGATTTATTTTAATTTCTTTAAAAAAAAAAAAAAACACCCTCGCTTTGAAAATCGGGGTGTTACAACTTGCTTGTCAGACTCCTAAGATTTTTCTTCACATGATCAGCAGTAGTATAACTCTTCTCAAGTACCTTTAATCTATAGACCAGGGTCTGGAATCTAGAAAACATTGTTTCAATGTCTTCATCTTCTTCTATCTTGAACAACTCATACTTTTTGACTAGGAGGTTGGTCTTTGCTTCTTGAACTTGCTTGCTTCCTTCATAGGTCAGAATCAGACTACCATGAATATTCTTTGATGTCTCCTTGAATTGTGTTTGCCAAAGTTGATAAATTTGTAATAATTTATAAATAAATAAAAAACTAGTTCGGTTTTGGTGACTTACTTGGAGTAGAAGCAATCAGATTCAGAGACAGCAAGCATTGAAAGCATAAATAATTTGACACATAGATTTATCCTGGTTCACCCCTAACTTGGCTATGTCCAATACTCTCATTCATAAGGTTTTAATCCATTAATTCAAATACCTTGAATTAAAAAACATCTGACCATCCAAGTCAGTCTTTCCAAACAACATGACAACCCAGACTTTTGAGGAACTAACTGACTTGACCCTAAGTCTTCTCCTAACAACCTGACAACCCTAAATTGAAGAAAGAATTAAACCAGTATCAAGTTGGATACAAAAGATTGGAACTTTAAGTTTTTGCTTCTAACAAAGTTGATAA
>NC_021161.2:32089986-32099498 GCF_000331145.2 Cicer arietinum
AATAATAATAATAATAATAATAATAATAATAATAATAATAATAATAATAATAACAATAATAAAGTAGATAAACATCATAAATTTTAATGTAGAAAACCTCTCGAAGCAAAGTAAAAACCGCGAATCATCTAAATCAAATAATAATATAAATTAATATATTAAGAATTATTTGGGAAATTTTGCACGTGAATAAAAATGTAAATTTATTCTGAATTGTTAATAAGGAGGGAGGCAATAACTAACTGACATGATATCAAACAACAAAAACATGTCTAAATAATATAAATCCATATAATAATTCAAACCATATTAATTTAAAGGTAAAACAAAACAATGTTCAAAACAGAACAAATTAATCTATTACTACTATAATTAAAGAATTTCTACAATTCATTTTTTGGCGCTTAGACAAGTTATTACCACCAATAACATGTGACTAAATGCAACCCAAAAATACCATTGCATGGAAAGCATGTCTATACTACCTATAATAATTAATATGGCCTACATGCTTGGTAAAAAGCATGCGATGCCTTAAATATTGTGTAGCATTAATAGCATGCGATATCTTATATGTACAACACTAGCCACTCTATATATTACATGTATAAGAAATGATTCTGCAAAATTATAGCATGCGTGCGATTTTGCAACTTAAAGGAATTTTGCAGAAGTAATTTTAAGTGTGAAATGATTCTGCAACATATATAGTTTACTTAACAGTTCAAGAATCTATAAAACTGGATAAGCATTTATTGCACCACCTGATTAGTGTTATTATCTAAGTATAAGATATAGTAGTATTAATTAGAGGATAATTATATATTGGGTTAAATAAATTTTTAATTTCTACAAAAAATTTAAATTTTATTTTTAATTATTGTAAAAAGAATTACATTTTTTAGTTTTTACTAAATTATTCTACAAGTTGTTTTAATCTTTGGTTGAAAGAAACATTCTTTATTTTTTAAATTTTTGAATGATATTTTGTAAGGATGTTTAGAATATTATTAAAAGTTCATCAACATAAATTTCAAATTTTTTAACTTGGATTGAAATAAATATGAATTTTTTAAATGTAATATGTTCAAAATAAAATTTCTTAAAATTAAGACCTATAAATCGAAGTTTGAACTCATTTTTTGTAGAGGAACTTTTTACAATGTTGCCAACATATATACAAAATAATCATTCAAAAATATATGTTGATGTTACAACAAAGACTAAAAATACTTGTATAATAATTTTGTAAGGACTAAAGAATGTGATTTTTTTACAAGGACTAAAGAAAAAATTTGACAATTTTATAGTGTCATACCCCAATTTTGTCGGGCCAATTAAATTGTAATAATCATAATATATTTGATTTTATGTTTACCATCAGTTTAATTCTCCTCATAAAAAAAACTTTATTTTAATTATTAATCTTGAAATAAAATAAAAAAGTAAAAATATAAACTAGAATTAAAAGTGATAAGATATTTCCACACAGCCCATTCAGATGCATATGTCATGACATGATAATGCATTATCAAAATCAAACATTCCCACACAGCCCGCTAATTAAGATTAAGTCAAATGATCTAAAAATAACTTATACAAAATAATCATCTTATTCAAATATCACTAAGATCATACATTACAGATTCTTTATAAAAATCAAATATTCATATAAAGCCATCATAAAAATCAAATCTTCCACCTCACATATCATGAAAATCATATTTTCATAAGCAACAATCACAAAGATCAAAACTTCCACTACACATATCAAGAAATCATATATTCATAACAACATCATAAAAATTAAAACTTTAATATGTTACATCATAAAAATTTAAACTTTCATCACATACATATAGATATTAAAACCTTCAATATATGCCACAAATAAATTTAAATTTTATCACATATATTATAAATAAGACTTTCAACACATTAAAAATAAAAACTTAAACTTTTTTCACATATACCACATAGTTGTAGAATTTAAATCAGATAACATCTAATAAAAGTTTTCAATTCATATTTTAATCCTACAAACCCTAATTCGTCATATTAATTCAATTATTACTAAATAGGGCAACCGCAGTGCGTAGTAAATCTCGAATGAAATATTGAGAAATACGACTTTCTCGTTCATCTCACATTATAATATACTCATGAAACCAAACGTCCTCTCACCTCTTACCTTATTTTGACACTTTCACACCTGAATACGAGTCTACAAGAAAAAAGTCTTTGTTCTTTGACTCCTTATCGTTCAATCAATCTAACTCTACATTTTATGTGTAAAAGTTAAAAACAAACTATGAAAAGATACTCTAAAGATGACAATTTCGAAATTGAATCAAGTCAACTTACCCTAAGTTGGAAAATAATCAGAGGGTAATATAGTCACTTTCACGCGGTTGTTTTGGGGTTGGTTTCACTCAAATTAAAATTACGGTGAAGAATGACAATGCAAAATAACGAATTCTATAAACGGATAAGTCAGATATTTTAGAGAGAAATTGTGATGATTAAAAATTTGAGAAAGTGTGTTAATTTGACTAACTAATTGAATGAAACAAGATACTAAAATTTGGATAAAAACGGATAAAGTTTTCTATGACAGTTATGATCACCGGTATCAATTTTCTATATGAGTGCCGCTACCCTATATTTTTATCTTTGTGCGACTGCTCCTCTCTATTTCTCATACGCTTCCTTCTTCTTCTTTTCAATTAGTATTTAATTAGGTTTTTACTCTTGAAATGGGCCTAACCCATAAACACATTTTACTCTTTTCTTTTATTTTTTTTACAGTAAAACCAACAATTATCAAAACTAATTTTTTTAGGCTAAATAGCACTTGCGGTTCTCTTAACTTCATTTCAGTTAACGTTTTAGTCCTTTATCTTTTTTTTTTCTTCCCAATTTAGTCATTTTTTTAATTTTAAGTGACAATTTGATCTTTTATGTTTTAAAATGTCAGTAATGTTATCCTTTTTTTAAACAAAAATTCTAAAAATTTATCAAAAATTTCAAACAAAACCCTTAAAATTAATTATCATCTTCAATATAATACAAATTTCATCAAATTCATAACTTAAATCTTTAAATAAACTCATATTTTCATTCTTTATTTAATGAATTTGATGTTGTTGGAGATGGAAATATGAGTTTATTTGAATATTTGAGTTATGCATTTGATAAAATTTGCATTATATTGAAGATGATAATTAATTTTGTGGGTTTTATTTGAAATTTTTGATGAATTTTTGTAAAAAAAAGAATAATATTGTTGATATTTTAAAACATAAAAGATTAAATTGTCACTTAAAATTAAAATAAATGACCAAATCTGAAAGAAAAAAAAAAGATAAATGACTAAAACGTTAACTAAAATTAAGTTAAGGGATTGCGAGTGTTATTAAACCTTTTTTTTTAACACCATTTTATTACTAAAGTATTACTAATATTTCAAAACTAATATTTTATATAAAAAAAAAAAGTAATTACTCTTTTAAAATACATTAATAACCAAAACTCTCATATTCACAATATTAACTACTATTACTATAATATTTTACAAAATAATGACATAAAATACTACCATATTTATATAATAGTCAAAACAATAAAATAAATAAATATAACATCAATAATTTATATTGATTACAAAATCACAATATAACTACTTATAAAATCATCATATCATAGAAAATATATAAAAATAAAGAAATTAATCACAATATTACTAATATATTAAGATAATTATATAAAAAATTAAATAATTAAAATAGAAAATAGTTTTAAATAATTAAAATATAACTATGCACACATTTATCATTTAGTCAAACGCACACGAAAATATATCCACAAATATTTAATGCAAATCTACATGTAAACTCATTCAAAATCTTATTTTCTACAATACTTTTGCTAAAATACCATTATTTTTTGAAAAATAAATTAAATAACTAAACATAATATTTATAATTATACTCACACATAAAAGGAGAAGTAATCATAAAATTAATCAAAATATATTCTAAAATAATTTTAACACCAAATTAATTTCTTTAAAATCCTATTTAATTAATAAAATAGTTGATTATATAATTTGGGACGTTACACCTTTCATATCTACATTCTACTTGGTTAGCATGAAAATCTCATCTAGAGTTTGATCCCTTTTTAAAGTATTGTCACTCCAAATAGTTTACTTATATATATTCACAATAATAATTCTACATATTTGCATTCATATCTCATGACAATAGTTTCCTCTTTTTTTGCTCTTTCTCTAAGTGAAAAATAAAACATAATGGCATCTTGCATCTATTTTCAGATTTGTTGGGAAATCACTTGGTGAATTAAGTGGAAAAATGGAATCGAAAAAAAAAAAAAAAAAAAAAAACTTTACTTTTAAACATACATATAGATATTAAAACCTTCAATATATGCCACAAATAAATTTAAATTTTATCACATATATTATAAATAAGACTTTCAACACATTAAAAATAAAAACTTAAACTTTTTTCACATATACCACATAGTTGTAGAATTTAAATCAGATAACATCTAATAAAAGTTTTCAATTCATATTTTAATCCTACAAACCCTAATTCGTCATATTAATTCAATTATTACTAAATAGGGCAACCGCAGTGCGTAGTAAATCTCGAATGAAATATTGAGAAATACGACTTTCTCGTTCATCTCACATTATAATATACTCATGAAACCAAACGTCCTCTCACCTCTTACCTTATTTTGACACTTTCACACCTGAATACGAGTCTACAAGAAAAAAGTCTTTGTTCTTTGACTCCTTATCGTTCAATCAATCTAACTCTACATTTTATGTGTAAAAGTTAAAAACAAACTATGAAAAGATACTCTAAAGATGACAATTTCGAAATTGAATCAAGTCAACTTACCCTAAGTTGGAAAATAATCAGAGGGTAATATAGTCACTTTCACGCGGTTGTTTTGGGGTTGGTTTCACTCAAATTAAAATTACGGTGAAGAATGACAATGCAAAATAACGAATTCTATAAACGGATAAGTCAGATATTTTAGAGAGAAATTGTGATGATTAAAAATTTGAGAAAGTGTGTTAATTTGACTAACTAATTGAATGAAACAAGATACTAAAATTTGGATAAAAACGGATAAAGTTTTCTATGACAGTTATGATCACCGGTATCAATTTTCTATATGAGTGCCGCTACCCTATATTTTTATCTTTGTGCGACTGCTCCTCTCTATTTCTCATACGCTTCCTTCTTCTTCTTTTCAATTAGTATTTAATTAGGTTTTTACTCTTGAAATGGGCCTAACCCATAAACACATTTTACTCTTTTCTTTTATTTTTTTTACAGTAAAACCAACAATTATCAAAACTAATTTTTTTAGGCTAAATAGCACTTGCGGTTCTCTTAACTTCATTTCAGTTAACGTTTTAGTCCTTTATCTTTTTTTTTTCTTCCCAATTTAGTCATTTTTTTAATTTTAAGTGACAATTTGATCTTTTATGTTTTAAAATGTCAGTAATGTTATCCTTTTTTTAAACAAAAATTCTAAAAATTTATCAAAAATTTCAAACAAAACCCTTAAAATTAATTATCATCTTCAATATAATACAAATTTCATCAAATTCATAACTTAAATCTTTAAATAAACTCATATTTTCATTCTTTATTTAATGAATTTGATGTTGTTGGAGATGGAAATATGAGTTTATTTGAATATTTGAGTTATGCATTTGATAAAATTTGCATTATATTGAAGATGATAATTAATTTTGTGGGTTTTATTTGAAATTTTTGATGAATTTTTGTAAAAAAAAGAATAATATTGTTGATATTTTAAAACATAAAAGATTAAATTGTCACTTAAAATTAAAATAAATGACCAAATCTGAAAGAAAAAAAAAAGATAAATGACTAAAACGTTAACTAAAATTAAGTTAAGGGATTGCGAGTGTTATTAAACCTTTTTTTTTAACACCATTTTATTACTAAAGTATTACTAATATTTCAAAACTAATATTTTATATAAAAAAAAAAAGTAATTACTCTTTTAAAATACATTAATAACCAAAACTCTCATATTCACAATATTAACTACTATTACTATAATATTTTACAAAATAATGACATAAAATACTACCATATTTATATAATAGTCAAAACAATAAAATAAATAAATATAACATCAATAATTTATATTGATTACAAAATCACAATATAACTACTTATAAAATCATCATATCATAGAAAATATATAAAAATAAAGAAATTAATCACAATATTACTAATATATTAAGATAATTATATAAAAAATTAAATAATTAAAATAGAAAATAGTTTTAAATAATTAAAATATAACTATGCACACATTTATCATTTAGTCAAACGCACACGAAAATATATCCACAAATATTTAATGCAAATCTACATGTAAACTCATTCAAAATCTTATTTTCTACAATACTTTTGCTAAAATACCATTATTTTTTGAAAAATAAATTAAATAACTAAACATAATATTTATAATTATACTCACACATAAAAGGAGAAGTAATCATAAAATTAATCAAAATATATTCTAAAATAATTTTAACACCAAATTAATTTCTTTAAAATCCTATTTAATTAATAAAATAGTTGATTATATAATTTGGGACGTTACACCTTTCATATCTACATTCTACTTGGTTAGCATGAAAATCTCATCTAGAGTTTGATCCCTTTTTAAAGTATTGTCACTCCAAATAGTTTACTTATATATATTCACAATAATAATTCTACATATTTGCATTCATATCTCATGACAATAGTTTCCTCTTTTTTTGCTCTTTCTCTAAGTGAAAAATAAAACATAATGGCATCTTGCATCTATTTTCAGATTTGTTGGGAAATCACTTGGTGAATTAAGTGGAAAAATGGAATCGAAAAAAAAAGAAAAAAAAAAAAACTTTACTTTTAAAGTTTAATTAATCTGATTTGAAAAGTTTAAGAGACATTGATAACCCAATGAACACCATACAACACCATAGTTTCTTTAATAAATATGAAAAGATCCTAAACTTTTTTGTAGTAAATGTCAAAATAGAGGCTTTCACTGCATTAGCCTCGTACTACAATCGTTTTATAAGTTTTTTTACCTTTCAAGACTTTCAGTTGGCCCCAACATTGGAAGAATTCAAACAAATATTGTATTATCCATTAGAGAAATAAAATCCTTACCGATATACTAGACAACTCCCAAATCTAAACACAATTAATGAAGTGTTAAAAATTGACATAAAAGAGTTGGTAAGCAAAAAAGAGGAAAAATGAGCTATTTATGGTTTTTCAAGAAAGTATCTAGACCAAAAGGTACTTTTATAGATGTTTTTGCTCTCATTATCTACGAGATTCTTTTATTCCCAAACCTTGATAATTTTGTAGATTTTGCTTCCATCAATGTCTTCTTGTCTTTTAACAAAAATAAAGAAAATCTGATTCCCATGGTCCTTGCTGATGTATATTACTCTCTGCATATGCAATACAAGAAGAAAGGTTGAACAATTTTGTTCTGTCTTCCAGTGTTGTATATTTGGTTCATGTCTCACATGTTCAAAAAATGGTATCATATTGGAGTTAAAAGTAATCGTGAATGGGCTCAGAGTATAGCTAACCTTACTAGAGACATTGATGGTATTATAGAGAACAAAGTGTGGAAGAAGTAATATGTCAATGTGGAGATTTTCAAAATATATGTCTAATAGGAACTAAAGGATGCATTAATTACAATTCGTTTGTAGCTGTGAGGGAAACTTTGCTATCCTATGTTGAAGAAACCAAATGATGAGTCACTAGAAGCTTTGGTTTTACACAATATGGATATAGAAGATCCACATATGTTATGAAGGATAAGTTGAGCTTGGGAACAGATCATTAGAAAAGGTTGAGTACTCAGATGCAAAAGTTGTAGCATAGAGAAACCTTATTGATTGTGGGTAAATAAAAGAGTCCAAGAAATCAAGTTGTCTTTCCACAATACACCTTTGGGTGATCAAACAAAACCTGAACCCACCCCTCTTACAAATGAGGAAACATAAGAACTTAAATCTTCATTGTTAAAATCTAAAGAGGAAAAAAAAAAGTTAAAAACAAAACTAAAAAAAAAAAAAAAAAAAAAAAAAAAAAAAAAAGTATACCAAGAGAACAAGGACTTACAGTCAGAAACAACCGCTAAAAATTGATTTATTGAGAAAAGTAACAAAAGGTTGAAAATTGAAGAGGAGAATAAATTTGACATACAAGGTTGTTTGAGAGGTGCAAATGAGGAATTAGATGTGCGAAAGCGAGAGAGGAAGGAAGTTATTTATGAAACATATATGTGGAAACAATTGTGGAAAAAATATGCAAGCTTTGAAAGGAATGCAAAAAATGAGTTTGAGAATTTAAAGAAACAAGTTAAATAGATAGTAGTTGAGTATGAGAATCAAGTAAAAAATGAGAGGTAATGCCAGGCAGAAACTATAGAATTACTCTTAAAACATCAAAATACATTGAGAACGGAGATGGATACTTCAAGTGAGTTGAAACTAATTTCTCCATGGCACTCTCCCAAACAACCTTTCTAGGTGGAAATTGGTTCGTTTGAGCTTCTTGTTGACCCTGAGAACCACCTTGCTGATCTCTCCAAGAAAAATTTGGATGATTTCTCCAACCAGGATTGTACGTATTAGAGTAGGGGTTATTCTGCCTCCTATTATTACCAACAAGATTCACCTGTTCTAGTTCTTCTAACTTATTGTCATACTGTGTTTCGCAGGCTCCAGTTTTATGTGCTCCTCCACAAAGATTACAGCTAGTCTGCCTTAGTAATTTGACAGGGGCTACCGAGGGTTGTATATTTAGAGCTGCTATTCCTTTCTTAATCTCAGTGGCAATAACATCTTCTATCTGTTTTGAGAATGACCTTCTTGGGACCAATCCATCCATAACATTCAACTCCAATACACCACTTGTTGATCCACCACCTCTGTCATACAACATCATTTGTTCATTTGATGCCATGATCTCAATAATCTTTCGTGCTTCTGTTGCAGTCTTGTAATTCAAAGAACCACCTGTTGTGGCATCCAACATAATTCTAGTGCTCGGTCTCAAACCATTGCAGAATATTTGCATTTGGGCAGTGTCGTCATAAGCATGATTAGGACATCCTGCAAGTAAGTTTCTGAATCTCCTGTAAGTGTCACGGAGAGATTCTCTCTCCTTCTGTTTGTAACTGGAAATCTCTTGCCTTTTTCTAACAAACATAGCTGGGGGAAGGTACTGTTCCAAGAACTTATCTTCAAGATCATCCCATGTGGTGATGCTATCAACAGGAAAGGAATTAAGCCACTCTTTAGCATCTTTTGTTAATGAAAATGGAAACAATTTCATTCTCTTGCCTTCCTCAGACAAACCATCCACATTCACTGTTTCACATAATTCAAAGAAATTTGTGAGATGTCTATT
>NC_021161.2:32099535-32117057 GCF_000331145.2 Cicer arietinum
AAATGTCTTTCCCTTTGTCTCCTTTCTCGAGCTGCCTTTCTATGTGCTTTCGCTGTTTTTTCAATTTCTGGATCAAAGATAAGTTCAGCTGAGGACTGGCCTCGCATACAAGGTTAGACAGATTGTGAGTAATGAAGAGTTTAAAATAAAGAAAAATAAATGGTTGAGTAAAATCAGACAGTTTTAAAGCAATCAATTTTTTTTTTTTTGAAATAAAATAAAAGAAGAAATTTTATTGCAGAGCAAAAAATTTCAATTCAGTAAATAAACTAAATTCAATAGTGAATTGGCAATCCCCGGCAACGGCGCCAAAAACTTGATAGCGTTTCAGCAAGTGTACTGAATCGTTGCAAGTAATAATAAAACGGTAGTACCGAGTGTCGAACTCAAGGATTGCGTTTTACTATTGAATTATATTTGATTACTAGAATTGAACAAAAAGGTTCCCAAGTTGATTGAAATAATGTTTGAAATTAACAACAATAATAAAATTGATCTTTTATAACGAGAAAAATGTCAGGGATGAGTTTCACTTCGAATCCAACCTTGGTGTCTAATTTGATCCTAGTTACTGAATTCCTTTATTGAATTATTACCGAATTCTCTTTATTATTCTTGCCCTAATGTCTTAGTGACAGAACCTTTAATTGCAAAGTAACCCCTAATTCCTTAGTGGATTTAAGATTAGAATTAAACATTACCGTATAGAAATTCTCTTGTAAATTATTGTTTTGCAACTAATTTAATTGGTTTCATGACCTGCATCTATCGCTAGACTACAAATTCATGAATTTCTCATCTCAAGCATTCGTAAAGTCCACTTCCGTTTCAAAATACAAATCGTAGAACCTTTTAATGTTGATCAAGCAATAAAAAGCATTAAGCACAGAGATGAGGAAAACAATTCAATAAACTCATTCATATAACTAGAAATCAAATCAGAAAAATAAGGGTTTCATCTGGTTACACTCATCCCTAACAAATAGGGTTTAGTTACTCATGACAGAGATACAAAAGATAAGGATTAAAGAAGAATTACAAGAATGATTCATGGATGATTCTTGATAAAACTGCTTCAATGGCGTTAGAAACGGCCATCTTTGAGTTTCTATGCTAGGGCACAAGTCTCCCAAGTTCCCAAGAGTCAAAAAAATCCATAAACAGTAAAAAAAAATTGCGTTTTTATGATTGATGATGCGCGTCACGCGCCCCAGGCGCTCCAGGCGCGCGTTGACCGAACTGAAACACGAGAAATGCGCTTCAGGCGCGCAGGGCGCGCTCCAGGCGCACAGCATCTGCTGTCTGATGTATTTTGCATTGTTCTCATATTTTGCGTCTGAATTCGGTCCCGGTGTCTTCATGAAAGTTGTAGATATGGATCTTAGCTTTCTTTTGCACTTGGTGTGACTTCAATTGAACATCTACAACTCCAGATATGTCTGAAATACTCTACATATGTCATGTTGATTTCTCACCAAAATTCAGCACTGCACTAAAACAAAACGCAATGTAAAATTACGACAAATTCCTACTTAATCAACGAAATAAAAACACAAAACATTTCATCAACTCAAAGAACAAAAATCAACAAAATATATCAAATAAATCCTTAATTTAACTAATGATTGAGGATAAATAAGACTAAAATAGTGGGAAAATATGCATATGATGAAGAGTCATCAACTGCTCAAGTAAAACCACCTCTACTAGAAAAAGAAATGGTAGTTATCTTCATCAATAACCTTTAATCATGTTTTTATGATAGAATGATTGGAAATGCATCATCAAATTTTTCTGGCATGGTCATTGTAGGGGAAAAAGTATAAAGAGGGATGAGAAATGAAAAAATTGCTTGTGGAATAAACATTGCGAAAAAAAACCTTGAACGTGGTTCAAAAAAGAATAATGAAGGAGATGCTAATGTTGTTATGGTAAATCTAGAGGCCTCCTATCATCCACCCATAAACTCTCTTTGACCTTCAAATTTTCAACCACTATTTTGTGAGGTTGTTGCAGCCACACAAGTCCCATACCTTCAATCGAACCATTTAAGACAACCTTCAATCAAATCCAACAACCGCATGTCAAGTTTCCCCAACCAAGCTAGTGGAATCGAAATCCAAACTCAAATCAATACAAACCATCAACCAATCGAGAAAAAAAGTTAGCCCTTTTTGACCCAATTCATGTAACATAAAGTCAATTGTTGCCTCACCTACTCCAAAATTCAATGGTGGTCTTAAGACCATTTAAGCCCTTAGAGCCACCATTTCCAAAATGGTACAATTCGAATGTCAAGTGTGAATACCATTTAGGAGTTATAAGCCATTCGATTGAAGATTGTTAAGCCTCAAAAGCTAAAGTGCAAGAATTAATCAACGCAAAATGGTTGACCTTCAAAGAAGACAAGCTCAATGTGAAAAATAACTCTTTACCAAGCCATGTAAATTCGTCTGTCAATGTTGTTAAAGAAAGTGAAGATCAATATGTTGTTGAAAATATAAGAGATGTAAAAAAGCCCTATGAGTGATTTTTTTTTCTTCTAAAATGTGCAAGTTAACTTTTGTTGAGAAAGGTTGCAATTAGAGTGACATATGCAATTCTCACACACGATGAACACCCTAAAGAGTTCAATAGTGTCTCGAAGAATTAATAGACAATCACTTAATACAGATAAGTCTTGAAAAGGATGAAAATCATGTATTGACCCTTAAGTCTCACACCGAGAGTAAAACACTTTTCCCGTGATCCTTTGAGATCCTTTATAGCAAAGAGGATCTCAAGTAAACTACAAATGGGTGAAAACTCATCACTATTCATGTGCCAACTCTTTTTGTTTACAAGATCACAAATGTAGTACCATGGAATTATGATGTCATAGTTCATGTAGGCACTCGAGAAGAGAACAAGTCAAGTGGTAGCTCTAGACCCAAAGAAAAAAATTTCACTAATATCTCAGGAATTGGTGGATGAATCGAAGTGGTCGAGTCTACGTTCCGGAACAACTTACAAAAGATGAGGGGTATTGAGTAAAAGGCAAAGGAAAGGAAGTTATAAAACATAATATGAAAGGACAATAGGCTTGCATAAAAAGGAAATCATTGATGAGGAAGCTAATAAATTTTTGAAATTTATAAAACATAGTAAATATAAAGTGGTGGATCAGCTAAATCAAACTCCTTCCAAGATATCTGTTATATTCTTATTATTGAACTCTAAACCACATAGGAAGACATTATTGAAAGTTATAAATAAGGCTCAGATTACTCATGATATCATTGTTGACCAATTTGATAGAGTTACGGTAATATCACTGCTAGTAGTTGTTTGAATTTCACCGACGATGAATTACCATCATAGGGGAAAATGCACAATAAAACACTACACATCTCTATGAAAAGTATCATAATCATATCCTGAAGGGGTGCTAGTTGACACTGGTTCATCATCGAATGTCAAGTCAAAATCAACACTTTCAAAAATCTATGACCTAGATCCCATATGAAGCTTAGCTCTATGACAATAAAAAAATTTGATAGATCAATGAGAGAGGTCATTGGCGAGATTAACCTGTTGTATAAGTTGGACCGCATAACTTTGAAATAACTTTCCAAGTAATGGATATCAAACCAACATATAGTTTTCTTTTTAAGAAATTGTGACTTCACGCTACGGGAGCAGGGACATCCACTTTGTTTCAAAAGTTGAAGTTTATAGTAGACAACAAACTTGGAATAGTCTTTGGTGAAGCGGACATGCTAGTAAGCTATTTATTTCCTATGAGCTACACTAAAGCTATAGAGGAAGCCATAGATACTTGTTTCTAGGAATTGGAAATTTCAAATGATGTCTTTGTTGGTGAAAGGTCTGCTATGAAGAAACCAAGATTGTCAACTACATCTTTGATATTTGCAAAAGCCATGCTAGAAAATGGATGTTTTGTAAAATTAGGGAAATTGTTGTAATTACCTAAGAAGAATGATATATATGGCTTCAGATATATACCTAACAAGGTATTGGAACAAAGTTGATTTTATACTCAGAGTTTTGATAATAACAAAAGTATTTTATGAAAACAATATATTTGACTTCAAAGAGTATGAAAGAAGATTCATGTTTTTGAAAACATAATCTAAAATAAGATTTGATTCAAATTTACAATTGAACAAAATCTAAAATAAAATTTGATTCAAGTTTATAATTGAAGAAAATCTAAAATAAGATTTGATTCAGATTTATAATTGAAGAAAATCTAAAATAATATTTGATTCAAATTTATAATTGATGAAAATCTAAAATAAGATTTGATTCATATTTATAATTGAAGAAAATCTTTGACCAAGTTGAAAAGAAGATATGGTGAAGATTCGAAGAAGATTTGATCTAGAGTTGAAGAAGATTTGATCAAGATTATTCAACAAGAAAATATGAACAAAATCAATCTAAAGAATTTACAAACGCAATATGAATATAATCAATATGAAGAATTTAAAAACTCAATCTAAAAAAAATAGGAACATAATCAATCTCAAGAATTTACAAACTCAATCTGAACAAAATACAATTTAGAATTAAACAATGACTAAGTTGAATCCCTAATTTTAACTATAAAGAGATAGCGAAGGCTGAAGAAGAAGATCATCAAAAAACATGAAAGAGTAGAAGAACTGAAGTTCAAAATTCACAATAAATCTTAGAGTTTAAAGAGAGAAACACTTGTTCGAATGAGAAATATTCTCTAAGTGTTTTTTCTTAGAGTGTGAGAGTTATTATTATTATTATTATTATTATTATTATTATTATTATTATTATTATTATTATTATTATTATTATTATTATTATTATTATTATTATTATTATTATTATCAGTTTTGTTAGATGCAAACAGTTAAAGTTCCAATCTTTTGAATCCAACCCGGCAGTAGTTTATTTCCTTCTTCAATATGGTGTTGTCAAGTTGTTAGGAGAAGGCTTGGCTTGTATGGTCAAGGTGGTTAGTTCCTCAAAAGTTTAGGGTTCCAAGGCTAATTGGAAGACTCGCTTTGAGGGTCAAGTACTTTGTAATTTAAGGTATTTGAATTAGTGGTTTAAAGCCTTCTAAATGAGGGACCTGGATGTAGCCAAGTTAGTGTCAGATTAATTAGTCGTTTAAAGCCTATGTGTCAAATTAATTATGCTTTCGTTATTTGTTGCTTCTGAATCTGATTGCTTTTTATCTAAGTAATTCATATAAACCAACCAACCTTCATTAAATTAGAAATAAGTTATCAACTTTGGAAAACACAATTCAATCCTCTCTTCTCGTGTTTGCACCTTCACAAGGTTTATAAGGATAGAGTTGCAAAAGAAAAAAGGAGAAAAATATGGCTCTTCTAGAAAATGGAGCACCAAATACAAAAAATATTCTCAATTGTGACATTCGAGAAAGCTTTCAGAGTGCATGAATGATATAAGCTGACCAAGTGGTTATCACTGAAGAAGATCATGTTGATGATAATGCTTTCAGTTATGCGTACCAGTTTCCTCCAAACACAAGTCTTAAGAACTGGAAGATTATCACGTTTCCTGAGGTTTTTGATTCATGCTCAAAGTAATTACGTATTTTAAAATCCTTTTGCTCTGCCCAAGGCTTTAGATTAACTCGTTATTAAGGCGTTCATGTATTTCAATTTAGTATTTGTTACCAACTAATGCATTTTGAGTTCTCAAAATATTATTCGCTCATTTGATTTATTAAACCTTTATTCAGTTTTTCCCGTATTTCAATCATTAATTGTAATAATGCAGATCATAAAATGGTTCATTTGTAAGTAGAATTGCTATGATTTATTCTTGTAATTTTAGATCCCCAATTAATCATGCTGATGAGGATTGTGAAGATGATTTTAAGTCTCCCTTTGAACTAATGAGACTAGTGGAACAAGAAACATAGGTGATTCAGCCCCATCAAGATTCCATCAAGGTGGTCAATTTATGAGCTGAAAATGACAAAATGGAAACTAAATTTGGTGTCTCCATGAAAGAAAGTAAGAGACAAAAGTTGGTTAAACTTTTTTCTGACTATGTGGACATCTTTGCATGGTCATATCAAGATATACTTAGGCTTGATAATAATATAGTTGATGAAGGAAATGTGTGATAATTTCAAAATTCAACACCATAATTCTTCACCATATCATTTAAAGATGAATGAGGCTGTAGAGACATCAAATAAAAATATCATGAAAATCATACAAAAGGTGGTTGAGAATATAAAGATTGGCATAAAATATTTTCCTTTACGTTACATGGTTATAGAACCTCCATTCGCACCTTAACGAGGTAACTCCTTTGTCATTAGTGCATGAAATGGAAGTAGTACATCCCATTGAAGTTGAGATTCCCTCAATAAGAGTCTTCATGGAAACAAAACTAGAAGAGGCAGAATGGACTCAATCACAATTTGACCAATTGAATCTCATAAAAGAAAAAAGGATAATAACTTTGTGTCATGGTCAACTATATAAAAAAAGACTTAAAAAGACCTACGAAAAAAAGGTTCATTCTCGAAAGTTTGAAGAAGAAGACTTATTGTTAAAAAAATATTTCCCATCCAAAAGGATTATCATCGAAAATTGACTCCGAACTACGTGAGACCATATGTTGTGAAAATGGCTTTCTCTAGGGGAGTTCTAATACTCACATAGATGGATGGGGAGGAAGTTTCACTCCTAGTAAATTCAGACGTGGTCGATAATTATTATGCTTGAACAAAAAAAATGGTTGAAGAGTGGGTTGCTAGGTTGAAAAAATTGAAAAGGCGATCTAGGTAAAAATTAGAGCATCCCGATGGACTGAAAACTTAGAAGAGCAGTCTAGGAAAAAGTTAGGGATAAAAAAACTAAAAAAACAAAAACATACAAGAAGTTCAAGTTTCATAAAATTGAGACGGCTCAAACTAGGGAAATCTTTATTCTTGGATGCTGACCAATGAGAGTTCTAAATTACAACAATGACTAGCACTTGTTATTCTTCAAAGTAAAGCTAAACACAAAATCGCTATAGTGTCACTTCTATATGGTGTTCGTTTCTTAGTCCCATTGTATTTCTTAGTCCCAGTGTCACTTCAGAAGTGAACATTTTATTGTTGATTGTTTTAGTGTTTCAAAATATACTTTATGACAATGAACGTTGGAATTTGAAATGTGTGAAAATATGAAGAACAAAAATATTTTAAATATTTTGATGTTTGGAAAATATATATGGGAAACCCTATAAATTCTTAAGATATATGACATTGTAAGAAGGAGGAAGAGAAATCGTTTTAAAGTATCCATTTTGCCCTTCGAAGAAGATTTCACTTTGTACAAGGTGTCATCATGTGAAAGTGGTGTTCTTCATAGAATATTGTGACGTCTAAGATCCTATAAATCGGGGAATCCTGACAAAATAAGACATGAACAAAAACGTATCTATAATACATGGCATGCATGAATCAACATCCTACACTTATATTCATTTAAGCTCAATTATTTTATTCAGTGTATTGTCTATCATTTATGTTTTAATAACAATCCCAACGACATTATCGGATACATATTTCTCTTTCTATTCAAATTAAGAACTAGACTTATGTCTTGCTTACGGCCTTTTATAATTGCATTCATTCTTGTGGATTTACGCACCGGTAACCAACTTAGAGATGATCATTTACATTCTTGTCGATCTATACATTGGTAACAATCCAAAGACGATCATTTTTATTCTTGTCGATCTATGCACCATTAATCAACCTAAAGACGATCCTTTTTCATTCTTGTCGATCTAGGTACCAGTAACCAACTTGGAGGCAATCATCTACATTAATGTTGATTTACGTATCGATAATCAACCCAAAGACAATTATTTTAATTATTGTCAATCTACACACCAATAACCAATCAAGAGATGATCTTTTTTTCTTTCGCATTTTACATGTCCTCCGTTATTCTCACATTATAATATATATATATATATATATATATATATATATATATATATATATTTTTGTATTTGTATGTATGTATATATTTATTATTTACATTTATTTAAATGCATGTACTACGTTGTTTTTTAATAAATAATTTGTTGTTTACTAACTAAGTAGCTAATTGCTTTTAATCTAATTAAGTGGCATTAACTTGCACAAAGAGGCATTTCTTAAGAGTTCATGGTCAAAGTTATTTACGATCTTCTTGACGATTGTAATCCATATTGTAGACAATATTAGATGGTTCATCAAAAAATGACTAAAGAGAGTCTTTAAACACTACGCGAAAAATGGTATTTTACAGTGCTTTTTTTAAGCCATTTACAACGCTTTTCCAAAAAATTAAGCGCTGTAGTATCCAGCGCTGTAAAAAGATACAACAGCGCTCTTTAAAATAAAAAAAGCGCTGTAAATCTCTTCTAAAAACGCGCTGCTTGTTGTATTAGTTTTACGGCGCTTTTTAAAAAAAGCGCTGTAATATGCATTCCTTTATTTCAATTAGATCTCTTTCTGGGATTATAACAACAATCTCCTTCATAAATCGTAATATACAGTATCCGCAGTCTATGTTGTTAGTTTGACGAGAGCACTATAAAATAAAACATATAAGTCAATAAATATTTGTTGATTGATTGTTAATGAAATTTTAAAGCCATACATTTCAAACCTTTATTAGAATCCATGTGATTTATTTGATTTTTTCTTCGACACTGTAGCACCCATTTGAGCTCGGAAAACTTGTAAAACACTATCAAATAAATGTGATTATTAGCATTAACAGACACATTATATATATATATATATATATATAAGAAATAAATGAATACAATACCTGAAGAGTGCGAAGAAATACATAGAGTTCATAGGGTTACGGTTTCATTTAAGAAGAAACAGCGAGAATGTGCAGAAATACGAACTGTTCGTAGGACAGAGTAGAGTTCTCATTGAGAAGAGTACGTAATAATGTTTGTAGGAATAGTAACAAATATGGAGATGATTTGCAATGGAGATGGTTAACAATATGGTTCGTAGGGACATTAGGGTTCGCAATGAGAAGGATAATGAAGAGGAGAAGGACACTGAAGTGTAGTGAAGTTTATGTAATAAAGAGGAAACTGAAGCGATTTACTGTTATATTTTATTTTTTAAAAGCCTATTACAGTGCTTTTTTTAAAGAGCGCTGTAAAAGACCTCCTTATTTTACTTTTAAAAGCCTATTACAACGCTTTTTTTAAAAAGCGCTGTAAAAGACCTTATTTTATTTTTTAAAAGCCTATTACAGTGCTTTTTTTAAAGAGCGCTGTAAAAGACCTCCTTATTTTACTTTTAAAAGCCTATTACAACGCTTTTTTTAAAAAGCGCTGTAAAAGACCTTATTTTATTTTTTAAAAGCCTATTACAGTGCTTTTTTTAAAGAGCGCTGTAAAAGACCTCCTTATTTTACTTTTAAAAGCCTATTACAACGCTTTTTAAAAAAGCGCTATAAAAGACCTCCTTATTTTATTTTTTAAAAGCCTATTACAGCGTTTTTTTTAAAGAACGCTGTAAAAGACCTCCGTATTTTATTTTTTGAAAGTCTATTACAGCGCTTTTTTACAGACTTTTTAAAGCGCTTGTCCAAAAGCGCTGTAAAAGACCTCCTTATTTTTTTTAAAAAGCTTTTTACAGCGCTTTTCCAAAAAGCGCTCTAATAAGTCCTTTAATTATGTGAAATCAAAGTCTTTTACAGCGCTTGTCAAAAAAGCGATGTTGTATCCTCCGTTATTTTTAAAATATCATACAACAGCGCTTGTATTTAATAAGCGCTATAAAAGACGCGCTATAAAATGTCATTTTTGGCGTAGTGAAACTATGTAGAATTATATCTTCTACGAAATGTTTTCTCACATAGAAAACTGTGACAACAAATAAAGGTTTGAAGTCACTCATAGCTGATGATGAAGATCATGATTCAAAAATTACATTAAATTTAGTTTGTAAAGAAATATTTCAAAATGTCAAATAGATTGTTCTATTTTCAATTCATATTCATTTTATTTAATTGTTGTTCTCTTTTATATTCACTTGATAACTTAGATTGCTACATTATTATTTTATAAATTCATATATTATTACAATTTTAACCTCCCAAATTGAACCTATAATTAATTGGTGCATCTAATGAAATAAATCTTAAATCCTAAAAATAGAGGCACACTACGCGAAAAATGGTATTTTACAGCGTTTTTTTTAAGCCATTTACAGCGCTTTTTCAAAAAATTAAGCGTTGTAGTATCCAGCGCTGTAAAAAGATACAACAGCGCTCTTTAAAATAAAAAAAGCGCTGTAAATCTCTTCTAAAAACGCGCTGCTTGTTGTATTAGTTTTACGGCGCTTTTTAAAAAAAGCGTTGTAATATGCATTCCTTTATTTCAATTAGATCTCTTTCTGGGATTATAACAACAATCTCCTTCATAAATCGTAATATACAGTATCCGCAGTCTATGTTGTTAGTTTGACGAGAGCACTATAAAATAAAACATATAAGTCAATAAATATTTTGTGGATTGATTGTTAATGAAATTTCAAAGCCATACATTTCAAACCTTTATTAGAATCCATGTGATTTATTTGATTTTTGCTTCGACACTGTAGCACCCATTTGAGCTCGGAAAACTTGTAAAACATTATCAAATAAATGTGATTATTAGCATTAACAGACACATTATATATATATATATATATAAGAAATAAATGAATAAATGAATAAAATACCTGAAGAGTGCGAAGAAATACGTAGAGTTCATAAGGTTACGGTTTCGTTTAAGAAGAAACAACGAAAATGCGCAGAAATACGAACGGTTCGTAGGACAGAGTAGGGTTCTCATTGAGAAGAGTATGTAATAATGTTCGTAGGAATAGTAACAAATATGGAGATGATTTGCAATGGAGATGGTTAACAATATGGTTCGTAGGACATTATTTTTTTAAAGCCTATTACAGCGCTTTTTTTAAAAAGCGCTGTAAAAGACCTTCTTATTTTATTTTTTTAAAGCCTATTACAGCGCTTTTTTTAAAAAGCGCTGTAAAAGACCTTCTTATTTTATTTTTTAAAAGCCTATTACAGCGCTTTTTTTAAAGAGCGCTGTAAAAGACCTCTTTATTTTACTTTTTAAAAGCCTATTACAACGCTTTTTTTAAAAAAAGGCTGTAAAAGACCTTCTTATTTTATTTTTTAAAAGCCTATTACAGCGCTTTTTTTAAAAAGCGCTGTAAAAGACCGTCTTATAGTAATTTTTTAAAAGCCTATTACAGCACTTTTTTTAAAGAGCGCTGTAAAAGACCTCTTTATTTTACTTTTTAAAAGCCTATTACAGCGCTTTTTTTAAAAAGCGCTGTAAAATACCTTCTTATTTTATTTTTTAAAAGCCTATTACAGCGCTTTTGTTAAAGAGCGCTATAAAAGACCTCCTTATTTTACTTTTAAAAGCCTATTACAGCGCTTTTTTAAATAGCGCTGTAAAAGACCTCCTTATTTTATTTTTTGAAAGTCTATTACAACGCTTTTTTACAGACTTTTTAAAGCGCCTCTCCAAAAGCGCTGTAAAAGACCTCCTTATTTTTTTTTAAAAATCTTTTTACAGCGCTTTTCCAAAAAGCGCTCTAATAGGTCCTTTAATTATGTGAAATCAAAGTCTTTTACAGCGCCTTTTTTACAGCGCTTGTCAAAAAAGCGCTGTTGTATCCTCCGTTATTTTTAAAATATCATACAACAGCGCTTGTATTTAATAAGCGCTATAAAAGACGCGCTATAAAATGTCATTTTTTGCGTAGTGGCATAGATAACTTTTACTTCAATCCTTATATATCTTAATTTACTTTTTGATGATGAATGTAGATGTTGAACAATCTTCATCATCATTGATCAGAATTGAGACTCATTTTGTAGGAGTAACATTTGAAATAGAATTTAGTTAGATCTATCATATCATGTTGACTATCATCTTTCGATATAAATCATCAACTACTATAGTAAATTCAAGATCTTGTATAAATATAAAAATTTATTTTAAAACGAAATGTTTGATAAGGAAAACATGTTGAAATAAACTGAACATTAATAATTTTATTATAAAACGAAATTAAGTAGTCATTTATAGTTGACTAACAATTTCATTTGTAGCAACATTTGAGCTTGCATCTTTAGAGCAACTACACTTTCACCTTCACCAAGAATAGTCTTAAAAGAATAAAATAACAAAAATTAGCTACCACGGAAACTAACACAGTTAATTACTGATAAATAACAAATTGTTAAATTAATAAATTTAAAATATTAACAAATATTTGCAAATAATATTACCATTGAAATCATATTAGCATATCCGGTAAATATCACCGTTTAAACTCAAATTATGAAACCTTGTCAAAATTACAACATGCATGTGTTGTTTAAATCAGCAGAAGTAAGGGAAAAATTTCGTTCAAATCAAAATTTTGAAAATAATATAAGATTAAAAACACTTGAAATATTATTGACTTCATCTATATAAAATATATATTTCAAATATATCAAAAAAAAAATTAATCAACACATTATACAACCGATAAAAATAAAAACAGTACTGTTATAATTGACACAACCGAAAAAATGCTAGTAACCCATCTCCAATATGTGTGACGTTAAAACCACTTTTTTTTTATAGGGTATGGTATTTCCAATATGTTTCTTAATGTGGTATTTTTCTTTACGCGTTTTAATAAGGTATTTAAATGTATTTTAGTTTTCATTCAAAAGAAAAAATTTGGTCCACTTAATTAATTAACCCACTTTGTTGATTAGAGAATTTAAGTTGTACGTCAATGTTAACTATATCATAGGTTTTATTTTGAGTGTGACTGACAATCATTGGAGTATTATTTTTCTTTCTAATCACAGGATGAATCATTCACTTGTATTTTTTATATTTAACATTATTTTGATTCGAATTTTAGATGCATCGGATACAATACTTATTATTATATTATGACTTATTTTCTTAGTATACATAATTACTAATTTATTATGCGATAATATTTTGCGGTAAAAACACTTAGATTATTATTTTTAATTTATTCATAATTTATGTTATTTTAAAATAAATAGTCATTAATATAAATCTTTGTCTTCTAACTTATTCTGCATATTTAGCAAATCCAGTTATGAGATAATTGTTTTTATTTGTTTTTTTTTTTTTTTTATCAAAATATCAACTTGAAGATTGCGGTTAAAACTACTTTTGCATTAACTTCTTTACAATTTAATAATTTTTGAAAAATTAATTAAAAAACTGATTTTAAATCATTTTTTTTTAAATTCACTTTAAAACTGCTTGGAAATCGGTTTTAATTAAAACCAATTTGAAACTGGTTTAAAATATTAAACCAGTTTATATTTATAAACCCGCTTCAATTTGGTTCGGAACTGAATTGTAATTGGTTCAAAAATTAATTAGTTTTTATGAAAGTGGTTTTCAAGAACTGAACTAAATCACTTATGTGGTCAAATTAAGTTCAGTTTTTAGACCATAAACACCTCTAAATTGAACTAATTTGATCTCTAACATGATTATCAACCTTCTACAATATTTTCTTAACTTTCTTCAACTAATCTACTTGACGAATGTAAGAAAATCTTGTAGAAGATTAATGGGAATTTTAGAAATTATATTGATAGTATAAGCACCAAATTGACAATTAGTTAAATACAGAGACTATTTTCAATGTTTATGTTAGTCAATAGGACATTTAACTTATATGCCAGACAGTGAAACATAGTTAATAAACAGACACCGACAAAAGGACGAAAGTGAGTAATGTTTAACAGAGTCAATGATGTATTTTAAATATTCATAAATGATATATTAAATTAGAGAATCAACGGCGAATTTGGTGGTTTCCTCAAAATGTATTTGTGTAGCTTATTTCTTCACTTTACAATTTCCAAAGTATTTACCAGTTTGTCATTAAAAAAATTCATCTTCTTTGCGTTTTTAGTTTTGGAACGAAGAACGAAAATTGAGAATTAATATGTGTATTATCAATTTTCATTTTGTAGTTTCAAAAATTAGATAATTTAAAACACTTTGGACAACGGTTGGTTGAAAAGTGATTTATCAAACAATTATTTAGTTTTTAATTTTTTGAAAACTAATAAACAGTTTTTAAAAAGCAAATCAAACAAGACACAAGATTCTAATTGTTTTTGGTATTTAACTTGTGCACTTAAATGTATTTTGTTATTTTTGAGTTTCGAAAACTATTTCAAATTCAATTTATGTCACCGAAGATATTAGTGAGAGTAGTCGTATACTAGGTCGTTCTCTTTAAGACGTTTCGCGGTACTGTCAAAATTGTGTAAGACAAACTATCAACCACGAAGTCTCTTAGATAAAATAATTCAGATACAGTGTATCGGAACTCCACTGCACCATAGAAACCTATTCTAAAATTACACCCTCGATATAGCAATCAATGATTGTCAATTATAATAAGGTACAATGACCACTCGAAAGAAAGAGAAAAAGAAGAAAGAAAGGGAGAAGCAGAAAAAAGTTTTAGATTTTGGAGAACTTTTGGTATGCTTTTCTAACTGAGTAGAGTCCTTTATTTATAGAGGAACTCATCAAATGAAGGAGAGAAAATTCTGAGATCCATCAAACCGAATCCACAAAAAATTACACTCCGAGTTTTTCTAGGTTTTTGCCCGAATCTTTCTAGGTTCTGACCGAGAAAAAATTTGATGCATGAATTCATAGAGGAATTGACTGAATCAGATGTTGATTGATGACTCAGTGGAGGGTAGACATGTGTACAACGTATCGATGAGAGAAAAACAAACACATTTATTAAAAATGAACGCATTTATCAATGAGAGAACCAAACCGAGCAGTCGAACAAAGGCAACCCGCGCGTGTGGTAGTCTATTTGGGTGCGTTCTCACTCCTTCGTAAAATTGGGATACCTATGGGGTAGACCCCAATTGTCATACCTCCACCTTACAAACACTACTAGTGTTTGTCATCCCTCCTATGTGAAACTTCCTTATTTTTTCAATTCACACCAACTAGCTCTCATTAATATCATCATCATTTTCAACCATCTCTTATTAATATCATCATCATTTCCAATATATTTATTTTAAAAGTAGGTCATTAAGTCATTATCAAAGGTTAACTATATAATAAGATAAATGAACTCTCAAGAGTAGATTCATCAAAGTCATTATCAAATGATTTTTCAAAAAGTTTTTGTAAACACACAAATTAACAATAAGACACATGTTCAAGCTTACTTTCATTAGCAAGTGTATGTGTATGAGGCTTTTTGATTGCCTCAATTTCTATACATCATGCTTAAATATATTTAAATATTTGAGATCAAAGTTTACAAAAAAGTAAGCAACAAATAAAAATCATTTGAAAATACATATATTAATACGCCTCAAAATGTTCACCTATCAATTTTTAACTTTATGACATGTTAGTGCATAAAGATGTTCATTCATCAATATTGATGACATCATTTTCATGATAAAAAGAAGTCAAATGTGTTTTTAAGAATACAATGTGATGTCTTTTTATTTTAAGAGTAGTTGACTTTTTAGAGAAAATACACAAAAATCATTCTCATGAAAATCAATCATATATCTTCATGTTGAAATCCTTCAAAATAAATCATAAATAAGAATATATATTTAAAATATATTGAAGAAGGATCTTTTTCAAAAGTCACATTATAATCTCAAATTTTTGAAAAGTCATATTCAAAATATTATACTTAAGCATCAAGCAAAGTATAGGTTACTCAATATATGCAAAAACAAATTGGATTGATCCAAAATTTGGTATTGAGATATGTGAACATGTACAAGATTGGTGTGCATAAAATATATCATAAAAGTTTACTACAAGCCATACTTATGAAAAGAAGCATGGAGCATAAATTCAATTATCAAAAACATGATTTTCTATCCTTTTTCTTGTTTCAAGTATTTGGACTATCATACATCACAATTAAAAAGATAATATCAAACTTTGAAAATTAATTTGTGAGGAAGAGGTTTTCCATTAAGTACACAATATGACTTGCACATAGCAAATATTGATTAACAGTGCAATCAAGACATGTTGAAATCATTGCTTACAAAACCATAAAATGTAAACTTTCATAAGTGTTAATCCATTTATAGTTTGACATGGAAAATTAAAATTTCATCATTTTATATATCGTAGAAAAACATGACTAACAATGTAATTAGAGAACATTAGAGAGATTGTTTTCAATTACATAAAGAGATGAATTTGCAAAAAATATCATGTTATTTCATCTAACATTTAGCGTGATAATTTAAAAGAAGTTATTGTGAAAAGTTTCGGCAAAAATCAAGCATAGAATATAATGATCATAACAACCCCATATACAAACATTAAAGAACACAATTTTATTTTAAATGTATTTTTAACAAGTGAAATAATTTTGAACATCTTACTAGATTTGCACACTTGTTTATGGATATTACACCATCATGAAAAGAGTAGGAACAAAGAGTAAAAACATATTGAAATTAGAATAGAAATTAAGCATATGCATATACAAGTAATGATATAGTAATGCAATTAAAAAAACTTTATAGTCACATTTACATAAAAAAAATTAGTATACATTCCTACTTCGCAGAACAATCCAATATATTAATTAGTGCTATAGCTTAATGATAGCGTTTCAGCAAGTGTACTGAATCGTTGCAAGTAATAATAAAACGATAGTATCGAGTGTCGAACTCAAGGATTGCGTTTTACTATTGAATTATATTTAGTTACTAAAATTGAACAAAAGATTCTCAAGTTGATTGAAATAATATTTAAAATTGACAGCAGTAGTAAAATTAATCTTTTATAAATTGAGAAAAATGTCAGGGATGAGTTTCACTTCGAATCCAACCTTGGTGTCTAATTTGATCCTAGTTCTTGAAATCCTTTATTGAATTATTACCGAATTCTCTTTATTATTCTTGCCCTAATGTCTTAGTGACAGAACCTTTAATTCCAAAGTAACCCCTAATTCCTTAGTAGATTTAAGATTAGAATTAAGCATTACCGTATAGAAATTCTGTTGTAAATTATTGCTTTGCAACTAATTTAATTGGTTTCATGACCTGCACCTATGTCTAGACTACAAATTCATGAATTTCTCATCTCAAGCATTCGTAAAGTCCACTTCCGTTTCAAAATACAAATCGTAGAACGTTTTAATGTTGATCAAGCAATAAAAAGCATTAAGCACAGAGATGAGAAAAACAATTCAATAAACTCATTCATATAACTAGAAATCAAATCAGAAAAATAAGGGTTTCATCTGGTTACACTCATCCCTAACAAATAGGGTTTAGTTACTCATGACAGAGATACAAAAGATAAGGATTAAAGAAGAATTACAAGAATGATTCATGGATGATTCTTGATAAAACTGCTTCAATCGCGTTAGAAACGACCGT
>NC_021161.2:32121409-32128974 GCF_000331145.2 Cicer arietinum
TCATGACAGTCTGCAAACTCCAAAAATCAAATGTCAAGAAAGTCCGATCAATCTGAGCATATGACAAGACAATAACAAAGGAAATCCAGAACGTTTAAAACGGGAACTCCAGAATGATTATTGAAGCTCAAGAAAGTTCAAACTGACAAACCAAGAACGTTAATCATTCTCCGTTTTTCTGTACAGAGACAGCAGCTCTGTTTCTCTCTGTTTTGATCTGCATTTTTATTTCTAATCTTCTCTAGCTACACTCAAGACTCAAGACAGAGAATGCACCATCCAAGATCAATGAAGAAACGTCAAGAACACTGATTTCGTTTCAGCAAGTGTACTGAATCGTTGCAAGTAATAATAAAACGGTAGTACCGAGTGTCGAACTCAAGGATTGCGTTTTACTATTGAATTATATTTGATTACTAGAATTGAACAAAAAGGTTCCCAAGTTGATTGAAATAATGTTTGAAATTAACAACAATAATAAAATTGATCTTTTATAATGAGAAAAATGTCAGGGATGAGTTTCACTTCGAATCCAACCTTGGTGTCTAATTTGATCCTAGTTACTGAATTCCTTTATTGAATTATTACCGAATTCTCTTTATTATTCTTGCCCTAATGTCTTAGTGACAGAACCTTTAATTCCAAAGTAACCCCTAATTCCTTAGTGGATTTAAGATTAGAATTAAGCATTACCGTATAGAAATTCTCTTGTAAATTATTGCTTTGCAACTAATTTAATTGGTTTCATGACCTGCACCTATGTCTAGACTACAAATTCATGAATTTCTCATCTCAAGCATTCGTAAAGTCCACTTCCGTTTCAAAATACAAATCGTAGAACATTTTAATGTTGATCAAGCAATAAAAAGCATTAAGCACAGAGATGAGAAAAATAATTCAATAAACTCATTCATATAACTAGAAATCAAATCAGAAAAATAAGGGTTTCATCTGGTTACACTCATCCCTAACAAATAGGGTTTAGTTACTCATGACAGAGATACAAAAGATAAGGATTAAAGAAGAATTACAAGAATGATTCATGGATGATTCTTGATAAAACTGCTTCAATCGCGTTAGAAACAGCCGTCTTTGAGTTTCTATGCTAGGGCACAAGTCTCCCAAGTTCCCAAGAGTGAAAAAGATCATAAAACAGTAAAAATCTGTGTTTTTATGGTTGCTGGTGCGGGTATCGCGCCCCAGGCGCGCTTGGATGCGCTTGGGCGCGTTTCAACAGTGGCGAATGCTGGGAAAAAGCGCTTGGCTTGCGCTTGGGCGCGCTCCAGCGCTCAGCATCTGCTGTCCGGCGTATATTGCATTTTTCTCCTCTTTCGAGTCTGAATTTGGTTCCGGTGTCTTCATGAAAGTTGTAGCTATGGATCCTAGCTTTCATTTGCATTTGGTTTGACTCCAATTGGACATCTACAACACCTGATATGGCTGAAATACTCTACATGTGTCATGTTGATTTCTCACCATAATTCAGCACTGCACCAAAACGCAACGCAATGTGAAATTACGAAAAATTCCTACTTAATCACTAAAATAAAACATAAAACATTTAATTTAACTCAAGGAACAAAAATCAACAAAATATATCAAATAAATCCTTAATTTAACTAGTAGTTGAGGATAAATAAGACTAAAATAGTGGGAAAATATGCATATGATGAAGAGTCATCACATAACAAGATTCAAATTTATTATAATGGACATATCA
Source organism: Cicer arietinum (assembly GCF_000331145.2). Lineage (NCBI taxonomy): Eukaryota > Viridiplantae > Streptophyta > Magnoliopsida > Fabales > Fabaceae > Cicer > Cicer arietinum. The sequence goes on from NC_021161.2 coordinate 32,123,130, forward strand.
TAAGGATTGAGATTGAATGTACCTCTCTTAATGACCTTTCTCACTTGAGGTACAATAATGAGAGCATCTTTAAATATTTTGTATTTTTTTTCCCCAAACTCATTCATTTATCTTGATTAATGGTTGAGAAGAGACAATTCAGCTTTTGAAGTATTCTCCAATGTTTGATGAGTCCTTCATTTTGATTTGGGGATTTCTTTGGATTTTTAACAAGATTTCATATTTTCTTTTGTTGTTGAGAGAGTTTCTCCATTATGACATTAATTCAAGATTGTTCTATTTTGACTTCATTGATTGATTTTGACTATATTTGAGAAATCGTAGCCATATTGCTATCGTATTTTTAAAACAACAATCTAGTTCTTATTCCACCATTTGTTCTTCCAATGATTTGATCTTGAGGAGAAGTTTTTGAGGAAAGACCAATGATGAGCTAGGTGTAGGAGTGACAAAAGCAATTGGTTTAGACTCATTTGGAAGTTGTTGATGTTCTTCAATTACACCATTGTGATAGGTGATATTTATTTTGATCGGGTGAAGCATAGTCGGTGTCAATAATGTTTTGTTGTTGTGGTAAACGTTATGTTCTTCTGGAGAAATTTTTTGTATTGCTTCAGAATAATTGCAAAAACCTTTTTGCTCATTTTGATCATTCTCTCATATCTTTTTTGTTTTACTCCTCCATGATCAGACTTTCGAGTTTTCGATGATGATGTGGAACATTCTCAACTTTGTGATTTATCAAAATTTGAATTGATAGTTATTCTTCTTCACCATCCTTTCCTTCATCATGAAAATCATAACATTAATCTAACATAATACAACTTCATCTACAGTTTGAGCTTTTAGATTTTATATTCTATAATATTTATCGAATGTAGAGTATTCAAAAAATATGTTTTGATAACATTTTAAATCAAATTTTTCCAAACTTTCTTTTTATGCAAAACATACTAAGAACATTCAAAAGTGTGAAAGCATGATATATTTAGCTCTCTATTTTTCAAAAATTCATATAAAGTATGTTCAAGATTTTTTTTAATAGAGCTAGAATTTAAAACACAGCCAACAAATTTTATGGCTTCTTGCCAACAATATTTTTCAATATTTAATGCATTTTAAAATTGTTTTAGCCATTTCTTGTAATTTATTATTTTAAAAACTCCATATTGTGGGAACGTTCTTTGACAAGAAAATTATGAAAAATATCATTTTCATCAAAGACAACACGTTTAGACAATTCAAATTTTCCATGATCACTTCTAATAGAAATGAAAATTATTTTTTAGAACTCTTTTACAAGGAGTTCTGAAAAGTTTTAAAGACATTATCCTTATGCTTTTTAAAATAAAATTCAAGTGAATCTTTGAATAAATCATCAAATATTACAAAGTCATAAGACTTGAAGTTTTGACAATACAAAATAAATACATGTGAAATACTTCAAGAGACTTTTCTTTGAAATTATATTTTTGGAATGAAAAGCACTCTTAATTTTTTTCTTTTAACCTAAGCTTCACATACTTGATTCTTTTCAAAAACACATTTTTAAAATATCTCTTACTAGATCAAGTTTGGAAAAAATTACAGTTGTTTTTATACTTACATAATAAGCATCTTTATATCAAATCCATTTATCTTTTTCAATTGACATAGAACATGATTTGGTATAAATCATAAGGATTTTCATCTAAGTATAAATCAAAAGGATTTTCTCTTTAAAATAATCATGAGGAAGTTTTTTTACCTCAACCATTATGTGTTTTAAAAATAACTTTAAATCAATATCATAAAGTTAAATAATGTTAAGCAAATTATCATTCACATATAAAACATCCTTAATCTAGGCAAAATTATTCCAACTAATGATACATATACATTTGATTTGTTAATATTTTCAAAGGTTTCAGAGCATCCAAATTTATGTAATGAAAGGAGGCACCATATGTTTCTGTTCATGTGTATTGAGTATGCATTGCTCACGTATCAATGTTTTTTCTTAATTGTTGGATGATATTCCTGCATTACAAGTTAGTAATTATTTTAGTACCCGTTGTTGTTTGGGTCCTTGATGATTAGTGTATCTTCTTGTCGGTGTTTGTGTATCTTCTTGTCGGTTTTTTTTTAATAGAAATTTAACTCAAGATGACCAAACTTGCTACAATAAGAACATTCTCGTATAAATTTCTCAATTTTACGTAATCATAATGTCCTGGCATATGACGAGAAAGTTCTGCAGCAGAACGTCCATATTTGTCATCATAAGAATACTGTCTTGTTTTCTCAATATTTTTTCTTATGATTGCAAATTGATTCAAGGTGTCCATATTTGTTACAACAAGAACATCTTTTTCTAACTTTTTCATCCTTCTTTTTTATACAAAAAAGTTTTCATAAAGCTTTTGTTTTTTAGAAGTTTTGAAACGTAAGCCATCTTTGTCAAATATCCTCGCTTTAGATATCATGTTCTTTTGAAAAGCTTCGATGGATTTTACAAAGTTGGTGAAATTATTTTTCAATTCATGAACTTCTATTTTTAAAAGAAGTACTTTCTTCCTTTGTTTAAGAATGCTTCGGAATATGATTTTTTATTGTTATCTCATTGAGAATATTTTGTTTCTTAAACATTTTTAGTTCAGATCGCTGCAACAATCAGATTTAGCTCTCCTTTTTCAAGACTAAGCTCCACAACTAGCTCAAGTTAGATTTAAGGTGTTTATTAGAGGAAGCACAAGAACTATGTCTTCTTCAGAGCATAGGCTATCATTAGAACATTGTCTTATTATCATAGTATTGACTTTTATCAGAGCATATATAGTTTGCCAAAGTCAGATGATTTGATGTTTGATGTGGTTATCAGAGGCAGACGATCATATGCTTGTTGAAGTCATCAAATGTAGACGAAACATGACATTACCAATATTTGGCAGAAGCACCATATGCGCGTATCAGGGCACGTTCACCGGACATAACAAAAGTACTTAGAAGTAGAGTTTTAGTGTTTCTTCATCTTAGTCCAATCACTAGAGGATACAATGTAGAATTATATGAAATTTACTTGGTCTAGAAACTGCACACTAAATCAGAAAGTTAGCGCTTTAAATTGTTCCTACAAAATAATTTTGCTCCCATGAACATCTAATTTTGTGAAAATATTTTAATTAAGAAAAAAATATCATAAAGTATTAGCTAGAGTCCCCCTTAACATGTGCATGCTTAATTCGTAAGAAGAAGGATATTATGACAGATAAGCATTAGTAGTAAGTGCAGAAAGAACAGGAGAATTGATATGTGATGTTTGTATTTAAAATAGTTCTTCAAAAATATATTATTCCCCTTTTATCATCAAACGATAAGAGAAAATTAAGAAAAATTACAAAACAAATGAAAAACATCAAAAACAAGAACTATTGGTTGGGACTCGTCAGCCTAGCTAAAATTAAATTAAGGGTGGTCTAAATATTCTCCTGATTATTAGTTGTTTGTTCCATAAGTGCCGCAATCTTTGCTTCTAGACGATAAAAGTCTTCCTTCTTGAAAAATAGGGAGGGGTCACACATAGTGCCAAAAAGAATGGCGAAGTGGCTTCTAGAGGCAGAGTTTGCATATTTTAAGGAAGTAATTATAGAAGCATAAATAGATGGTGTACCAATATGTGGGATAAGCAAAAGGAACTAATATGGTGCTACATGAGGAAACCTAGGAGTTACAAAGGAACACCACTAGAGGGAGATGAGTCGTTCCTTGATAAGCTGACATATGCGGCTGTTATGAGCTTTCTGGAGCGATCGCTTTTGGCTTTCTGAAGCTGCAAGATCCATAAATAGAGAATCTCGATTGTTTGTCTAAAAGTTGTAGGGTTCTACAAAGCCAATTGCATTCCATGATCCTGATTGTCTCTAATTTAATTGGTGACAAAAGAGAGGACCTTGTTCCACTAGGTGAAATGTCATTAGGGTCCAAACTGAGAGTGTCCCTATTGTGTGTTAAGGTGATTTTTGTACTAAGGGAAGTAACAAATGTCGAGGTCTAGAAAACCAGAAGGGATGGAGTGAGTGAAGGGAATGAGGTCTAAAGGGATAGTGGAGGGTGTAGAGTGAAAAGGTGTGGAGGGAGACACATGGAAGACTTTTGATGATGTATCAAAGACTAAGTCAACAAGAACTCGAGTTATTGTCTCAACTTGGGGAGAGGGGTGCACAAGGCTAGGTGATGTGAGGTCATGTACAGGGGTGGAAGAGGCAGGTGTTGGAGAAAAAGTAAAGGAGGTAGGTGTTTGAGTGGGAGTGTTAGCCTTGTGTGGGAGAGGATGGGTTTTGTATTGGAGGGATGCAAAATGTTTAGTTATAGTAGCTTAAAACATCTCATATGAGGTGTTAAAGTAAGAGGTAGGAAGGGTGACATGTGCAGGGTAGGAGCAAAGGCCAACTACGAGTATACGTTGGGGACAGGATATGGGAGGTTCAGGTTCAGGAAGGAGGTAGAAATAGTTTGCTTAAAGTTTAGTATTACCTTCTATTTCTTCCTATGAAGGAGGGGTGTGGCGTCCTCATCGACGTTGGTTTCTTCTGGTTCATCCTCGTCAATGCTCAACATTTGGACAACTCTTTTCCTCTTCTTCTTGAACACTTGAGCAGCCTTGGGTATAGGGAGACAGACAAGGACAATGTCCTGGTTGGACTAACACATCCTCAGTTATTTCAGAACTACTTCTTTGTTGTCTTCCTCAAAAGGAAGGACAAATGAGTGCTCAACTACTTCTTTGTTGTCTTCCTCAAAAGGAAGGACAAATGAGTGCTCAACTACTTCTTTGTTGTCTTCCTCAAAAGGAAGGACAAATGAGTGCTCAACTACTTCTTTGTTGTCTTCCTCAAAAGGAAGGACAAATGAGTGCTCAACTACTTCTTTGTTGTCTTCCTCAAAAGGAAGGTGTTCCTCTTGAATAGTTTCTACGACTTCCTCAAAAGCAGACATGAGAGGAGTATGCATAAGTACACCAATAATCAATATGGGTAAGGGATATTCCTTACCTTCCCTATCCTATAGGTGATGACACAAGACCTCATGTGTTCTAAGATGATGTCGGGTGTAACACCCCGTTTTTCTAAGCGAGGGTATATATTTTTTTTTCAAAAGAATTTAAAATAAAGCAGAGAAATAAATAAAGAAATGCCTTTGGATAAATAATTGAGTCATTATAATTTACAAGCAGCGGAAAAGTTACTCCAATTATAAATCCAAACCATTTACCCAACAACAAATGGTACATGTAACCCATCGAAAATAACATGTCAAGCTGACAATATTAGTATAGGTACAGTCTTCCATTTTAAAATAAATGCAATACAAAAGAAAGGCATCTGATCCCTCTATGCCAACCTAATCTGATCATTTTACAACACAACTAAACACCCTGACTAATCTCCACGCGCCCCGTGAGATTCTCCTAACGTAGCTGCAGTCAAGCGTTCCCATCTCCATTCCCGTCCGTAGGGTACGAATCGGTAGGATCGTCCTGACTCTCATCTGAGGGCAAAGCCCAGATTTCCACAATAATTGTAAAGGTCACCAACCGAAAATAACAGTTAACACATAACATTTAAGTTTTAAATGCTAAAAATAACTTTTCAACTAAGCATGCACCTTAGCAGGATTTTCAATATGCGAAAAGTTCATACAATACTTTGCCAGTTAAAATGAAAGTAAAATGAGGTTCTCAATCCCCTAATTATAACATAACAAATCAAGACATGGATAAGTTAATGAGTAATCAAACATCTAACTCAAATTGAGGTTTTTCACTGAGCCAATCGATTGGGCAATCGATTGGGGTGAAGGATTTCGA
>NC_021161.2:32135095-32143753 GCF_000331145.2 Cicer arietinum
GAACTCAGCAAAACTGACAAAATCGATTTGGCAATCGATTTGGCAACACAGGAACTCAGCAAAACTGACCAAATCGATTTGGCAATCGATTGGGCTCAGTAGAAATTCTTATTTTGAGTTAGATAATCGATTGCTCAATTGATTTATCAATGCTTTGGTCGGTTATGTATTACTTGATGGTTTGAGAACTTTATTTTGATTTCATTTTTAATTGGGAAGCATTACATGAACTTTTAGCATATGAGAAATCCTTTTAAGGTGCATGCTTAGTTGAAAGGTTATTTTGTGCATTTAAAACTTAAATGTTATGTGTTATCTGTTAATTTCGGTTGGTGACCCTTTACAACTATTGTGGAAATCTGGGCTTTGCCCTCAGATGAGAGCCAGGACGATCTTGCCGGTTCGTACCCTACGGAAGGGAATGCTTGACTGGAGCTATGTAGGAGGATCTCACGGGGCGCGTGGAGATCACTCAGGGTGTATAATTTTTTGTAGGATGATCAGATTAGGTTGATGTATAGGGACTAGACGTCCTTCTTTTTGGGTTGCAGTATTTTGATTTGGAAAATTGTACTTATACTAATATTGTCAGTTTGACATCTTATTTGAATGGGTTCCATGTACCATTTGTTGTTGTGTAAATGCTTTGGATTTATATTTGGAGAAACTTTTCCGCTGCTTGTAAATTATAATGACTCAATTATTTATCCAAAGGCATTTCCTTATTTGTTTTTCTTTGTTGTATTTTAATCTCTTTTGAAAAAAAAAAAATACACCCTCGCTTGGAAAAACGGGGGGTTACAAGTTCTAACTATGAACATCCCTGACAATATAAATTTGATGTCTTATGTGATTAAAAAATTTAATCTGGAATATGTTGTCTTTGTGGTTGCCTAAGTGGTTGGTGATTTGTGGTTTGAATAGTTTTCTCTTTGTGGTTGCCTAAGTGACTGGTTATTTGTGTTATAACCTTTTTTTCTTTGTCGTTGCCTATGTGGCTAGTGATTTATACATTTCGAGCATTATTATCATTATCGTGACATATTATACGCATCTTTGTGGACTCATTTGTGGTTGGTTTAATTTTCCCCATTGTTATGGGTGACTTCTATGTGGATGCCTTAGTGACTGGCTATATCCTGATCATATATGTTTAGGAGCATGCATATATATTTGCTTTAACGTGAGTTGCTGCTTGATTTATTTAGATACATTTTATAACTTTTTCTACACCTTTCTGAATTAATAAAAAAAAAATCAATTTCTCTAAATCTTTTATTAGAAAAGATTTTATATTTATATTTTATGGTTGTTTACTTATTATTTGATTTAATTTTTACCGTGGAATGGACTGACCCCTTACACCAACATTTAGGTACTAACGATCTCGAAGAGTTGCATGAATGACGTTTGTTTGGTGCGCGCGTGGGAAAAACGGGTACTTTAACTTAAAAATAATGTTTGTAGTGATAAAATCGATGTGGTACATATTTTAAAGTTTATTTACTTTTCATCTTCAATTTTGAATAGAAATGCGAAGGTGAGGTCCTTCCGCTAGCAAAAACTTGAATCAGTTAACCTTGTTTTTTTTTCACCTAAGGATAATTTATTCTATTTTAGGACGTAAGTGAACATTTTTTGACAATTAGCAAATTATCTTCGCAAAAATAATAACAATAATATCTAGTAAATTGTGTTGTGTTATTTTATTAAATGAGATCAAGCAATTTTCTAGTGAAATTTTTAATGATTACATGATGAACTACTTCTAAGGGGGAAAAAAATTATGTCATTTTTGAAAGAAACAAATATTTTTAAGTAATGTCTTGGATCAAAATATGGGGCATTACATTAACAAAATTATTTTGTGAGAACAATAAATTTGGATTAGTGGCTTCATTAAGTATGCAAAAAATTGGAAGAAGAAATTCAGAGGAAGCTATTAGAGGAAAGTCACCAGAGGATGAGATCAAACGAACATAAAGTATATGTGTATGCCTCTAAACATATGCCACTAAAAGTAACGAGCCTCTAAATGTTACGAAGATTGCCTCTAATGTATGGGTATGAAGTCAAGGTCAGATATTTGAGTCTGAAGACTGAGTTTGATAATTGGGTCTGAAGAATGGCTCTGAAACTAAGTCTGAAGACTGAATTTGAAGCATGCATCTGAAGCCTTTGCATGTCTTTGATGTGCACAAACTCAGAATGCCTCTAAAGATTTCATATCAAGCCTCTAATGTTGCACTGACTCTGAAGTTTCAACAAGCTGATTAACCCAATGCCACTAATTTTAAGTCATACCATTCTACCTCTCAAGAAACACAACATCTCACTCCAACAAGAAAGTCAATGCATGTGATGGAAAGTCAACAACTTAAATTTAAAGAATTAAGTATGAAAAGAAGACTTAGCCAAATCAAAAACATGTGAAGATCCAAGAACAATCTGAATCCATTCCAGCTCAAATCAAGCAAGAGTATGAAAGAAGATTCATTATTTTTTATGACAATCTAAAATAAGATTTAATTCAGATTTATAATTGAAGAAAATCTCTAACTAAGTTGAAAAGAAGATATGATCAAGATTTGAAGAAGATATGATCAAGATTTTATCAACAAGAAGCTATGAATTATTTACAAGACAATTTGATCAAGATTAATCACAAGAATATACGAATTATTGACAAGAAGATTTAATCAAGATTTATTTACAAGAAGATTTGATCAAGATTTATCACAAGAAGATATGAATTATTTACAAGAAAATTTGGTCAAGATTTATCTACAAGAAGATATGAATTATTTACAAGAAGAGTTGATCAAGATTTATCTACAAGAAAATACGAATTATTTACAAGAAGATGTGATCAAGAATTGTTTACAAAAAGAAACACTCACAATAAGATACATTTATTATTTGCAAAGATATGATTCATATTTTGCAAGGACAAAGGAGAAACCCTAACCTATTCTATAAATAGATGCTCAAGGCTGAAGAAGAAAATAAGAGAACTCACTTGCACAAGATTTTCTTAGTCATTAGAATTCATAAGATTATGGTCTAGAGAAATACTTACTCAAAAGAAATATTTTCGAAGTGTTTTCTAGTGTGAGAGTCATTGTTACAATCAGCTTGTTATAAGCAAATAATTTTTTTCCAAACTCTTGTAACCCAGCCCAATAGTGGCTTTTGTGTTCCTCAAGCAATTTGTATATTTTGATATTGTGTTGAGAAGACTTGGCCTGTAGAGTCAAGGTGTTTGTGTTCCTCAAAAAGTTAGTAGGTGTAAGGTTGTTTTGAGAAGACTTGGCTTGTAGAATTAAGGTGTTTGTATTCCTCAAAAAGTTTGTAGGTGTCAGGTTGAGTTGAGAAGACTTGACGTGTAGAGCCAAGGTGTTTGTGTTCCTCAAAAAGTTTGTAGGTGTCAACTTATTTTGAAAAGACTGGTTGATAGAGTCAGGTGTTGTGTAATTCAAATTTTGAATTAGTGGATTAAATCTTTCTGAGTGAGGGGACTTGACGTAGCTACCAAGTTGGTGGTGAACTAGGATAAATTCTTGTGTCACTTTAATTCTACAATTCTTGTTTTACTTCAGCCTCTGATCACTTAACCCGATTGTTACTACTTTCATTCTAAGTCACCAAACTCTAACCAATTTTAAGTAAATCTGCAAAAGGAATCCAACTTAGTCAAATACAATTCAACTCTCATTCTCGTGTTTGCACCTTCAGAAATTGATACAAAATGTTGAAAAACAACAATGGGTTACAACTTCCTTCCAGGGAGATCTTGATTGAGGTTAAGAAAACACTAAAACAAATTCTAAATAAGTAGAAACCTGGTTATGACAAACAAAGGGTGGCAACAACAACCCTTGTGATTATTAAGTTGGGTGTGGAAGAAAATGTAGACGCAATAATTGCAAAGCATCAAGGGATGAATCAAAAGATGCAAGATGATGAGAAAATGGTGTTCTTAGGAGCAATAAGACATAGTTGAAAATGATATTTGGAAATCAAGAATCATCATTTGATGTGATAAAGTAAGCAGAGGCAAGACCAAACAAAGATTGGGTTGTCATTGTCATGTTTTGGTTCACAACTCACAAGGCAGAGTGTAGCCAACAAGAATATGTTATACGACTTAGCTAGTTGGTGAAGGCATTAGATAATCAAGAATCAGAATAGAAATTCTATCAAGGGAATGTAATAAAGGGTGAAGCTAAAATTGGTTCATCAAGGCCTAAAGAGTATAACCAAGTAGAACAAACTTTTATTTTCTATAGTCAATGTAACAAGATAAAATTGTAGATTTAAATCTTGTCCTCAATGTTGTTTTGAGAAGGGGTGTATTGTTAGGTTATAGAATAACAGATATTAGAGTTCTTAAAGTAGTTAAGACTTGTTATAATTAATTAGTTAGTTAATGAGTTAGATAGAAATATTGTGTATAAGTAGGGTGTTATGGAGTTAAAATAAGGTATCTTTAGAATATTGTTGAATTGTGAAAATTGTAGTAATTCTATTGTGAAGGGAAAACCTTGAAGGAGATACTATGTCATATTATTTCTTATTTTTTTTTCCTAATAAAAGGTGATCTTTCTCTAATTCCTTGAAATTCAATTATTGGGGTCCTAACATTTATACTATCAACAAATGACAAACCTATTTGTATGATATTTAAAATAGTTATGATTAAAATCAAACGTTCTTAATGATCTAATAGTTATCATTCATTAATGGTGTAAAAACTCTTTCCGTTGATAATATATATGAATTAATAGGAATATTGATTTTTTTTTCATAAAGTTGCTCGTCATCGAGGAATTATTAAACAAAATTCTATTTAGAAGTATGAAGATAAACTTTTGACCACTGTTGCTGATATTGAGAGACATGTTCTTACTTTCTACCAGAGTTTGTTTATTACTAATATTAATTGTCAATCCAATAATTTGGTTATCGCTATTATTCGTTCTGTTGTGACGGAGGAGGATAATTCTATGTTGATGGTTTTACCTTCTATGGATGAAGTTAAAATGTTGTGTATGATATGAATAGTAATAGTACACCGAATCCTAATGGTTTTGGGGTCATTTTTATCAAACTAATTGGGACATCATTAGCCTAGATGATTTTGCCTTTGTCATTTAATTATTTCAAATAGTTTGGTTGATGCTTAATCTTAATTATAATATTGTGGTGCTCATTTGTAAAATCCCTAAGACAAAGCACAATAATTTGTACCACTATATTTCCTTGGCCATCTTTCAATTTAAAATTATTATCAAAACCTTGGTTGATAGGCTTTTTAGTGTTGCTAAAAGATCATCTCTAAAAACCAATAAGATTTTGTAAAAGGCAAACTCATCTCTGATTGTATTCGCATTGTCTCATAATATGTTATCTTTTTGAATAGGAAAGCTTTTGGGGTCCATCAGGCTTTAAAGATTGATATCAGAGAAGGCTTTACTCATACTTTTTTTTTACTGGATTATCACCATTCTTAAATCTTTCAATCTGTTTATATATGTGAATGGGAAAGTTGTGACTGGATGATCTCCTTTTTCTCCACTTTTGTTTTGTAATGCTGAAAAGGGTTGTAGAAGAGGTATATCTCAGCTTGTCAGCGAAGGAAAGTTACAGCTTATGTCTAGTCCTAAAGATTTCAGGATGCCCAACCATGTTTCCTGGTGATGTTATGGTTTTTTTTTTTTTTTTTGCTAGCGAGTCTAGTTTAACTCTTCTTAGAAGACTTTTTCATTCTTACAAGTGATCAACAATGATAAGTCTAAGTTACACAAAACTTCTATATATATGGCTAGAGCTTCTGCTTATATTGCTCTTCTCAGTTTCTATCTTGGTAATCTACGTAGGTGTCCTGATTTTCAAAGGGAAACCTAAAAATGTGCATCTTATCCCTATTTTTGATCGTATTAAAATCAAGCTCTTTACATGGAAAGAAACAATTTTCTCTTATAATGGGAAGGGTGCATTTTTCATGACAAGATGCCATCAATGAGAATCTTCAGAAAAAAGGTTGTTCAATAGTTTCTATATGTTCTCTTTGTGTCCATGATGTTGAAACTACTCAACATCTTTTCTTTGATTGCACATTTCCCAATGTATTTAATTGTGGCTTGGGGAAATCCTATTGACTAACATCTACTTCTAATATTTTTTTTCTAGGTTTTCATGACTAATTTGAGCCCTTATGTGAAAGATGTGGTCATATATGTTGTGGTGAATGTCTTCTAGTGCATTTGATTTTGTCGGAATCAGTCAAGATTCTACAACAAGGACATTCCTCTTCATCTGGTCATTTCTTTGATTGCTTCTAATGTATCTTTGTCTGGAAATTGTAGCTCTCAACACATATATTCTTCCTTTTCTGAGTTCTCTTTGTTGTGTTACTTCTCTATCACTTGTCACTTACCTAAAGCTCTGAGAATTTTTTAGGTCATCTGACAGCTTTCTCCATGCTACATAATTAAGTATAATACAAATGGAGCCACTAAATGTCGCCTTGGTCCTTTTGCTTGTGGTTGTCTTTTCAATTACCATAACATTGCTTCTCTTGCGTGTTTCGTTATGCCTCTAGGTACTCTGAATGCCTTTTTTGCGGAGCTTGTGGGTACCATTTTGGCGATTGAGATAGCTTTTTAGAAAGGGTGGCATAACATTTGGTTAGAATGTGATTCAAATTTAGTTGTTGTTGTTTTCCGTAACTCTCAGCTTGACTCTTGGAGACGTCAAAATAGATAGAAAAATGTATTTATCTGACTTCCCAAATGAGATTTCAGTGTTCTCATATTTTTAAAGAGAGAAACTCTTGCGTTAACATGTTGGCTAATTTTGGTATTTCCAACCTGAAATTTGTCTAGTGAAATGTTATTTCTCATTTTATTTCCGAGTAGCTTTTAGGAAAAGAATTCAACTTCCTAGTTTTAGATTCTCTTGATGCGTTTGAGTTTGATTGTTGTCCCACTGTTTTTTTTTTTTTTTTTTGTATATTTATCTTTATTTTTTAACAATATTGAGTGTTGTTGAAGATTCTTAAAGTCGGCAGTGACAAACTAATTGAGATGGTTGTAACCAGTGATGACCACAACACCCTTTCTTTAACTTAAAAAAATTAAATTCATTACTAGCATGCATATTAAAAAAATATACACCATAAATATGTAGTTTTATAAAGAATGAAATGCTTCGATTGGTGTTTTAAAATGAATTGGCTTAATTGGTTCCTTTAGCTCAGCAAGACGTCCACCAAAAAGTAAAGAGAACTCAACAAGACAGCAACTATCAAATGCAAGGAAAGGTAGGTGGCACTGTGACAAGTAGATAGTGGGGACCTAATGAACTTTGGACTTCAAGTAGATAGTGGGGACCTATTGAACTTGGGTCCAAAGTTTTAAATGTAAGATCAAATCGATGTGAGTTCAGCTGAGGTTACATAAATCACTTTGTTACATAATGACTTTTTAGCTGATAAATATAGGAGGTTGTACAACTATTAGGTATATTTGAATCTAAAATGAATTAACTTTTATTCCTATAACTCAGCAACTATCAAATGCATTGAAAACTAAATAAATGCTGAAATGGTTCCTTAAGAATCAGCATTCGAATGCTTGAGATTGGTGGATCTCTTTGTGAGCTGTCATTGCCTCCACACAAGTTTTGCATTTTTCTATTGATTAGATGATATAATTATCACCAAAAACTCACATATAACTGCGAAATTTCATATTTAAATCCGGAACATGTTATTCAACCTAACAATTTCGACATTTGTTAGTTGAACTAAAACTTAAAAACAATTATAATGTTTAAGGTGTACGTACAAACTGCTCAATTAAAATATACACCAACTACGTTGCAGAAATTGTACTATAATGTACCTCGACAATTATATCAAACCATAGTAATAATAATAGCTTACATCATGAAAAACTCTAATGTGAATTTATCCTTCGGTTTCACGCAATGACAAAAAATATATTCTAAAAAACATGGAGAGAAAAAAGTGTTTGGAAAAACCAGAGATAATTAGCAATAATTATCTCAATAATGCGGAATATTTTTTTCCCCCACCTGTGTATATAAATGGCCAAACAGAAAATACAATTCCAAGAGCAATAATAATTGGCAGAAAATTAAATATGAGACAAACGCAATTTTTAACGTGGAAAACTTCCCTCAAATTGAGAGAATAAAAACCACGGGACCTAGTCCAGTAAAACTTCCACTATAATAATTAATGGGTACACCAAGAGTCTTCCGAATAACAATAGGGAATATCAATCAACTATAACAACTCTATTACAACCTGATAACAACCTTCCACTAAGGTGGGTATGCCAAAGTAACTCTCAGAGAAGATAAAACTACTCAAATTATATATTAAAATAACAAACTCAGTGGTAGGAATAACATACTAAATTTGTAGATCAAACAGAACAAGTTTGCTACACACCTGTTACCACCACTGGAACCAAACCCTTATTTTTCTTCTCTGGCAACCGTTCTTCTTCCGTTGTTTTTCTGTGTGTATTCTTAGGGATTTCTAAATCCCTTTTATTACCTTCAAGTGGGCATAGCCCATTCAAATCTTTTTTTTTTCTTTTTCTTTTTTTTTCAATAATAATAATA
>NC_021161.2:32152277-32170196 GCF_000331145.2 Cicer arietinum
TATAACAACCTTCCACTAAAGTGGGTATGCCAAAGTAACTCTCAGAGAAGATAAAACTACTCAAATTATATATTAAAATAACAAACTCAGTGGTAGGAATAACATACTAAATTTGTAGATCAAACGGAGCAAGTTTGCTACACACCTGTTACCACCACTGGAACCAAACCCTTATTTTTCTTTTCTGGCAACCGTTCTTCTTCCGTTGTTTTTCTGTATATTCTTAGGGATTTCTAAATCCCTTTTATTACCTTCAAGTGGGCCAAGCCCATTAAAATCTTTTTTTTTTCTTTTTCTTTTTATTTCAATAATAATAATAATAATACTAGTAAAGTTGGTGGGTTCCACTTGGGGAGTGAGCCCACCCAACAAAAAGAAAGTTACAAAATGTTTGAGTGAACAGCAACAGAAATATATGAGTGAACATATCCAACCAATATTTTATACCGTCTACATTGGACTAATGAAGAATGTGATTGGATTTCATATTAAAAATAAATTGTGACAAACTATCAATTACAGTTTTGCTGAACTTACAAAGAGACATAAAATCAAATGACCTATAAAATTATAACACAGAAACAATTCTATAATATAAAGGGGAGTTAACTACTAAGCATTTTATACACCACAACAAAGAGCAACAACTTATTTTATCTTCTTATTCCCAATAATAAATATTTTTGTTTATGTAACTCTAATACATGAAAAAATAAATCTACCACATTCTTTTTCAATTGCTCTGCTTCTTGTGTTGTAATTACATGGCCCTATGCACACCTTACGGCTACATAAGAGATTTCATCCTCTATTGTTTTTTCTTCTTCCTTTCTGTCCAAAATTTTCAATCCCCGCTTTGTATGGTAGAACTTTAAGATAATTATGGAAATGAATATATATGTATATTATGGTCTATAATTTCTTCAAGGCTTCAATTAATTAGATTGTATGTCTCTTAAAGAAAGGTTTCTGACATATTAGGAGTTTCTCCTCGCTGTTACTTTCGATATCTATCACTCTTGCATCCCACTTCAGCTGTGTTGTTAGAGCTCTAGCTGATTCTATTAAAAGATTTGTGTCGCGAAATATAATCCAACCCTGCACACATCACAAATAACAGCATATCAGAAGACGTTCAACGTAAGAAAATTAGAGTGAATCACTAATTTAGTCTCATTGATTATAGGGGTCACATAATTTGTGATGTAAAATTAATAAAGTATCAAAATGATTTTTGAAATTGAAAATTCTCAATCACAGTAGTCTCTCAGACACAATTTCATGTAGTAAAGTTTGTTGACCCAATAAAACTAATGTGGTCTAGAATTTTCAATATCAAGAATCATTTATAAAGTCCATTAATTTCAATTACCAAATTGTTTGATGCATACGATTTTATGGACTAAATTGATATTTAATTCTAAAATAAATGAGACCAAATACGGACATATATATTTTTCTATGCAATTCATAAATTAATGCTTATTCAGTGCTGGTAGTGAAAATTACAAAATATT
Organism: Cicer arietinum; assembly: GCF_000331145.2. Classification (NCBI taxonomy): domain Eukaryota; kingdom Viridiplantae; phylum Streptophyta; class Magnoliopsida; order Fabales; family Fabaceae; genus Cicer; species Cicer arietinum. Next base: position 32,153,795 of record NC_021161.2, read on the forward strand.
AGTTATCCTACATCTTTACATTCATATTACATTGTGTACTTAAATCCAATATTGCTCACCATATTGTTGAACTCAAGATATTAAAACTTTATGCCTCGTAAGAGTCATTACTACATACCCTCAATTACTTAAAGTAACTTGTCTCAGGAAACATGTGAAAATAAATAAATGGAAGGAAAGGAATGAATATAGTATATAGTCCACATTATTAAATTTACATACCTCTGGGCGGAGTAACCTGTCGATTTCAACAAACAGATCAAGCGTGGTGCACCTGCGCCGCTGGGAAAATTCAAGGGATAGAAGTCCTGCAGCATGCACCAAGTCATAGGTTCTTGGGTATGTCGGAAAGGCCTCGCACCTAGAAGCAACCAAAAATCATAACAGTAAGAAAACTAAAATCTGCCAGGAACTAGAAGCTATTCTTCAAGACACTAAGCCAAAGGTAATTGGAAAAAAAAAAACATCAAATCACCAATTTTTAATATTTTGCACGCTATGGAATTATAACATAGAGAAAACCATAACTCTATTTAGTTAGAAGTGACCAAGATTTAAAAGATGGAAGAATGATAGAGTAAAATTCTGCATACGCCAGAGAATCCATATATTAATGTTGGGTAAAGCTCATAGTTTACTGATTAGTGAGTAGGTCGCTCGAGTACTCAAACAGAAGTTGTAATCTATAAATTGGACAGCAGTATTTAAACACAAGTTTTAATCTGTTAACCCTAATCTAGAATAATAGAAAGGGACTGTAGCTACTCTTCAGTCAGAGACGTAGGCACAATTAGGCTAACTCCGTGATCAAATCTCGTGTGTCCTTTGTGTTTTTCGCAATGTTTTCTTTTTAACCCAAGTTGCTATTCTAACAACTAAGCTATGAAGTAAACATTAATGGAAAGAGATAAGCATGACATTGGACAATAAGAACAAGGAGATCAAAATACCAATCATGCAAAACGCCGACAAAACCTCTGTCCTGGATCAAGGGAAGATAGTTGAGTCCACTTATTGGTACCACATTCATTACCCACACAGACTTTCTAGCTTGCAACAATGCAGAATTAAAGCCACCAAAATTAGCATTCATGTCTAGCACATTTCTGAACATGTTGTAAGGTGGCGAAGGGTCCTCGTCACCAGGTCTCTTTGGATGATCAGAAAATATTAGAGGCGACAGGAGTGACCAATAATTTTGGACTGCTAATTTCCAGCTGTCAGTGTCTTCCGCAAATTCATCAGACTGCAATCCTAGAAGGAATAGAAAATTTGATTTACTAACAAAGTACAATTATAGCATAGTCACTTCCATGAAGAGCTCCATAAATAACTATTATAGAAGATAACAATTACCGTATCCGGCTAACTCATTCTTGTTCAAATTAGCCCGAGAAGGCCATTTTCCCCTTTTTTCAATAGAAACCCAACGTCTGCTCTGTGTTCCTCCTATGCAAGTTTGCAATTCACGATAATATGGAGACTCCACATCAATACCTTTACCACACAAAGCGCGAGAACCAGGCTTTCTGGTAATAAAGAACAGGTAGTGCTTAGAATCAGTGTCACTTTAATTTTGAAGTGGTAAAAATATGTATAGACATGGTATCTATTTATCTTAATCTGTTTCTAGGGAGGGATACACAAAAATGAAATAATTTCTCATAAGCACATGTAAAGCAGAATTACCTTGAAGTATAGCAACTCTTTTTACTTGCTTTCTTCCATACAACAGTTTCATCTTGCTGTGATAACATCTCCCAGCAGAGATTTTCTGTAAAGTCGTGCACAAACTTCCACCTTTTCTGATTCTCCTTGTTACGAGCATTTGTAAGTGGCGATGTCCAGACAAAGTATCCACCCGGTCTTAAAAGTCTATCAGCTTCAATCAATAGAATGCCATCTATGCCATATAATATCGATGTTGATAAGAACACGAGATAATATATGATGTATAACTAAATACTTCCAATGACATATAATGTATGATGTATTATCTAAATAATCAAAAAGAATGTTTATGTTGAAACTACAGAATATAATAGAAGCATGCTGACCCAATAGAAGGCTACATACAATTGACAGTTGTAAGATACCTTTCTGATCCCAATCAATGCCACATCTTGCACAATGTAACATATCAAAAGACAGCGACGGATACGGCAACTGTTTTGAAGTGAAAGAAGCAAGCATAGCAGGAAGACCTCGCTCGAGAGTAAGCTGAACTTGACTACCAGAAGGCTCATAGTTTGCAATGCACAAAGTCAAAAGCTGACTTTGAAAGAGGTGTGCTCCAAAGCTACCATAGCCACAACCTATGTCTAGTATGGTTCGAATCTGGAAATTTCAGGATGCAAAAATTTATTAATCAAATGACATTTAAGGTAAGGAATATCATAGTCAAACTTTATTCAACCTATCAGAACACAAGCCCCTCCAACACACCTTAGCACAAGTTTAAAGCATTTAATACATTTACAATGTTACATCACATGTTCATAGATACTATTTGTCTTTATATAATTCATATGATCAGTTCAGATGTTAAATATCTACAGGGTCCATGACCATGATCTGGGCCATGACATAATGTTTTTTATATTTGCAGTTTTGTTGCAATTGAGGTCTCATCGGTCATATCTGACTGAGATTCTCTGCAATATCAAGGATCGCGAGACAACTGCAACGGATACTACGACCACTTTACGTCAACGGAAAATCCCCCTATACATGTCAAAGTCTACATCCAATATGTAACAAATAAAGGAAGTATATGATTGGATTGACGGTGAGTTTAACGGAATTACATGTGCCACTATGATTTTAGCTAAAGTTGCACTCTAAATTTGAAGCTTCAACAAAATCAGGATGTCACTATGATCTAGTCAAACTCGCTGTCACTAAATAAGATGGATAAGACTCTAAGAGCCACCACACAAAAAATTAAAGCAACAAACATTCGATTTACCAATTTCAATAAAGAACACATATGTACTTACCCCAGCTTGTATGAAGGAAGATTCATTTCTAAGTCCAATCATTTCAGCAATCTGATGTGAGTAATCTTCAACTCCATCAAACATATGAGAGGCTGAACGAAAGGAAATTTGCTCTTCATCCAACATCATCATCCTATAATTGAATGAAAGAAAATTAAAACTTCACCGACAAAAAGTGTGGTATATAGCAAGTAAGAGAAACACATGACACTTACCTCTTTGTCAAGCTTCCAGAAGAAAGAACCTCTTGTGCAGTAATTTTCACATTAGCAACCCAAATAACATCTTTTCCAGTAGGCCACCTAAGAGGAACTTTGTAATTCACAGGTGGCAGAACCAAACAATTGAGCTTCTTCTCATATTCACATTTCCTTTCAAATCCATTTCCATCAGAATCTACCAAATCCAAATTGTCAGAAACATTAAAGCAAGGAACAAAGTTTTCCAACTCAGGTGAACACGATTCCAATTCTTTCCCTTTAGGGGCACCAAGAGAAAACTCACCAATATCCAACAAATCAGAAACAAGTTTCTCTTGGAGTCTCCTATAACCATGGTAAACACGAACTCTTGATGAAGTTGACAAAGTTAAAGTCCAATAAAAAGATCCAACAAGAGCAAGAACAACTATGAACACTAAACTGAACTTCAATGAAAGTAACATCAACTTAAAACGGCTTCTTGGGGTGCCAACAATGAATGGATCAGATACAAAATTACTCTCTTTGTCTGAAAAGAAGAACCTTAAAGGCGACCTCAGTGCTAAAGGGGTGTGATCTGAAACACCCCTTTTATCAAAATCGTCCTTTTCTGTTTTGTCTTTGGATTGTGAATCCCATGATTCATTGATGCTGTGATCAGGTACACGAATAGCAGACACACCTCGATGTAAAGGCCTGGACATTCTCTGAATGAACTTCAATCTTCAACTATTAATGTTGTTGACAGTAAATGAACACTGAACACAATGAAACCAATAGAAGAGTGTTATTTTATTTCAACATGGTTATGGTTTTTTGAGAAGAAAGCATTTAGAGAATCCAGCTCCTGTTGAGGAATCATCTACAATACCATATAAATATATAATAATTAAAAAAATAAAAGTTGAATAGGAGAAACCGTGTGGAAATTAGTGTGGTGTGCGTGATATATTAGAGAGAGAGAGAGAGAGAGAATCAATGACAGAGGAATAAGGACAAGAAAGAGTGGTAATTAATTCACCGCATCTGATATAAATCACGGACCCAGTAATGAAATGGATATATATCAGAAATCATTAATAAAAAAAATTGAGGTATATGGGTTGGTGAGTATAGCATTAACAGATTTAAGAACAGTGAATTCACTTGCAGGTTGTGGTTAAACTATGAAGTACCGACATCTTACACACATTCACACTTCCAAAAGTTTGAAAATATTAGACCAATTTAGTAGATGTTTAGTATCATTCACGACAGCTCAAGCTCCGGTAAACCTGTCGCGATGTTAAAATTATACTTAAAGTCTATAATTAAAAATTGTGACTAATTTTTCAGAATTTTAAAATCTCCACTGTAATTTTGCAATTACAATTTAAATCACATTTTACTTCAATATAATAATTTATAACTACAATTTTAATTTAAAACTATACTAACCACATATCATAGTTATTGTCTTGTGTCGAACACCAAACAGATCTTAAAAATCACTATTGAATTCAATAGTTACTAAAAACTAAAATATATGTTCATTTTTGTTTAATTTTATATTAAGAAATGATTTAAGTAGAGTAACCAAGTAAGAGCATGTAAGAAAACTAAATGAGATGAAAGAAAACGAGAAAGAATGAAAACCTGAAGACGAAAAAAGAGTAATAGTATAGTACCTAGTTGTTTGATTGAGTAGTAGTAACTGAAAGAGACGGAAAAGGGAAATATAAAAAAAAACGGGGAGGAATCCCGAGAAATGAGCGTCGGTTTAATGGGGGTAGTTGTCGTTTTTTGATATACTAGTACAGTAGCTTGAAACGCAAAGAACAAGAGGTTATTGGTTTTGAGTGATGTGAATTACTACTTCAAAGGTGCGGTTGTTTTGTTTCACTCTTCTCTCACACTCATTTATTCATTCACTTGGTGGAATGATTAAGGTGCTTTGGAAATGAAAGATAGTGGGAGAAAAACGGAAAGAGAGAGAGAGAGAGAAGGAGACAAAGAATGAGTTTGGTAGAAGCAAGAGCACGAAGCAAGGTAGAAGCAGATTTTGTACTCATCCGATCGTTGCGCAGACACTACTCTGCTCGCTTCGGTTTCAGCACATTATTTTAATAGTATTCTCAACATTTCATATTTTTAAATAAATACATTAATTTATAAAAATACTGACATCACTTGAATTTTTTTATTGAAATTTTATTTTCAAGAAAAATTTATTATTTTTAACTCTTTATAGTACATATTAACACAACCCTTTAATTTATATATTATTATAAAAATAGTTATACTATCAACTAATTATAAGATTATCATTATTATTATTTATATTTATAATTGTTATTTATAAACTAATTAACATAATTGATTATGATTCGTTAACTATTTAAAATTTTGTATCTATATAAAAGCTAAACTCTTTTTAAATTTCTCAATAGCTTTTTTTTTTAAAATAAAAAATCCATTAATTTGTTATTTAATTTTCATTGAGTAAAAAAATTCAATGAAGTAGGTAAAGACTTAGATTAATTAACAATTATTTTAGTTAAATTGAATAATTTTTTAATTAATCGGTTTGAATTTAGAATTTTAATTTTTGAGTTCATAAATTTTTGTGATAGTACCTAAAGTTGAATTAGATTTAATTCTCACATTATTCTACTTCGTTCACAAAGTCCAAAAAAAATTCATTGAATAAATCCCAGAGGTGTATTGAATTAAAATTTCAAGAAATTATTCTCAATAAAAAAAAATATAACAAAAAAAAAAACTTAAAGAATTTAAACTAAAAGACTACTTTTATAATTTTTTAAGATATTATTTTTACAACTTGAATTATATATTTTGGAACTTAATAGATTTACAACACATATTTTAAAAGGTTTTGAATATTTTATTGTTTTATAAAATTTAAAAGATTCTTTTGATTTTTTTAAAAATAAAATAGACAACTTTTAAAGGGTTATTTGTTTTTTTATCCTCAAAATTAGCCGAATTTTAGTTTTAATTTTTTATAAAAATTAAATTTTATCCCTACAATTTAAAGTTTTCAATTTTTTAAATTTTAATACAATTTTTGTATTTAAGTTAAATAATAAATTAGGTGATGTAACATGCTAATATAACATATTACGACATTTTTATGCCATACCATTTATATTTTCTATGTCATTATATCATAGGTCGTTGTCATGTGGCACAAAAAATAAAATAAAACATAATTATTAAAAAATAAAAATAAAACTAAAAATGACATGAATCAAAATAGAAGAAAGAGAATTAATTTTGGTATCTAATACCAATTATTGCATATGCAAGTTCACTATCACATTAACATATTAAACTTTTTGTGTATCTTATCTCCTTTTTCTGCTTTTTTTTTTTTATAGTAAGATAAGTTGTTCTTTATTTTCGCCTCTATTCAGAAAATATTATCTTGTCTTAAAGTTCATTGGTCTATATTTTTCATAATTTATCACTAACAAAACTCTTAGTTATTAAAAAGCTCATATGATATTCCTTTTGTATCACAATAAATGTTGTTTTTGTCCATGTTATTTTTATTTCTTAACTTGTATACTTAGAACACATGTTAGAAAATCTCTAGCATCATCATTATTATTATTATTAAATAGAGAGTTTCATGTTGATTGTGTATGGGTTTAACTTGGTTATGCTAGGAAAAAAATCACTACGAGGGAAGAGCAGGGTGGCATGAGTTTTCAACATTCCCATGTTTTTAACTTGGCTGTGCTAAGAAAGTAAGCACACTTCTCTGTTTGTGATCAACAAAGGCTTACAATGAAAATGTTGAATTAAGGATATTTCTGTCTTTGAGTATTAAATGAAATACTCATGATTTTCGTCAAAGAGAATAATAATTCTTATATAATCACAAAACCTAATATAAATCGATTTTAATTAATTCTACCTATTATTCTTTTAATTATTTCAAAAATTATAAAAAATAAATATGGATGATAATTTGCAGCCTCTACTAAAAAAGAGATAGTTGTAATAATTGGTAACTGTAAGTTATCAATCAATATTAATTCTCTCTGCACAATCTTAAAGTATAATAAGGATTCATAAGCAGAATATAATAGGATAGAAAGGTACTAGTACCTAAGAAGGAACTCCAATTAATTAATAAACTACAAAAAGAAAAAAGATTGCCAACTAATCGTGTCCTACGGAATGGAACATGTGTGATTTAAATGGCACATGTCACTTTTCTTGTATTTCTCTGCTTTTATAAGGGGTATAAACGCCAGCTTGTAAAAAGACTTTATTTGGAAATTAATAATAGAAAGGGATGTGAAATGGTATTCTGTAAGTGTGTTGGTTTTATTGCGAAGAAAATTGATTATAAACAAACTGATTTTATTGTGAAGAAACTTATGTATAGATATATTAGTATAAAATAATCAATTGAGATTAAAATTATGTTTAAAATCTAAAGCTCAAAATCTTAATTTGAAATTAAAACATATTTGTACAAGTAAAATAATTCTAAAAAAAATACTTAAATATGTTAAAATTAAATATGCAATCAAAATAGTTTTATTTTTTTTAAGTGTGTAATTGATTTTGCGGTAAAAATTGTAAATTTTAATGAATTAATTTTATAAAATTAATTTTTATAAAAATGATCGAAATATGAAGTAACTTATGTTGAAATGCTTTCGTGTTAAATAAATTAAATAACAAATTTGATTAGAATCATGTAAGCACAAAATCAATTTCAATCAAGTCGCTAATAATTTTATATATTTAGCATCTTGAAAGTTCAGCACAGGCAGTGTTGGGATTCTACTTGTTAGTCAATTAATTAATAATGGTAATGTAAACACCAGTAAGCCATTTTGACTTAAGCCAGAAATGGCGGATACCGGACCACACACATTATTATATTATTAATTAATTAACTACTATATTAGTGAAGAGACTATTTTTTAATATTTCAATTTCTATTATAAAAATTCAATTCACATTCACAATTTTATTAGGTCAGGTTCTCTTTTATTTGCGGCGGTTAAGCTTAAACTCACTTTGTACTTGGTTGGGAACATCAACACCCATTTCATTTAAGTGCTACGGATGAAAATCCATTAAACTAACACTTCTACTCGTTACAATTGATTTAGACACAATCTCTTTAAATTTATTTTAAATATTTTATGTATCTTTTTTTTTCTCAAATTACTTTTATTTTAAAATATTAATTATTTTTGTATAATAATATATCTTAGTTATTATCTTAATTTATTAAATTTTTTAATTAACTGTAATTAATTAAAATATTTAAATATTTACTATTGAAACAAACATAACTAATTAATTTTTTTAAATCAATACTCAAATTAAACAATTAAAAATAAAATAAATAGTATTTGTTTACTCTCTCCGACACTGAATATAAACATTATTGAAAAATTTATTTATCTTTGAATATAAGTATCTGTAAAATATACTTTCGTTTTTTAGTTTTTGAAAATAATTTTATAAATTAGTTTTAAAAATCAATTTTTAGAAAAAAGAATACAAAAATGTCTATTTGGCTATTTAATTTTTGAAAATTGTTTGAGATGAAAAAAGAGAAAAATTGTTTGGCTATCTAATTTTTTTAAACTATTTTTAAGATCAGAAATAAATAAATAAAAAGTTAATTTAGCAAACAATTTTTTATATCTACAGTATTTTATTATATTTAACAATAAAAAGTAAAAAAAGTTATGATATGTTTTTGTAAATATAAAAATTCAACTGATATACGTTGAATAAAATAAAGACCAACAAAAAGGACAAATAAAATATTTTAATATAATTAAAATTAAGTTTTCAAATATTTATAATTAAATATACAATTATTCATTGTCTGACTAAAAATTTTAAACAATGTAGAAGTGCTCAAGCATAAGGTAGGTACGCTCTGCCGCGTCTCTCACAAAATGCATTGTTCTGAACATATATTTTCATTATTTATTTAATATTGTTGGACATACCGTAATAATTGAATATAAATTAGTTATTATATTTTAATTTTATATGAAATTAATAAAATTAAATATATTTAACTATCATTTTTATGTTAAAATGTATTTTTGGCCTCTGAATTTCAAATTTTGACTATTTTGACTCTTTTAATTTAAAAATTACAATTGCAATTTTTTTATTTTAATATATTTACAAATAACTGACGTCTTAAATTTGACTCAGTCAATATTAATATGATTTATTTAACTTTTTATGATTACGGTAAATGAAACACAAGTCCAATTCTGTAACTAGTAACTTGATCGTAAGTTCTCTACCTACGTATAATTACAAATAACCTGATTGGAAGAAAAAAAATATAAACAAAATTTATAATAATTACATAGAATGTTATTAGTTAAATAGATCTATTTTCCGCCTCTTTTCTAGTTTGTCTTATTTGAAGTACAAAACGTGAATAGTGAAAATTGAAAAGCAAAACCATTGTTGAGCAGTTTTGAATTTTTTTCCTTTTAAAAAGAGTAAAATGAAAAATAGTTTTTAAAAACAATTTTGCAAAACCATGTATTCAAACAAATTTTTAATTTTTAAAAACTAAAAAACTATTTTTGAGAACTAAATCAAATAGGTCATGAATGTGTTTAATATTCCTTTTTAAATTTTATTCCTATTAATATTATTAATTTATTTTGGAATATAAAAATTTAATATTTAATACATCTATACACGATTCGTTTAGTAATATCTACAAACAAAATAAAAACATTAATTATACCAATATTTTTTCTTATATATGAAGGATTCAATAGACGTTTATAAAAAGGATGAATGTATTATTAAACGAGTACACAGTAGGCATATGTTCTTGCCAAAATTTGGTGCGCAAAATAGGCACTCAGTTAAAATTTTATCATGACTCAATTACTACAAGAAAACGCTTAATTTGTGGTCAAGGAAGACAAGGGGTTGAATTGGAAGAAACAATCACGTGGCATAGAACAAGAGACGAGTGAAGATAGTAGCAACAACAACACAACAATGTTGTTGGATGATGATCAAGTTGAAAGTGCAAAAGCATATCATGGTTTGATAAGATCAAATACAATGAGATCAGTCATTTAGACTGAATGGATATGAGATTATCCCTGATTCTTCTATCCGTGAGGAAGGTTCTTTTGCTAGAGCAGGAAATGATAGTAGAAACATAGCATGTTGATAAAGGAGACACTAAATTACTATAGCAGGGTGGCAACCATGATCTATGAATTGAAATATATTGATTAGAATAAAATGTGGGAGCTAGTAGATAAGCCAGATAACAAGAAGCCTATTTGATGTGAAATAGTTGTTTAAGGTGAAAATGAAGCGAAATGGTGAGATTGCTAAGTATAAAAGGAAGACTAGTTGCAATAGGCATTCAACAAAAGCAAGTACATGACTTCAATGAGATTTAAGTTCTTATGACAAGACTAGAAACTATCATACTAATTGTGGTAGAAGAATCTTACAATGAATGGATTATGTATCAATTATATGTCAAGTCAACTTTTACCAATGGACTATTTGAAGAATAAATCTATGTAAGAAAACCACTGGGATTTGAAAGGAAATGACATGAAGACAAAGTTTATATATTGACGAAGGCACTCTATTGTATAAAGAATCCCATAGAGCTTGGAACAAAGGAATGTGGTGAATTGTAATCTAGTTGTTGTGCCAACCAATTGTGGGTTCCAACTACAAAAAGAAATACAAGGAGAGCTTGTTGACACTATGTTATACCAACAAATAATAGGTTCACTAAAGTACTTGTGCAATACAAGATCTGATTTATCCTATAGTGTGCGGTTATTGAGTAGATTTATGGAACAACCAAAGACATCTCACTTGGCAGCTGCAAGAGGATTCTAAGGTATGTAAAGGGAAAAATTGATCTTGGTGTGTTGCTTCCAACAAAAAGAATAACATGGAAGATTCTAAGATCTTTGGATACTAAAACTCATATTGGAGTGGAGATCAAGATGACATAAAAAGTACATAGGAGGTCTTGTTTATGTTTGGTGGAGCCTTAAGTGGACAACAAATTTGCCATTAATTTGGCAAAGCATCTTATTTCTCTTGGCCGCAACAAACATATCCACTACTAGAAAAACTATTTTTAGAGACCAAAATTTATGTCACTAAATCGTAAAAATCGGTCTCTGAATCAATTAGCGACCGATTTAGAGACCAATTTAAATCAAGAGCTAAACCGTTAGCCGCTAATGCATACCGACTGAAATTTCAGTGACCAATTTAGAGACTAATTTTAGAGATCGGTTTAGTGACTAATTTTATCAAGTTATTTAAAATAGTCATCAAATCGGTCTCTACTTTACTTAATTAAAAATACATAAAATAAATATACTTAAAAATCGGTCTCTAGCCTTAAAAATATACTTAAAAAAATATACTAAATTCCAACAACAAAAATACATTTATACATTAAATTAAATATCAACTACATTGTTAACACACTTTTTAATGCTTAATTAATGTTTCTTCCTCTTAACAAATCAAAATTACAAAATAATTCTCTAATATAGAACAAAGTTTATAGTTCCCAGTAAATAGAATATCTTGTAGACTTGCATTCAGAATTTTATAGAACATGGATCCAATTGCAAGACTCTCTTCCAAATTCCCCATGATATACTTTCTTGGTACAAAGACCATACCTACCTGCATAAAGTTTAATAATTACTATTATAATTAGACCAGTAGCACAAAATACCACTAAAAAACTTATTTGTTTAACATCCAAACACTCATATTTATTTAAAACAGATGAAGACATGGCCATAATTTTAACCCACTTGAAATAAAAAACTAATAGTTTGATAAAACATTTCCATCAGAATCTAACCTCATTTAAACGAGGAACAATGTGCATGACTTCAGGTCCTCTACTATCAATTCGAATATTTGACTCAACTGCATCAGTAACATCAATGCTCTTTATGCCCTTCAACTCCCAATGTTGGGATTTAAATGCAATTTTTTTTGAAGTGACTGCTCCTACAGGACGTATGTCTATCACATTTCCAGAGAGTTCACTTGTCATGAGTTTTTTAACATATGTTCCAATCTTTTTTCCACTGCTACGACCTAACATCCCAAGATCCTAAACCCCTGCAACCTTTGATGCAAATCTAACACACCTGCGGGAAGAAAGTGATATTCCAACATATCATTTTAAGGTACTCAGATAACATAGTTTCACAATACATATAACATTTAATTGACAACAAAAAGCGCACGACTACCAAATTTGAAGGTTGCGTTTTATAAAATTGCCAACACCTATTGCTACCAAATTTCAGTAACCGTAAATTAAAAGAAACCTTAGTTGGCCCTTAACAGACATGAGATTGAAAAAAAATGATGCAATCAAACTAAATTATCACCTCATAATGTCATTTTCATCGTATGCAAATACAATTGACCTGCAAGCTCCCTTATACAGTATCATCATATATTGTAAGAATGATCAATGCTTCATTTTAAAAAAAAAAAATTGATGCAAATCAAGGAGGTCTTTAAATCTTACAAAAATATCATAAACATATTATTAATATAAATTATCAGAGCACTTGATACTGGCTTTTAGAAGAAAAAAATCACAATGAATTTCTGAATTCCTATGTACGACAAAATGTGTAAGGAAAGATAAAAAAATCAAGTTTGTAAGGAAAATTGAACCTTGTGCATTGAATGCAGCAAATCATCACAATCTTCACCAAAGGCCAAAGATTTTTGTCCACCATAGATCTCTTCATTTCAGTGAACCGACCACGATCAGAGCCAAAGGCCATTGACTGGTCCTGAAGATCACACTTTCCACCTTGATTACAAATTGGGCAATCTAATGGATGATAAAACAATAAAAATTCCATCACCCATTCTATAGCTTTATTTGCCACAAGTGTGCTAATCTTGATTTTCATCCTTATGTGAAGATTTCATACAATAGGAAAAACTATGTAAATGTAGAAGAAAAAACAATACCTAAACTCAACAACACAAATAAAGCAATGACGCAAAACGTAACAAACGCAGTAAACGCTAAACTTTCCCAAAATTTTCTTAGCATCAATACAAGATATTGGTTTAATTTAATCAATCCATGAAAGTAACTTAGGCAAAAGAAATCAAATGGGCATATTAGAGTGAAATTGGTACCAAACCTAATAATATTTTGACAGCAAAATCCAAAGAGAAAAACAACAAACTCCAAATTCTTTTTCAACTGCAAAATAAAGACAACATGGAGTTTAATCAAATCAGGTTGCAGACATTCACACTTTGAGAGACAAAATAGGTAGAAAAGGGTTTGTTGAATATGATTTCGCGAGGTTGTTCTAATGACATGGAACATTCATCGTTGCGTAGGGAAAAAAAAAGATAAACATACACTCAAAATTACAAAGAGAAACACAATAAAAACTATAGAGAAATAAAACAATGTTTAAAATAGAAAAAAATTAGGGTTTAATCCAATGAAAAACAAAAGAGGGTAGTATCTTACAGTAAGAATTTAAGGTAGAAAAAGATAGGGTTGCTTGGAGCAAAGAGTAATTCAATTGGGAACAAGCGAAAAGAAGCAACGAAGGAAGAAAATAACAATTTGGAACGATGTGAGAGATTCCTGCACGAGACGGAGCAAAGTAAAAAACAAGAATTGGAACAATTTGGAGAATAAAGATTTGGGGAAGAGTTGAGAGATAGCGTAATGAAGTAGTAATGTCGATTTACAAGAAATGGGGGTTTGAATTGTAAATGTTCCTATTTAAAAATTTCATGTAAAAACTTCAGATTGTGAGATTTACAAGGACGAAATATCACACAACAATATATCCTAGTTCACCCAACTCGGACTACGTCCAGTTCTCACAATTGTTCAAAACAGAGAACAATCTTTGTTTACACGACTTCTCCAAATCAACCTTGATCTGTTACACAACAAGTCTTTTCCACGTAGAAAAGGCTTTCAAAACAATCTCTTATCAGTCTCTAGATAGGAGTTTACACTTTGCCTTTTAACCTTAAAAGGATTTCTTACAAGTCACTCAAACTATACTCAACTCTTGTAGTTTGAGTTTTACACAATAATGATAAGATTGTTTTGATAGAATCTGAGATGTCTCAACTCTTGTTTGAGATTAAAATCTTTATAAAAGATTCAATACAAATATAACAAAAGATTGAAATATAATCAGAATTGATTCTTCTTGAGAAAGTGAAAATTTCAAGTATGTGAATGTGAATCATTTAATGAGACTTGATAGCACTTAAAATTATGTGTTTTCCTTAAGGAATTGTCTTCCTTTTATAGGCTTTTAGGAATTTTAATGATGATCAAAAAGATCTGTTGGTAGTGCTCTTGTCAGTCTTGACCAAATACCAAATTATATGATAAAAAATGTTATAGCTTTTGAATATTCTAAGTTCTGTTGATTGGGCTGATTTTCTTTGTTCTTGGCAGTCTTCTCTTGAGTTTTAATGATCCAATATTCTTCAGATATTTCTATTGCTACCATCAGTTTAATATGCAGTTTTGATTCTCACATAATAGGTTGAAGAATGATGGTAATCTGTGGCAAAACGATTGTTGAACATTCTGGAGAATGTTTGATCATTCTAGAAATTGATAATTGATCTGGAAATTTATTCTTGATCATTTTGGATGTTTTCCTTATTGTTCTTGAGGGTGTTGCGATGTCTTACATATCTCAAGATCGTTTAACGTTCTTGGCAGTCAATGTGGAGAAAGATCAATCTTGTTTGATCTTGTCTGATTCATGATATTTTTCTTTTGTGATTCGAGTCGTTTCTTTGACTGGAATGGGTCATGTTTGTTCCTTGGACAATACTGATAATATTATTGTTAATTTTAGAAGCAACATCTTCTTTTAATAAGTGGAGATTGATTGCTCTTGAAGCTGACTTGATCATTCTTGGACTTGGAGAACATTCATCATTTTCCAAAGTTTGTCAAGAATGTCCTTTGTTCTTTTAACAAGTGGAGATTGATTGCTCTTGAAGCTGACTTGATCATTCTTGGACTTGGAGAACATTCATCATTTTAAACGAATACAGACAAGTCAGTAGCTAAAATGGAACATCTGTATTCGACTACGAGATGGTGTAGTCAAATACAAGTGCTAAGTCAGTAGCAAAAACTGAACATTTGTATTTGAATACGAGATAGTGTATTCGAATACGAGATAGTGTATTCGAATACGAGTGTTAAGTCAGTAGCTAAAACTGCACATTTGTATTCGACTACAACCTGGTGTAGCCGAATACAAAATCAAGTCAGTGGCCAAATTAAAACATATGTATTCGAATACAAGAATGTGTATTTGAATACAAGCTTCAAAATTCAAATAAAACTAGACGTTAAAAGGATATGTATTCGACTACACACAAGCTGTAGTCGAATACAACTGGAAACAATGCAATTTTTCAATTCTGAAATGGTTCCGGATCATTTCATTTCTTCATCAAACCTCTAGGAACGAATACCACTGATCTGAAGTGATGTCTATGGAGTATAATTACCCCCATAACATCAGTTTAATCAAAATCAATCCTACTACCAAACCTTGAACAAACTTTGAAAAAACTTTATGAAATGCTTTGATTTATTCAAAGTTTCACTTTTATATTTCCAGTACAGATTTTACATTGTCATATTATTGAGAAAAGTTCTTTAGTGTACTTGAAATTATATTGTATTGATATCATTGTACAAATTATTATATTCTTGTTCACAATCAAGAGCATTGTTGAACAAAATCATTGAAGTTATTGTATTGTTTTAAGGAAAGTGGTGTACTTTCTTTAAGTATTGTAATCTAAGATAGTGGTGTGCTATCTTAGGAAGTGTGTTAGAAGTTTGTAGCAGAGATCCTATGGTGGGATTTGTACATATTCTAACAATAGTGGAAAAATCTCTTGTGGTGTGCAAGATGACTGGATGTACCCTTGGTCATAAGGGGAACCAAGATAATATCGTTGTGTTCATTATTTTTCTGTCATTTATCTTGTTCATGCATTATCTTAAATCAGAAAAATTGATCACTAACTCTCTAAAAAAAAGAAAATTTCTAAACACCTAATTCACCCCCCCCCCCCTAGGTGCACCTTTGTTCTTACACCCAAGTTAAATTA
>NC_021161.2:32170315-32172443 GCF_000331145.2 Cicer arietinum
ACCCCTAATTCCCCCCCCCCCCCCTAGGTGCACCTTTGTTCTTACACGCAAGTTAAATTAACGTAACATTTAGAATCATAATTAACGTTCTTAATTAACATTTGTTTGTTTTTATCAAAACTTAAATTGAGAGTTTGTCTTAACACGTGAGACATGGGGGAAAGAACGCGATATGTAAGACCCTTAATTTTTAAATCCTAAATTATACAATTTTAGGGTATTTGGTGTTGAAGTTCTTAGGCTTTTAGCCTAGTTTTTGGTAATTAGTGGGTTAAATGCCAAAAATATATTTTTGGAAATTAGATTAAAATTATTTGTCGGAAAATAATTAATTTACGTTGTGAAGAATTTAATACAGGACAGTTTTATTAAAAATAGGCTAAATTACATTTGTGATCCCTTAACTAAATTTCAGGTAACGTTTTAGTCCTTTATCTTTTTTTTTTCTTCCCGATTTAGTCCTTTATTCCTAACAATATCAAATAAAGTATGAAAATATGAGTTTATTTGAAGATTTGCGTTATGAATTTGATGAAATTTGTATTATATTGAAGAATATAATTAATTTTATGAGTTTTGATTAAATTTTTGAATTTGTATTATATTGAAGAATATAATTAATTTTTTTTTTTGAATTTTTGTATAAAAAAGGATAACATAAAATATCAAATTGCCACTTAAAATTAAAATAAAGGACCAAGTCGGAAAAAAAAAAAAAACAAAAGATAAAGGACTAAAACGTTACCTGAATTTAAATTAAGGGACTACAGATGTAATTTAGCCTTAAAAATATCACTCGTTGCTGAAAATTTATGTCAATTGAGTTGCGACGAGAGTAGATATTTTTATCAAAATAGTTTGAGATGTGAGTGAAGTAATGTGTGTAAGAGTTATTAGATATTTGTGGGTTTAGTATCTATTATATATATATATATATATATATATATATATTTTTTTAGTATAAGTGATATATTATATATATGTTGAAAAGGAGATAGAGAAGGAAACAGAGGAACTAAAATACGTTTCCCTCCTTGTTCGCAGACCTTTCTTCTTCCTTCTTCCATTTTCTTTTTCCTTCTTTTGCTTCGAGAAAAGAAACCCAATGCTTGATGGGTGAGAAAGCAAAGAATTTCTCAGCTTCATTCTTCCTCTTTGATTCAAGAACAATAAAAACGGTGTTAGGGGTTTTCAAAACCGTTAAACGCAAACCTCCACGTTTCTTCTAGATCTAAGCTTCGTTTCGAGAAGAGATAGAAGGGAAAGTTGCTCACCTCCACGCTACGGTGCTAGTGAACCAACTTTGGAAGCGACGTCGCGAACGGAGATTAAGGTACCGTAATCGCTCGTTAAAGGTAACATTAAGGTAAGGGCTCCTTCTAAACTTTTAGTTTGCATTTAGGGACTTATCTGTGGTTCTGTGGAAAATAATTTTGTTAGGGTTGAAGTGTTGATTTGGGGAAAATGAATTTAATGCTTTTATGGGTGAAATTTTAGAGTTGGGTTTTGGTGATATTGATGAGTGTTTCATGGAAAATGAATTTAACTCATTTATGTGTGGTTTTGAGGAAATGAAATTTGATGTGTTTGAGTGGTGGGTTGAGATAATTTTGTGGTTGTCGTGTTTGACGTGTTCATAATTAATATTTATAAATTTTGAGATGTGTTTGTGTGGATTTTGTGGAAAAATGAATTGAGGTGATTTGGTGTGAATTGTGGATTGAATTTGAGAATATGTCTGAGTATGCTCTGTGTGGAATTTGAAAATCATTAGAGTTAAACGAGTATTAAAAATGGGGAATCTTTTAATATCTCTGTTTACTTAATGTTTGTATTGAAAATTGTTAGAGTTAAATGAGTATTAAGAATGACAAATCTCTTAATATCTGTATTTATTTAATGATGGTCGTCGAAATTGTTAGAGTTAAATGAGTATTAAGAATGAGGAATCTCTTAATATATGCATTTACCTAATGATTGTCGTCAAAATTGTTAGAGTTAAATGAGTATTAATATTGAGGAATCTTTTAATATCTTTGTTTACTTAATGATTGTCGTGAAAATTGTTAGAGTTAAATGAGTATTAAAAATGGGGAATCTTTTAATATCTGCATTTACTTAACGATTG
>NC_021161.2:32172614-32204172 GCF_000331145.2 Cicer arietinum
GAAACTCATGATGTTGTAGTAATTGTGTTATAAGTGTTAAGTGTTATGTTTTGGAATTTGGTGATAACATGTTTGATTGCAATACCATTTCGAAACCCATGATGTTGTAGTAATTGTGTTATAAGTGTTAAGTGTTATGTTTTGGAATTTGGTGATAACATGTTTGATTGCAATACCATTTCGAAACCCATGATGTTGTAGTAATTGTGTTATAAGTGTTAAGTGTTATGTTTTGGAATTTGGTGATAACATGTTTGATTGCAATACCATTTCGAAACCCATGATGTTGTAGTAATTGTGTTATAAGTGTTAAGTGTTATGTTTTGGAATTTGGTGATAGCATGTTTGATTGCAATACTATTTCGAAACTCAAGATGTCGTGGTGATTGTGCTATAATTGCTAAGTGTGAATGTTTTGAAATTGTGTGTAACTGTGATTGATTGCAAAACCTTTTCGAAACTCAAGTCGTCATGGTGATTGGGCTATAATTGCTAAGTGTGATTGTTTGGATTTGTGTGTAAGTGTTGATTGATTTCAAAATCCTTTTAAAAGCTAAATTTTGCTGAATTTTGCTGTTTTTCTGTTGCTGTCTGATGTGTATTCGAATACAGACATGCTCTTTTGCTACTAACTTACTGTGTAGTCGAATACAGAAGGCTGTATTCGAATACAAACATGTTTTTGCTGCTAAATGCTGAAATAGCCTTGTTTTCGAATACAGAGATGCTGTATTCGAATACAACAGTGCTGTTTTGTTAAAAACTTCATTTTTCAACCTTGTTTATGAATGTTTGGCATATGGAAACCCTTTTAAGGTGTATGCTAAGTAGAAAGATTATTTTGTGCATTTAAAAACTTAAATGTTATGTGTTAATTGTTAATTTCGGTTGGTGACCCTTTACAACTATTGTGGAAATATGGGCTTTGCCCTCAGATGAGAACCAGGACCATCCTATCGGTTAGTACCCTATAGATGGGAAGGTAGTTGGACACACCTGACTGGAGCTGTGTCAGGAGGATCTTGCGGGGCGCGTGAAGATCATCCAAGATGTATAGTTTTTTGGGTATAATGATCAGATTAGGTTGATGTATATGGACTAGACGTCTTTCTTTTTGGGTTGTGTTTATTTTAATTTGGAAGACTGTACCTATACTAATATTGTATGTTTGACATTTTATTGTGATGGGTCTATGTACCACTTTTTGAAGTGTAAATACTTTGGATTCGTATTTCAAAAAACTATTCTGCTGCTTGTAAATTCTGTTGACTTATTTGTCGTTGTGTTACGACTTAAATATTTATCCAAAAGTATTTCCTTATTTATTTCTTTGTTATTATGAATTTGTTTTGAAAAAAAAAATACACTCGCACTATTAAAATTCGGGGTGTTACACGAGACTAAGAAAATGAAAGGAGCAAGTCTGATTTCATTAAAAGACAATAGAAAACCCTAGTTTTAATAGAAGAAAAAATTTGGATTGATCTCTAAATCGGTTGCTAATATATTTGGATTGATCTCTAAATCGGTCGTTAAAATATATTTGTGACCACTTTAGAGACACATTTGATTTTAGTTAACTACTATAAATAGTTGGTCTCTAAATCAGTCTCTATGACGATTAATTTTTTTCGGACTCTAATTCGATCACTAAAAGAAAAATTTCTAATAGTGATTGATAAGAAATACCACTTTCTTTTGGACCAAGAAAACAAAGAAACATTAATATTGCAAGAGTGGTGAACAATTGACACACATATTCATAAGGACATTGAAGAAAAATAGATTTAAAGAGTTGAAAAATAAGATTGGAATGATATCTTTAACCAATATGTATTAGGGGTCGGTTGACAGCTAATTATATATGTAGTTAGGAAACTTATTGAGGTAGTAAGTTAACTGAAAAGTTAATTACATTAGCAAACAAATTTGTTTAGTTAGTATTTCTATATAATAAAGCATGAAACTACTTGTAATCATATACATAAATTAATAAAAACAAGTTTTGAATTCCCTTTCACTTGATTGCTTTATAGTTTATTTCTTCTTTCAATGTGTGAGTGAGTGAAGAAAAATAGTGAACGTGCTCCAACATTTCTTCTTTTGTCTAATCTAATAAAACACATTTAAAATTAATAAATTATCAATTTTGTCGATGAACTGGCACCTTCTCTTCAAATTAATCACTAAACTATTAAAATCTACTAAAGGTCGCTAAACTATTATCCAATTCAACAATTTAGTCCATTCATGTTTGGATGTTTGTCAATTTGAACATTTTTAACTATTTAATCATTAAACTACGAAAATACAACAACATTGACTATGAAATATTATTAAAAAAAACAACAATTTAGTATATCAATTAAATAAATAAATCGATTATCACATGTAAACTAATATTAGACCATTTAAATTAATATATCATCAACTATTATTTTCATATTCACACATGATTAAAGCTACTGCAAGTGCATAAACATAATGTAAAATAATAAACCAATTAAACGTTAGTTTACTTATTTTGAGTTAAATTGTTTGTTATGGTATTTTATAAATTATATTAAATTATTTTCAAAACATAATTTTAAATTGTGGAACATGATACGAGATAGGCCGTACTATTCCCGTTGTGACACTATAGACATATTTATTCTATATAAAATTCACCTTTTCTTATTCTCTCTCCCTCTTTGATTAACGTCTTCCTTCCCTTGTCTATCATTTTTTCTCACTTGGATGGGGTCACATGCACTACGATCAGTTAGCCATGCATCATCTTCTCAATAAAAGGCATAAAAGATGGTGGATTCTAGGGTGAGGTAGCAACTAAATCCCTCACTGATAGACCAAAAATAATAGGCCATCAGATTTATTTAAAAATAAATCGACGGCCGACATGAGTTTAAAAAAAGAGGTACCACTACCGACCCTAAGCATTCTGCTACCACCCTCCAACCACTCATCCCCTAGTTTGATAAAGATTACTATTTTTTTGGGCAATGTATTAGCAAAACCAATGAACTAGAAATTGCGCGAACTTTTACTTGAATTGAACCCTTAAAACTTCAACAACCGAATTTAAAAGTTTTGTTTTGGTCAATTTCCACTCGTTTTTAGTTTTTTTTTCTAATTTTGTGAACATCACAGTAACTCCATCGCAAAGTCACATCTGCAGATCTCGATTAATCCTGCACCGTATCATGGTCGATGTTGGTCGCATCCGCCACCACCGCAACGGTTCCGTGCGACCATCGCCGTATTGATTCTTGTGTTCTCTACATTGGTTCTCCACCGCCGTTGTGGGCCAACCCTTTCCTGTTTGATGTCACTGTCACACTCTATCTCATGTTCCCTCTCTTGCGCGTCTATGCTTGTGTGTATTAATAACAATGTTCCTTATATTGGAGGTTAAAGATAATAGATAAAAAAAAGTTGCTGTTTTTTTTTTAGGAAGTTTCTTGGTTCAACTAAGGTGGGCCAAAGTTTTGTATGAAAATTTGTAATGGTTCTCATTTTTATTTCTATCAAATCTATACTATTGATGAAATGCAGCAGTATTTTTATTGGGTTCCAGGTGAGGGATTCAATTGGGCCCTCACTTTAGAAGTCATCATAAAAAGTAGTATATTATTATGGAAAGCAGATAGAATAAAATTTACACACAAAAAATCATCCTAACCGACACATTACAGTAAGTTTTTTATTTTTTGAAGTTCACATGAGTAAATTATAAAAGACCTTTCTACGATTCTCATTGAATT
Organism: Cicer arietinum; assembly: GCF_000331145.2. Classification (NCBI taxonomy): domain Eukaryota; kingdom Viridiplantae; phylum Streptophyta; class Magnoliopsida; order Fabales; family Fabaceae; genus Cicer; species Cicer arietinum. Next base: position 32,176,379 of record NC_021161.2, read on the forward strand.
CGATGGTAACATGTTAAAAACAAAACACATTACACCAGATCAATTGTGAGGTCATCCCAAAGGGGTGGTGGCGCAGTTGGCTAGCGCGTAGGTCTCATAGCTTCGAGTTATCCTGAGGTCGAGAGTTCGAGCCTCTCTCACCCCAATAAATTTTAATTTTTGCTAAAATGCAAATTAAGTCCTCCAAAATTTATTGTTTCTGTAAATAGTTTTTGAAAATTTTAAAACAAAATAAAGCACTAAATTTTTATTAAAAAAATTATTATTATTTTCTAATTTTCATAAATTTTTGAAGTAAAAAGATAAACTTAAAAAAATATTATTAAATTTTAATTTTACGTCATCATAATTTTCCAGATCATCATATACATATCACTAAAATAATTATTACATCATCAAATTAAAATTTAAATAAAAAAATAAAAATTACAGATTTAATAAAATAAAAGTATTAAAATTGCATTTTAGACTTAAAAAAAGAGCTTGTTTCAATTTCTACGCTAATTAGAAATATGCATTAAAACTTTTTTTTGACATCATTTCATTAATCAAAATATGTTAAATAAAATTAGATGCATTGATAAAAATATGGAAGTGAGATAAAGATGTAGCTACTCTCAATAGAGAGGTGTTACCATATTTGTCTGAGTTATTAAATAAATCAGATAACAGATTGTTACAGTTTAAAATAATGGTGCCAAAATCATAAACATACTCATAGAGACTTTTAAGCGCGTATATAACTCTTCCATCGAGTGCAACAATGTAGGCCATTTTTTTAAATATCTCAGTTGTCAACTATTTCAATTAGCAATTGACATTTTTAATTTTTAAGATGATATTAATTATATATTTTTTTAATTATATGCTTTTATTGATAGAAATATACAATATTCATTACTCTCGATTTAATATATTTTTCCTTTGCATTTATGTTAAATTGGCCATGTAAAATCAACAATATCTGCCAAGAGATATTTAATAAAAATATTTCCTCTAGTCACTGATCTTATGCATTATGATAATTTGAGTCATTTAATAATATTATTTAGAGTACACTGTTCATTTATTTCAAAATATTTAATATTGATAATTGAGTGTTTAATATTAAAAAATATCAATTTAATAAATTTAACTTATATTTTACATGAAATTTAAAAAATTAATTGCACATAATTATATTTTCTAATGTAAGTGAAAATAGTTTTTTTTTTGTTTATAATGGTAATATGAAATAGTAGTATTTTATCCCAAATTTATACATTTTTGTATTAAATTCAAAATAAATAATAAAAAAATTAATAAATGCTCCAAAAACACTTGTTAAACATCTAAATATACAAACATTATATAAAAAAGTGTATTGATTAGTGAGTATTCAACATTTGAAAATTCAATATTTGCTCTTATTATCATAAAATTTCTACTTTTTATTTTTAGATGTGTCAGACATAAGGGCGAAGAATTATGTATTAAGAGAAAGAAATTTAATAGTATAACATTCACTCATAATATGTTTAACTGTCAACTATCTAGGAATCTATTCGATTTGAAATCTGCGTATGCTCAACTTTGTTTATAACCGTCAACTATCTAAGTTAGATCTGCGATCATTAATGCAGCAACTAATTATTTATTACGAGTTGGCCGTTTTGCAACGTTCAAGTAATGGTTTTCAATTGACGAAACGAGCAAAAAGAATCTAACATTTTTTTTGCTATGTTTAATTAATCTATTCTTAAAAATAAATAAAAAATTAACCCCAATTTGATCCATAACGTCATTTTGTAAAATACTTTGTTTTTTGATAATAAAACAAGATGTGGAATATTCAGATAAAACTTTCTTGATTCTTACATTGATATGATATTAGATTTCTTTCTTGTTGAGAAAATCATCTTATTCTTTCTTAAATCCCTAATTCCCTTTTCATTCAATTTCTTTGAATTCTGTTTTTCCCATGGCTTTTTATTCCGATTTTGTCACAAGTGCATCAGATCTGTATTACTTTTATCTCAATGAAAATCTTTTTGGTTCTTGTAGCACCATTAATTTTGGACAGCAAACAAATTTCTTCTTGGTCGCGTGCCATAAAAGTTGCACCCATCTCCAAGAACAAGCTTCAATTTATGGATGGCACTTTTCCACAACATGCAAATAACGAATCTTACAATGAGATTTTTCTAAAGGATTAAATAAGTTTTTATTATGTATGTTTTATTAATAGATTCTCTAAAAGTTTTTATTAAAAATAGTCACTCAAATGTCTTTTTCTTATGAAAATTTGGTCATTTTTATTTACTATATTCATGTGGATTTATTAAATTTTTAAATGATTTTTTTTCTCCAGATTTTTAGAATATTATAACAATCTCACATAAAAAAATGTAATTTTTCTAATAAAATATAAATTTTGAAGTGCTAAAAGCTTAAAAAAATTCATACTAATTAATTTCTTTGTTAAAAATTCTAAATTTTTCTAAGATAAATTTTTATAATGTCTTAAATATGAATGAAAAAATCATTTAAAATTAAAAAGTCACACATGAGTTGAATTAAAAAAAATAATCAAATTTGTTGATGAAAAATATTTGAAAGATCATTATTCAAAGAAAATTTTTAGAGACTAAAAATAAAATATTATATCTTTATAGGAGCCAAAAATTTATTTAAATTTTTTAAATTAAATCTTGCTATGTGATATATAATTGTCTAATATTGACTTCTAAAAAAATAGTCTAAGTGTGGACCTTTAATCTTTCTAAAAACAAACAAATTTTATAATAACAAAAAATGCAAAATAATACAATATTTTATCAAAATTTATTAAGAATAACGAGATATAACTTTGTCTAAGATCATATTAGATAGCTCCTCTGATTTAATAATACTTGTCTTTATTTTTTTTGACATAAAATCAAACTTCATTTATAATAAAATAAAAATTAGTATAATATAATATAATGATTAAGAAAACAAAAAAAAAAATGTTCACGATACAAATAAGAATTTCCAAAGTTAATGAAAAATAATTAAATAAAACTTTTAATCTTTTAAATTAATGTCTTCTAATAACTAATAGTCAATAATAATGCGAAATCTATAGTCTTTAATGTCATTTATATTCAGAAAAAATATTTACGGATAGTCTTTAGTCTCATGATCATTACTCGTCCTTGTTATAGGAGTAAACTTCAATTTCCTTTTATATATATATATTATATATATATATATATATATATATATATATATATATATTAAAAAAAGTAACTATATTGAATTTAATTTCTTAATTTTATATGTTGATATTTTAAAAATACTGTTTTTACATGTATGTATTAAATTTGTTATTTTTTTCTTTTAATATATAAATTAGCAATATTAATGAGAAGTATATTTTGAAAGAAAAAAAATAATAAATATACTTAATATTTTTTATTTTATAATGAAATTTTAAGACAAGGAAATGATGTCTCAATATAAAATAAGAAACATCTTTAAATTAATTAAATTCTTATTAAAAGATTTACATTTATCTTTCTCTAATAATAAAAATGGGGATTTAATTTGTAATTTATCAAATTCAATAACTTTCTTTTAACCACTAAACCTAATTATTAAAATTAAATGTTTTTAATATTTTGAAATAACACTTATATTAAGGAGCACCTTTTTTTTTTTTTTAATAAAACAGAGTTATAATTAGGAAGTGTGGTACTCCCTTTAATTATAAATATAAATAACTTTAGATCAAAATAAATTGATTTATATAATTTAATATTTAAGTTAAATATATTTCAATTTTATTGATTTAAAATTATTTATATTTAAAGTTAGAGGAAGTAGTAATTTGTAATTTTTATTGTTGTTGAAAGATAAAGTATAAATTTATATTTTTCAGAAAAAACAATTGCCATTACGGCTAGAGAATTTAATTGCAGAAAAATGCAGTATGGACGGACCTCTCGGATTTATGAAAGAAAGGTCAAACATGAGGTCGGCGTTCCATTCGTATTTAATGAATTAATGTGAATGGTTGACTATGCGTATGGCATTGTCGGAGTGGAAGTAGATCTACTTCATTCTTCTAGAATACTCGATCCATCCCATAACTAGCGTTACTTAAATTTTTCTATGTACTAAAAGATGTAATAATTAAAAAATTGTTATTTTGTTAAATTATTTACTTTAATTATTTATGTATTTTTTATTATTATCCATATTAAGTATAATAATTTTGTAAAAAATATATATAGTAATTATTAAAAAGTAATATAAATAAAAAATAAAATTATACTAAAAATTGAAAATAAAAATTATTTTAAGATAATTTTTTTCCTAATGTAAAACTTACTGTGAAACAAATGAAATATCTAATAATTGTAGATCTATCTTATTTTGGGACTGGTATGTCTCCATCACACCTACTAATTCCAATTGGAACTTCAGTAGATGTGTTACTCCAGCAAAAAAGATAACATATTTAGACATCATACAAGTGTGAACGTTGATTTTGAGATAGAGAAAAAATACCAGAAAAAGAGAAAAAAATAATATAAAAAGTTGTATAAAAATACGGTGTAGTTATGGATACTTGCGTTAAGAAATTATTTCTCATATTTAATTATTATATTACAATTTTCAATGAATTCAAAATAATATTTTTTAATATTATTTTATGAGTATAAAATATAAGTATCTATTTAATAAATAAAAAATTTCCTTAAATATAAGTCATTTTTCAAATTATTAGATACTTATTTGTTTATTTTTCAAATAAACTCCTAATTAATACCACTAAATATGATATTGGATTTTTTTTTGTTGACTAAATGTATCTTGTAATATGAAAAATCAAAATTAACTTTATTAAAATGGTATTTTAGGTATATCATTATATTAAATGGACATTTTTAATGATTTAGATAAAAATTATGCATCTCCCGCCATTTTTTTGGCATTTGAGGTTACAACACCTCTCACATGATGGAATACTTTGTTTACACAAATAATATTCATACATTACCACTGGTGCACACACAACTTGTGATGTATTTCACATATAGGCAAAAAAGACTTCCATCTTCTCCTAATCATAATAATGCAAAAGAGCTGTTTGAATTAATTCATCTAGATATTTGATGCCCTTTTTCAACAAATTATGTGCATCTATATATTTGGGTTGTCATGTTAAAATTAAATTCTGAAGTTGGTGACAAAGTGAAAACCTTCATTAAGATGGTAGAAACTCAACTTGATAATATGGTTAGAGTGGTTAGAAGCGACAACATGCCAAAAAATTTCCTTTTTTGTTTTTACACTAAAAATGGAATTTTACATCTCTAGTTGTGTGGCTACACCATATCAAAATGGTAGGATTGAGAGACGCCATAAATATATTCGGAATATTAGTAGAGCTCTCATGTTTCAATCAAAGTTGCCCAAGAAATATTATTCATATGCAGTCCTACATGCTGTGTATTTGCTATACAAAATTCCTACAAGATTATTAAGAAATAAGTCATCTTATGAATTTCTCTATGGAAAAGCCTATGATCTCAACACCTTAAAGGTGTTTGGATGCTTATCCTATGTCTATACTCTTCCCACTAGTAGATTGAAGTTTGATTCAAAGGCATACAAGTGTGCTTTCTGGGTTACAAACCAAGAATGAAAGGATCCATTTTACTTGATGTAGTCACTAAAGAAATTTAAGTTTCAAGGAATTTCCATTTATATGACATGATCTGGGAATTGGTTGCATTGGTCAAGTGGATTGCAACAATGAAATTAGCACTTAATGCACTCAATGTTAACATAATACGAGAGTTGGTTACATTGTCCACTGGTGTTGTTCCTATAGGAAGCAAGTGGAAATATAAAATTAAGAGACATACGCGTGGTACATTCAAAAGCTACAAAACACGTTTAGTTGCTCAAGGTTTCACACAACTGAGGGGCTATAATATTTTGAGATATTTTTCCCAATAGCAAAAATTACCACCATCAAAATTTTACTTGTTTTAGCCTTCTTTCATGGTAGACACATTCACCAACTATACATGAACAATGCGTTTCTCCATGGGGACTTAAATGAAGATATTTATATGAAGCGACCACAAGGAGTGACACCTTTAAAGCCAGGGCAAATGTATAGGCTACTAAAGTCATTGTATGCTCTTAGCATACCAATCGTTAGTGGTTTGAGAAACTCCTGCTCATTTATGTTAGGTTTACACAAGGCCATGATGACTATACATTTTTCATTACTTCCACAAAGACTTCATTTATTACATTCTCGTATATGTTGATGACATAATCCTTACCAAGACTTGTCTTACTGCATTTGATGAGTTAAAAGAATCCCTTGACAAAGCTTTTTGAATTAAGAATCTGGGACTTGAAGTGGATTATATATCAAAATGAATCTCTTTATGCCAACAAAATAATTGTCTTGAACTCCTCCATGATTCTAGCTTGGCAAGCTGCAAGCCAACTTCCACACCATCGATTTCTGCCATTCGACTGCATCAAGATTCGGGCTCTACATTCATTGACGTTACTAGTTATAGGCACCTGATTGGTATATTGTTGTACCTTAGAACGACTAGTTCTACCATTACATTTTCCACACAACAATTAAGTCAATGCATGGCTTCTCCATCTGCTTCTCATCACAATGCAACCCCCAAAGTTCTCAGATACTTGAAAAGATCACTAGATCGTGGCTTATTCTTTCCTTGCACATATGCTCTACATATCATTGACTTTAGTGATGCGGATTGGGAAAGTTGTGTGGATTCTTGATGCTTTATTTATGGTTATTGGTTCTTTCTTGGTCATTATCATGTCTCATGGAAGTCCAAGAAACAACCAACGACTTCCTACTCGTACGCTAAAGTAGAATATCAAGAACTAGCTTGTGCAACTTGTGAGATGGAGTGTATAGCTTTCCACCTGTGTGATTTTCTTCAACATCCATCTAAAGTACTGATTCTATATTGTGATAACTAGAATGCATTGTACGTTGCAACAAACCCCATTTTTCATAAGCATACCAAACACTTCGATATTGATTGTGACATTGTTTGAGAAAAGATTCAGGCAGGTTTGATACATCTTTCCTGTTTCCTCTCAGTGTTAGGTTGCTGATGTGCTCACTAAGGTTTCTCATCCTTATATATTTTATGATTGCCTTACCAAGCTTGGACTTAAGGATATCTTCTACCCTCCAACTTTAGAGGGGGCAACAAACTCAGGAAATTAGACACTTAGTGTTAGCTATTCTACTTATTAGTTTAGTTAGTTTTTTGTTTTGACTAAACTTTAGGTAGTTACTAAGAAGTTAGATAGAGATTTTTTTTTAATATAATCATATAAAAGCCACTATGTTGTAATCTGTATCACAATTCAAGAAGATTAGTTTCATTCATTTCACTCTAGTTCATTGTGCTCTCAAGTTACTATGATTAACAATGGATATCTTAGTTATACACTAAGCTTTAATCCCACTAACACAATAGGAGAGAACAAAAGAAGACATAATCCAGTTTCAATTTGCTTTCAAACCCTAGTGCCATTTTTTGTCCAGTCAATCACAAATAAACATAAACTAAAATGTTTCATTTCTTTCTCACATCTATTATTTGTTGTCTCTCTTGATGCTTCCACCAAGTTCAATAAACTAAAAAAATTAGGATTTATCAATGTGTTATTTTTCTCTTAGCTAACATATATCCTATCCCCCATTCTAAGAGAGTTAGTCTTCTCAATTTATGGTTTTGGTTAACATTTTGTGATGCTTCTCAGATTATGGTTTTAGATAATATGTTGTTATGCTATTTAATTTATTGTTTTTATTATTAATTTTTTATTTGAGTTTGATGATTTCAGTTTCTTTGTTCGAACGAGTGAATGTATGGTTTTGAATAAGTAATTTATATGCTTAAATGAAATAAATGAGTAATGTATGTGATATTATGTTTTTATGCTTCTAAGAGTATATTTAGGGGTATATGATTTTGACTTGCCTGAATGAATGATTGTATGGTTCTGTGTAAGTAATGTATTTTCTTAAATAAAATAAATGAGTAATTTCTATGACACTACTTTGTTATGCCTTTAAATTTATGCTTCTAGGTGTACGATTTTGAGTTTCTCTCTTTGAATGAATTTGTGAGTTAGTGTAAGGTTTTAATAAGTAATTAATATGCTAAAATTAAACAAATGAGTAATTTGCGTGCTTATTTTCTAAATTTTCATGCTTATATAATTGGATATTTTATGCAATAATGCAAGTGCATTCTTATGTGTATCTTTATGCTTATGTCTTTAGGTTTATGTGTATCTGATATGCAAGTGTATGCTTTTGAATTTATGCTTATGTGTATCTAATATGCTTATTTGTATATTTATGACGATGTATTTGGTATGCAAGTGTATGCTTATGAATTTTGGCTTATATGTATCTACAAGGCTTATTTGCATCTTTAGGACATGGAAAGATAATAGTAATTTGGCCCATTTATCAGGAAGGCTAATTTTGGAGGGTATGCAAGGTTCATTAAGATTTGATTGTACCCTGAATATACATTGGAAAAGTTGATACTTTTATATTCTAATGTATCACCTACCAACATGTCTATGTTTGGCAATGGATGAGGATCCTTTGGGAATGCTTTGTTGAGGTACATGTAGTTTCTAAAAATTGGTCAGTTAGCATTTCTCTTTCTTACCATCACGACCTTGACTAGTGCCATCAGATAGGAAATTTTCTTGATGAAGCTTGCCTTTTTCAGCTTTTTGGTTTCTCCCCAAACTGCAACACGTTTTTGTGCAACTAGTTTCCTCTTCTTCTGCACTACTAGTTCGACAATATCATCGATAGCCAAGCAATGAGATACTACTTTGGGGTTTACTTCAGGCATGTTGGTAAGATTCCATGCGATGAGACTTGAGTTACTCCTCACCGTTTAAACTAATGTGGCTTCTTCTTTGGATGTTAGTTGTGTGCCGATCTTTGTCACTTTGTTGGTCCTGCTATCTCTACCTCTTAATTTCTCCAAGGGTTCTAGCTTGTGTTCGTTGTCCTCCCTTGGATCATGCTATATGAATTTACATTCTTGTCCACAATCTTTGGGATCGATGGATTTTTCATTGTGATATGAGTTTTTACGCTTCTTGTTGAGATTGTTGACATAATATTGTCTAGCTATTCGTTGATTGACGTGAATGGAGGTGATAATTCTTCATCATACACATATTTTTCCTTGTTTTTTAGGTCTTAATAATCTTATTTCGCCTTAGTTAGTAGTTAATTTTAGGAATTATTTGATATAGTTTGTTAACTTTAGTTCTTAAATTTAATTGCATTTTTATGTTCTTATTTATTTGATTAAGTAGGTATTTGTCGTAGATTTATATTGTTTCGTTATTTTAATGTAGTGTTGGATTTTTGGTGAGAAATCAACATGATCTATGTGAAGTATTTTACTTGTATCTAGAGTTGTAGATATAGAAATGGAGTCAAACAAAGTGTAAATAAAAGCTAAGATCCATAACAACAATTTTCACGAAGACATTGGTATCAAATTCAGACTTAAAAGAAGAGAAAATGCAGTAAACATCAAACAACAGATATTGTGCACTGAAGCAAATATATTTGACAATATCTGTTGTTTGTCTCATCCAGGAGCGCTAGAGAGCCATTGCCCTGCACTGGAGCACATGACACGTTGTAGAATGCATAAAAGTGCACTTTTCTCACTTTTTAGATATATTTTTGACTATTTTGAAGTATGGAGACTCGTGCCCTAGTAGAGAAACTCAGAGGAGGCTGGTTCAAACACCATTGAAGGAGTTTTATCAAGAATCATTCATGAATCTTTCTTGTAATTCTTCTTTAATCTCTATCATTTGTTTCTTTGTTACGAGTAACTAAACCCTATTTGTTAGGGATGAGTGAAACAAGATGAAACCTTTTTTTGTTTGATTTGATTTCTCATTATATGAATGAGTTGATTGAATTATTTGTCTCATCTCTATGCTTAATGTTTTTTATTGTGTGATCAAATTTAAATTGTTTTATGATTCATATTTTGAAACAAAAATGGACTTTACAAATGCTTGAGATGAGAAATTCATGATATTGCAGTCTAGGGATAGATGCATGTCATTTAATCAACTGAATTATTTGCAACGGGAACATAAATAGTTTAATAAAAGAATTATTGTACTATAAATGTTAATTCTAAACTTAAATCTACTAAGGAATTATGGGTTACTTTGAAATTAAAGGTTTTGCACTAAGAAAATAGGGCATGAATAGTATAGAGAATTCAGTAATAATTCAATAATATAATTGAGTAACTAGGATCAAATTAGAAACTAAGGATGGATTCAAAGTGAAGCTCATCCCTAATATTTGTCTCATTATGAAAGTTCAATATATTACTCTTGTTAGTTTCAAAAACTATTTCAATTAATTCGGGAACTTTTTGTTCAATTTTAGTCATTAAACATAGTTCGATAGTATAACGCAATCCTTGAGTTTGACACTTGGTACTACAATTTTATTATTACTTGCAAAAATTCAGTACATTTTTCAAAATGTTATCATGCGACAACTTTTTTCTTTTTTCTTTCCCTTGATCACTTCGTCCTCCACTTTAATTTCAGTCATTGTGAGGAGATTATTTGCAATATCCTATCTTTGTTGAAGCAACGTCTTTCACTGCTATGTACCTGCTTGTTCTCCTTTTGAGTTCATGTCTCGACAGGTCTCTATGCCATTGAATCCAAAAAAAAGTCTTGGCTTTAAAACTGCTACTAAGGAAAGTAGAGCTACAATAGGGTTCATATTTTTAATTTGAGATGTTTCTTCATTAATGAACTAAGAAGCTTGTGTGACTTCTGTTTGAAGCAAACTAGGTATGTTGAGTTCATTTGGGTTATTTGGCTTATGGTGAATCTGAATACCAACATCTCTTGGGGAGGTGAGAGAACGACAACAGAGCATCCCTTTTAGGGTGCACAAGAAGTTAGTGCATTTCAATGCGACAGACACTTGTTGAATCTTGATTCCAGTGTTGAAACAATTGAGATGCTCACGTGGGTTCATCTTCTCAACATATTCTTCCACAATTTTGAGGCAGAATCACATGGGTATTGATTTCATTAGTGAACAAGAGTTATGCATCTTATTTCTTTTTCCTTTTTCTCCTAAGGGCCTCTCGTAGAGATGTTTTACTTCCTTACTTCGAGTTAGAGATGCTGTCATTGATGTTAGCTTTTATTGATGAAGTTTTTCGCCACTTTTGAATGTATTCTTCTTGAGTCTCCATTTGGACCTCTATCTCGTCCATTAAATCTTCTTTTCTTCGCTCATTCTGGTTTCATTGTTGGGATGATGACGAGTCAATGCATAGACCTCTCAAAATTAGTGCCTTGTGGTGAAGGGGAGCGTTAGCATGGTGAGGTTCTTTCTTCGTTAGGTTGTCACCAAAATGGGGAGTTCTGACGCTTGGGTCAACCATTTTGAACATTGGACTCATGTTTGAGTTACTAGGTTCTCATTGAGATGGCTCTAAGTAAGCCATGCTCTTATTACTGCCATGCTTAGTGGAATCTTGGGGCCTAAAAATGTTTTACCGTGGCACGATGGTGGACACCAATATTCTTGTATGAAAGACAAGGTGGATCACCATTGTAGGTGATGTGATCTTCGAGCTTGATGTTGCAATGCTTTGGTTCTTGCGCCTTCTTCTCATATGCTCCGACTCCCAATAGGAGGGGTGTACCTGCAAGAACACCCTAATGCTGAAGTAAGGTAGGGTGTAAGCAGACAATAAGTATGTTAAATGAATGAATAATGTGTATGATAGTTGGAGGGCGAACTTCTATTTATAGAATAACTAGACTTATTTATTGTAGTCAGTTATTATTACTGAGGTGATGGCAGAGATCATAGTAAAGTTGTTGTTATGTTAGATTCAACTGCATACTGAGATATGGTCTAAGGATTACCTGGTTGGAGATTTTTCGTGGGATGTTTAGGATGTTGAAAGTATGTCATTGATTATAGTTTCCTTGCTTTTGATCATGCGTGCCTCTAGGGATGACGTCAGGGGTAGTTTTTTTTTTTTTTTTTTAAATTTTTTATGGGAACCTATGAGGGACACTTGAAACCATTCTTAAAAATTAAAGGAGGAAGGGTCTAACCCACACTTGATCTAATTTAATTTTATCTTGAATAAGTTTTGATGTGAGTAATGGGGCTACACACTTGTTTGCAGCGTTTTGGTCCATTGAAACTTGTTTTCCTTTTTTTATTCATTAGTAGCATTTTAAGTTTTTTAGATGAAAGGTATAATACTAGCCGTTGTATGTTTATTTTACGCAAGATATGATTGTTGGAGAAATGTAACTTACACTTTATGGCACTAGTTAATTTCCAATTGAAGTGTAGCCATTAAAGTGATCAATTAGACATTCAATTGGCGTTTTAAGTCTTATGTTTAGGAAGACAAAAAGTTATGGCATGCTACTTGTATATGAATTGTGATTGAATAAAATTACAATTTGATTGAGTAAAAAATTGAGAGTTTATTCTCTTTGGGCACTTTTCAGCTGTCTTTGAGCTTATAGGTTTTTCTATGGCGCTCTTCTTTGACTTATCAATCAAAATATCCATTGCCATTTAGGGTGTCTTTTCAACTTATCAATAAGATATCCACCTTGATTGTTGCATCTTTCACCATTTCCACCATCATGGCTCTCAATTTTGTTTTGACATAGCCGAAGTGTTATCATTTTGTACCACATCATCCTTTTGTGTAGAGGTCATAACTTCAGGTCTTTATCATATTGAACCTCAATAATATATTTGAGTTGGACCTCTTAAACTCAGACCATTACATTCGTCATATCTTTTTGTTTTATCAAATATTGAATTCATGTAGAATATCATATTATATCTTTTATCATATGAACTAAATAGACTTTAAAGTATACAATTGCACATGTGGATAAATTCCTTTGATTGCTTTAGCCTCAGGGTTGCCACACACAAACATAAGGTCAACATTGTCGTCAAGACACATTCACATTCACTCCCACACATCCAAACATAATCTTAGCAACAATTATACACTTCATCTACTTATATTAGCCAATAGATCATGTTTCTTGCAAAAATCTGGCATGCATTGGTTACCAAAGAGCAACATGTCCCAACTTTGCCCAATAATTGTCACGGTCAAGTCTCCCACATTTTTGCATAAGAATAACAAAAATAGATTATAGTGGAATCTAACTCATGTTTATATATCCAATATTTAACTCATACATAATCGATGTGAGATTTTAACCAATCTCATTTGAATCCAACAAAGTGTATCAATGAACTTGAAGCAAATTATGGTTCATTGTCATATCATTAATTTGTAATGCTATTATGTGGGAACTTCATAGGAATGTGACCGAAAAATTGAGAGTGTATGATATATTATTATGTTTTCTCCATTGATGCATGTCACAATCATTTAACCAAATGCTATACAGACAAGATTTAAAAAATTGTCCCAACGTCGTATCATGCATGACATTTGGTGTCTTTGATACCATAATTAAATTTGTATCACATGCATTTGACTATAAGTAGGATCGATTCAACATATATTGAGGCCTAAGGTCAACTCTAAAATGAGGTCTTTTGAAGTTAATAGTAAAATTTATATAAGTTTAATTATATTTTATTTTTTCGGGTTTTCTATATGCAAAATCGTTTATTAAGTTATTGTAATTAATTTCGTTTAACATTTATTTTTCAATCAATAATAAAGTCAATTCATTTAATGTTTGTTGAAAAATTGTTAATTTTAAATAAGATTTTATTAATATTAATTTTGAAAAATTCTATAAACTATATATGCATTCAAAAAATAATCAAGTCTTTTTATACCATTAAATATATCAATTGGTGTATTATTTTTTACTTGTATTATTTCTTATAAAAAAATTTGGTTCCATCAATATCTAATTTGTTATTATGTTTGATTGATCGTTCAAAGTTAAAACAATTTTGTTTTAAATAATCAATTTCAATGGATTTTAATATCTCAACTCTAAATAGAAAACAAAAAAATATCGCTAGATGTTTTAAATTGTTCAAATACTTTGAAATAAAATGATTGTTTGATCTATTATACATAAGAAATAATTTGTTTTAAATGATTCTTGAAGAGATTTTATAACTTCACTGTAAATAATCTCATTAAATTAATTATTTCTAGGAATAATATGTTTCTCACGAAATTTGAGCTCTACATCTATTTCATTAATTGTAGTATTTTTAAATTCATCTTTTCTTTATTTTTCAAAATATAAAATAAGGTATTTCAATCGTTCTATAGCAATATCAATATACATATATATATTTTGATTGAATTTTTTATTGATAGAGTTTAGCGCAAACAATATCTCATACCAAAGAGTCATGTCTAACAAAAATTCAAAGTTTACTAGCCTAATTGTCGCTAAACAATTAGCCACATCACACAATACTAAATTTAAACTATGACAACTACATGAAATATAAAATGATATAAGATTACTCTCCAAAAACCTTTTTTGCACACCTTGATGTTTTTCTTTCATATTAGACCTTTTATCCCTCTTAAGTTACTAATATCAAGACCAATATTACTTATTTCATTCAGATTGCATCAAAAAGACCTTTTCGGTTGTATCATTTACTATTAAAATTTCTACAAAATGTTCAATATTTGCATTGGAGTAAAAGAAATATCTACATATTGTAATATAAAAGAAATTTTCTCTTGATAATTTATGTCACGAGTACAATCAAATATAATTGAAAAATATTTTGCATTCATAACTTTATGAATGATTTTAGTTTTAATTTCAGCTGTTATCGAATTTATTAATTCTTTACATATGTCCAAGGTAATGATTATGGATTTCATTACCTTTAAATTTTAATTCGACGAATGTACCTCTTGCATTATATTATAGGATTAAATTTAACTATCATTTCAATTAGACTTAAATATTTTTCATTTTGTTCTTGGTAAATCTTTTCATTTGTTCCTCAAAAGGCTAAGTCATTTTTTTCTAGAGTTTTAACGGCAACAATTATTCAATAATACATTTCTCCAATGTTCCCTATCTATTTATTTGTTCTTAAACATGTACGTTGATTGTTTTATTTTTTTAACAATCTCCTTTCTAAATCATTCGATAAACTCATATTAACTATGTGTTTATTATCATATCATGACTCCTCAACTTAGAAGTAATATTTTTCCAATCTCTAACACCATTATTTGCTAATTTGTTTGTACTAGAAAGAATAATAAACAATTTCCAACAAAAACAAAAATGCTTTATCCAAAAATCTTGAGAATATATTAATCATCTTCTTTCACTTTTTTCTCCATTTGACAACTTTTAAATATTAAATGAAGAAGAAAAGTGTCTTAAAAATTCATCCTTGTGAAAATCTATATCGATAATTCTTAATGGACTATTTTCTACTAATAAATCTGTCAAACTTGTACTAATATTTATCCAGCATGTATTTTTATTGGAGTCTACGTTTTCAAGTTCTTCTATTAATAAATCACTATTTGTATTCTCATCATTATCTAAGCTATTAACTTCATCTACATTGTTAGCCTCTTCTACTAATAAATTCTATTTTCATTTTAAAAATTTAGGTGATTCGATAAAAAATTCAACTCTTTTATTTTATTTTATTTTTTAAGTTTTGAACATCTAGATTCAAATTTTTGAGTCGACATTACTCTAAAACAAATACAACAGTAAATACAAATATAAATTAAATAAAACAAAACCAACAGTAAATACAGTAAATAAATTAAAAGACTAAAATTAAAATTAAATGATAAAATTAAACAAATAAAATCTGATTTTGTCTTTTTATGCCGTTTCTTTCTTTGTTTTTCAATTTTTCTTTTCAATTTTTTGTTTCTAATTTAACCTTTTTGGTTTTTTTTTCCTCTCCAACTTCAAAGAAGAACAAAGAAACTCAAATCAAATTGAAAAAAGATAAAGTCTTTGTCAATGTAACAGCGGTACTGCTATAGTATGCACACAAACACAATAGCTACAATCACACCATATATACACTACGATATATAAATATATACAAAAAGAAAGGGTTTATTCATGTTTTTGGCAGGTTTAGAAAGATAATAACAATCAAGACACTCTCTCTGATACTCATATATATATATATATATATATATATATATATATATATATATATATATATATATTAAATTCGTGCATACTTTTTTTGCCTTAACACTGCTACCTCCCCAAGGGCCATAAAAAAGATAAGATTTAAATGTGTCATTGTAATTTAAAATCTTATATTAAGAATTAAGTGCAACCATATATGATTTTAAAGAGTTAAAATTGATTTTGAAAAGCAAGAGCTCCATATTATAATTAATTTTACTTGTAAAATTGATTCCAATTTAAAATAATAATTTTATAATTTTTTATTTAAAACATTGATTTTTTTTTTCAAGGCTATTGATTTTATTTAAGCATATCCAAATATAAAAAAAATTACGTTACACTCACTATTAACTAAGATAAATTTATAAAATTAATTTAATCAAACTTAATGTTTGAAGATATTAGATTAATTTGGTGATTGAAGTGAAAAGGTTAAGAAAATAGGTGATAAGGAGGATGAAGTTAAATCTCTATAATCGACAAACTATTAATAACATTACTAATGCTAATGATAAATATTGACTTTTGCAAGAAAGTAACAATAAATGCATCTAATAAATTGTAAAAAGACATATATTTATATACAATTTTTTTTTCTTTGTAGATACTTATAATTAATTATGGACAAAGATAGTAGTATATTTAATGTGTTTAATTTATGTATAAGAGTACTCATATATGTATATAATTTACATTTACTTCTCATATTCCAAGACATTTATTAATTTTACTTAAAGGATTTTATGATAAAAAATTAAAAGTATATGTATTTAGTAATAGTTTATATTTAGAGATAATATTTTTTTATAAAAAAACTGTGTATATAAAAATGGATGGGAGTACTAAAAATAGTGTATACAAATAGGGACCAGAGTGTCTATATAAAATTTTAATTTTAAATTGGAAGAATGGGCTCATAAATGATAGCTCATCAACAAGTCATGGAAGTAATATAATTACGAGAATTTCTTTGCCTATGGAATTCGAAGGACAGAATAAGCGCACGTAAAACAAAAAGATAAAATTCAAAGAAGATTAAAATATTAAATTATGTGGGTAACATTCCAACAGAGACATTGTATTCATGTGATGTACCGAAACTTGCCAAACTTTGAAATTAGTTATAGATTTTGCTTTGACTGCGATAGGATTGAAAGGTCAATTAATTTCCACCAACTTTATTTAATTTATGTACTGTAACATTACTTTTTTTTAATGGCAAAAACATTTATAATAGAGATATTATAAAGTCAAAGAAATACAATGACTACAAGCACTACTTAAAAACTGAAGATAAAATAGAGAGAAAAATTTAAAGATAAAACCAAACACCAATAGCTCCACTTATCGGCTAATCCCCAACGCCACCAACTCAAGCCAACCAAGAGCAAAATTAACCATAGGGAGCAATACAGACTCAACTGTTAATATTGATAATCTAACATAAACATATAAAAGAAAGAAGATAAGGAATCATTGACTAGAATTTCATAAACAAATGAACTAAACTTGAGTTAATAGAGTTACAATGAGTATATATACAAAATAATAGAAATGTCTAAAATATCCTTACTACTAATATATAATAACATCATCTAACATCTCTCCTCAAACTCACGATGCATTAACATGGAACATCGAGAGTTTGTCAACTAAAAAACGAAAATGTTTAATAGAATGCATCTTTGTGAATAAATCGGGAATTTGTAAGAAAGAAGAGACAAATGGTAGAATAATGGTTCCACGCTGAAGATGATGACGAGTAAGATGACAATCAATCTCAATGTGCTTGGTGCGTTCATGAAAGATCGAGTTATGAGCAATTTGAATAACATTCTTGTTATCGCAGTGCATTGGAGTAGGCTCAGAAAGAGATATACCCATATCAAATAGAAGCCAATGCAACCAAATTTTTTTAGCAGTAGTGGATGTCATAGAACGATACTCAGTGTCTATAGAAAAGCGAGAGACAATGTCTTATTTCTTACTCTTCCAAGAAATAAGAGAGTCTCCAAGAAAGATACAAAATCTTGTGGTGGGCTTACGATATGTGGTGTCACCAGTCCAATCAGTATCAGAATAAACACATAACTCCAATGAAGACAACGACAAAAAGAGAAAGCTCTGAAATTGAGTTCATCGTAGATAATGAAGAATACGAAGAACAACTACCCAATGTATTGTAGTTGGAGAGACAAAAAACTAACTTACAATATGAACAACATAGGCAATATGGTAATCGTAAGATACACCAAACTGTCAACCAAAGTACGGTACAAAGTGGGATATGGTAAAAGAACACCATCCGAGGGAGCATATTTCACATTCAACTCAAGAGGAGTATCTACTGTTCTATTATTAGAAATACGAGTCTGTTCAAGAGTAGGCAACTTCAATCCCTAAAAAGTAGCGAATAGTTCCCAAGTCCTTCATCTCAAACTGATTGGCTAACTGCAATTTCGATTCATTGATTCCACTAACAGCATCACCTGTAATAATCATATCATTAACATACAAATAAAGCATAATGCGACAATAAGTGGTAGACTTGTAAACAGTGCATAATCATGTTCACTAGAGCGGAAACCAAGAGAAGTGATCACAGTAGAAAATTTCTCAAACCCAGCTCGATGAGCCTATTTAAGACCGTAAAGAGCTATTTTTTAACTTATACACTTTCCCTTGATTATGAGAAACTCCTTGTGGAGGGACCATATAGACTTCTTCATGAAGCTCACCATTTAAAAACACATTTTTGACATCCATTTGAGAAATATGCCATTGACGAATAAATGCAACTGCAATAAGAGTTCGAATAATGGTCATCTTGGCTACATGAGCAAATATCAATTGAGACCCAATAGCACGCTTTCCAGGAGGAAGAGCTATTAATTCCCAAGTATCTATATTGTGCAAGGCAGAGAGTTCTTTTGCAATAACCTGTTACAAAGAGGATCAATATATAATAGCCTCTTTATAGGAAGAAGACTACACAAACTAAGAATAAAGGTTAAGAAAGAAGCAACCAAAGCTGAATTAGTGGAATAGACAAAATCCGGTAACTGAGTGGACTTACAGTGACAAAATGGGTAACTATGAGGCGAAGGCAGAGGGTGAACAATCGCATGAAGTGGTTGGACAACCGGGGGGGCAAGGGGATGTCATCATGTGGAGTAGTAGTATTTGTCCTACAATTCTCAACATTATAATCACTAGAAGCATTATCATAAGGACCAAACGGATCAATATGGATTAGTTATGAACTCTTAATAATATGAGAATCAGAGGAAACAAAGTAAAAAGGGAGGTGCTATAGAAAAACAACATTACGAGAAACATATAGTTTTCTTGCATGAGGATCATAACAATGATAACCCTTTTGACCATCCCCATAACTAAGAAAAACACACATGGCTGACTGAGAAGACAACTTATTGCGCTCTACTTGTGGATGAAGAACAAAACAAATAGAACCAAAGACTTTTAAAGAATAGTAATTATGGATAGAAGCATACAATTTTTTAAAGGGAGAAAAACCTAATATGACAGGCGATGGAGTTCTATTAACAACAGTAAAAACTGCTTCTCCCCAAAACTCACTAGGAACTGAAGCAGACAACAAAAGAGAAAGAGCAGTCTCAATAATATGACGGTGTTTCCTTTCAACAACTCTATTTTGTTGAGGAGTATCAGTACAAGATGACTGGTAGAGGGTGCCATCATAAGAAAATAATTCATAAAATTTGTTAGAGGTATATTGACCACCTAAAACACATCAAAAACAATTTATAACAACATCATGTTGAGTCTTGACCGTGACACGAAACATATGATAAATGTCAAAAATTCAAGTCGATTTTTCATAAAATAAACCCAACAATAACGAGTGTAATCATCAATAAACGAAACATAATATCTAGATCCACCTTTGGTGTGAACCGGTGATGGACCCCAAACATCAGAGTGAACTAAATCAAAGGCGCATATGGAACTGAAACACTTTTACTAAACGACAAAGCTGGAAATTTAGCAAGTTTACAACCACAACAATATGAAATATCACTGGTTTGTATCTTTCCTAAAGCTCCAGCAGAATCCAAATATTTTAATCTAGAAGCAGAAACATGTCCAACGAAAAAATGCCATAAATAAAAACTAGAAGACGAAGAATTCAAGCGAAAACTAGATAATAAGTCAGCAATAGTTGTTGAGGCTGTAGTATCTAGGACTTGCAAGTCATCCAAAACATAAGGTCCCCCATGTCTATGGCATGTCCCAATCAGCCTCCTAGAATGTGGATCCTACACACAACAAGAAGTGGAAGAAAATATAACTAAATAATCGAAATCACATATTTGACTAATAGAAGCAAGACTCAAAGTTAGATTAGGAATATAATAAACATCAAAAAGAGACAAGTTAGGTGTAGAGACAAAACCAATGCCTGCTAATTGCATATGAGTACCATCAACAGTCATAACCGACATAGACGAGGTAGGATTCACAAACACAAAAGATTTATTATCATATGTCATGTGGTGAGATGCTCTAGAATCTAGAATCCATATGGAATGAGATATACATGACATATTAGAGAAGTTCAAACCTTTAGAAGAGGTGGCAAACATGGCATATGATTGAGTGGCAAAAAGTTTTTGAAGCTGTTCTGCAAGATCATATATTTGGGAAACAGTCTCATATGAGTATACATAACTAGAACTAGAGCCAACTGTAAGAGGAGCAAAAGCAACAACATTGGACGATGGCCCCCTAAAACTCTTCTTATGTGTTCTCCCCAATTTTGGACAATGTGCTTTTCAATGACATTTTTCTTTGCAAAATGCACATTCATCATTACCAAGGCCAACCCTCCCTTGAGATTTTTTTCTTTCATCTTCCGCCAACAATTCACTAACTATTGATTCAACATTAGGAAGAGGGGAACGATGCAAAATATCCCCATGAAGGCCCTCAAAATAATCACGAAGAGCCATTAGAAACGATACTAGACGTTGCTCACCTACCTGATCAATGTACACTTTGACAACTTTCAACCCAGTTGATTCCATAAGAGCCAATTGATCCCACAAATTCATCATTGCTAAGTAGAATTCCTAAATGGTCATATTGTTTTGATTAAGGACCCTAATATCACTTTCCAACTGATAACGTTTGGCAAAGTTAGACTGAACATACAAACGTTTCAAGTGACCCTAAATCTCTTTAGCAGTATCATACTTTGCTAGTTGCACTCCTATAGACAATTCAACAGAATTATTAATCCAAGTAATAATTCTTGAATTACTAACATTCCATGTTTTTAGATCTTTTGCATATTTAGTTTCATCCCTTTTATATGTAGGCTTAACATAAGTTCCATCAACATAACCCCACATATCTTTTCCAATCAATTTTTTTCCATCACATAACTCTAATAAGATTAATTTTGTCCATTGAGGTGGACACTAACATCTTGAAGAAAATCATCCTTAGCACCAACCATAACAAATAATGACAGGAAAATATGACAAACACAATCACTAAGAAAAAATAAATTAAGGATAACCTGTCAATAGTAGAGTCAACAAAGAACCAAACAAAATCGTGCAAGAGACAGAAGAGCAGAACCACACTAAAAACATAATAGCACAATCGCGATGGAGACAAAAGAGCATAATCACACCAGAAACAAAGGATGAAAATTGGTACCGGCCACAAAACGTGTTGGAAATGGAGGAAGCAAATCGATACCGGCAGCAAAACGGGTCACACAAATTTCTTTTGAAGAAATATATGGACCACTTTACAATAGATCCCAAAATCATCTAAAACTCTTTGATACCATGTTAATAATGATAATTTAACATAAACATAAAAGAGGAAGAAGAGAAAGGGAGAAGAGAAGGAACCCTTGGCTAAGGTTTCATAAAGAAATGAACCAAACTTAAGTTAATAGAGTTACAATGAGTATATATACAAGAGAATAGAAATGTCTGAAATACCCTTACTACTAATATATAATAACATTATCTAACCAGAACCACTGATGAACCAAAAAAATCAATCAATTTGATCTTGATTGGCCCACCAACCTTTATTGGGTTATACACACAACAGGTGCCACTTCCCACTCATAGAAAGCACACAAATAGTCTAGGGTCTTTCCCAGAAACCGTTTCCACGAGGAGAATTTGATCTTATCCATCAATTCCAATGGACCACACAATCAAATGTTAAACTAAAGTCAAACCTAACATAACCCTAGCTCGCTCACCCATGTCACTAAAAATAGCAAACAACCCACCCAAATCAAGCAACAAAACTAACTCCCACCCTACCCACCTTAACACCATATACCCGAAGGACAAAGTCATAAATAATAAACAAAGGATTAGCCAACTCCATAGACCCACCATAAAACATACAAGAGGTAGAGTTGGAATCCAGTATAATCCTCTTCCTAAATAGATTTTGATGAGTAGGGATCCTATCTTGGAGAAGCTGCAAAGAGAAAAAGTAACCTTAGACGAAGCCCAACTCTTTCAAACCTTTACTTAGTGTTGAACATCCTCATCTGAACGATCTCCATAAACCTAAAGTTCTTCCCATAGCACCGCATAGGACGATCTAACACTATATGCTTTTTTTTGTTGTTGTCTCAACTCCGAACGCATTGACCTTCCTCCCATAGAGGGTGATTCCATTAAGCACCATAACAAAATATGAAACCATACCCTATTCCCACACGAGCAGACCTATCCTCCATCTAAGCTTTCATTCTGAAACCAATGACCCATATTACCCACCATCAAGTCACATTGGCTCAAAACCTGAAAGAGCCTATGAAATTGATCATTCTAGGGCACATACCCCACCCATGAATCTCCCCAAAAGGAGCCTATTAAATTGATCCTTCATTGCCACTTACCTAAGAGAGCCAAATTAACAAGACGAAGGTCACCACACCTTATCCTCCTTTACTCTTTGGCTTCCAAATCCCCAACCACCGAACCCACAAAATATATCTTTCCTCCCTTGTAAAAGAAAGAAATAAGTATAGTGATATTGTTCAATACTGAGTTGATAAAAACCACCCAATCCCCTAGACTAATGTACCTATGACTACATGAACTCAACCTATTTAAAATGATTTAGATTAAGGGGAACCAAAGTTACCTCCATACGAGGGTTTGCCCCTACTAGTAGAACAAAATATTTAAAAGGGAGAGTTCCAACTTTACAATTTTAAAAAAATTTCGCCATCACCAAGACGAAGGCATCAACATTTATCCCCATAACACAACTCTTAGAAATACTCATCCATAAGCTTGGCGCTAGCTCAAAGCTCATGAGAACCATCTTTAAAGTGTCACGAGAAATTGGTTGGGAGTCACCAATATGAACGGGGAAGTTCACTTTCGAGATAAGGGAGATAAAATAAGACGCAAAACTCCGCAACAGGTTGGCATGATTAAAAAATTAGTTAAAGTTAACTCCAACATCACCCTTAAGTTGATTCCATAACTTTTTGAAGAAAGAGAAATTAAATCCATCTGGATCCGAACTCTTATTTCCGTCACTCTTGTAAAATACATGTTCTTGATGAAGACAAAGACCAAAGAAAGTGATCAAGTTGCAAGCTAAAAAAAAAGTCAAACATCAAAGACAACTTTGGTCAAATATGCTAGAAGTTTTATAATGTAAAGGTTCATGATGCAATCTAATATTCATATATTTCAAATGCACATGAGAATCTTTCATTTTAGCATATGCATCAAAAGGATTTTCAAAAAGTAAAAATATATAAATAATTTTTGAAAATAATATTTTTGGCAAAATACAATGTTGTATTCGAATACAGACAAGTCAATAGCTAAATATGAACATCTTCAAACATCTGTATTTGAATACACATTCTTGTATTCAAATAAAAGCTTCAAAATTCAAATAAAACTGAACATTAAAAGGATGTGTATTCGACTACACACAAGCTGTAGTCGAATACACCTGGAAACAATGCAATTTTTCAATTCTGAAACGGTTCCGGATCATTGCATTTCTTCATCAAACCTCTTGGATCAATGGCCTCGAATCTGAAGAGATGTTTATGGAGTATAAATACACCAAAACTTCAGATCAAACATAACCAATCTTACAACCAAACCTTGAACAAACTTTGAACAAACTTTCTAAAATGTTTTGATTTTTTCAAAGTTTCACTTTTATATTTCAAGTACAGATTTTACATTTTCATATCATTGAGAAAAGTTCTCTAGTGTACTTGAAATTATATTGGATTGTTATCATTGTACATCAACTGTTATATCATAATGATCTAAGTCAAAATCAATATTGCTAAACCATTCAAGTGTTGTAAATTGAGGAAAATGGTGTTCTTTCTTCAAGTTTTGTAAACTAAGATAGTGGTGTGCTATCTTAGGATGATTGTTAGGAGTTTGTATCAAAGGTCCTAGGGTGGAACTTGTACTTATTCTAACAATAGTGGAAAATCTCTTGTAGTGTGCAAGAGGACTGGATGTACCCTTGGTCATAAGGGAACCAGGATAATATCATCGTGTTCTTTATTTTTCTGCCATTTATCCTTTCCATACACTCTCTTAAATCAGAAAAATCAAACACTAAATCTCTAAAAACAAGAAAATTTCTAAACACCTAATTCACCCCCATTCTTAGGCGCACTTCTGTTTTTACAACTCTGAGCCACCACATCCTTCATCTCCGATAAGTGGAAAGGTGCCGACAAAGCCGACATGTCTTCTTAATTGAGTGGAGGTAACTCTACCCCCTCCAGTAACGACCTATCTTGCGTTATCTCCAAAAAGTGAGTTGAGAAATAAATTAACATCTCTTGATACATTTGTAACACTTGTTCCAACCATCTATTCTCCACACGCAAAGCTAGAATATAATTTTTCCTCCCCCGCTGCTTACCGCAATCGTGGAAATAACATGTATTTGCATCATCTTCTTTGAGCAACCTCGACCCCAACCTTTGGAATATCTCCGAGTCTTTACTTTTCATGAGGACTGTAACACCCCGATTTTCTAAGTGAGGGTGTATTTTTTTTTCAAAAGAAATTAAACTGAAACAGAGAAATAAACAAGAAAATGCCTTTGGATAAATAATTGAGTCATTATAATGTACAAGCAGCGGAAAAGTTTCTCCAAATATAAATCCAAAGCATTTACACAACAACAAATGGTACATGGGACCCATTCAAATAAGATGTCAAACTGACAATATTAGTATAAGTACAGTTTTCCAAATCAAAATACTCCAACCCAAAAAGTAGGACGTCTAGTCCCTATACATCAACCTAATCTGATCATCCTACCAAAAAACTATACACCCTGAGTGATCTCCACGCGCCCCGTGAGATCCTCCTAACGTAGCTGCAGTCAAGCGTTCCCATCTCCATTCCCGTCCGTAGGGTACGAACCGGTAGGATCGTCCTGACTCTCATCTGAGGGCAAAGCCCAGATTTCCACAATAATTGTAAAGGGTCACCAACCGAAATTAACAGATAACACATAACATTTAAGTTTTAAATGCACAAAATAACCTTTCAACTAAGCATGCACCTTAAAAGGATTTTCCATATGCTAAAAGTTCATATAATGCTTGCCAATTAACAATGAACTCAAAATGAAGTTCTCAAACCATCAAGTAATACATAACTGACCAAAGCATTGATAAATCAATTGAGCAATCGATTATCTAACTCAAAATAAGGACTTTTGCTGAGCCAATCGATTGCCAAATCGATTTGGTCAGTTCTGCTGAGTTTCTGCATGACCAAATCGATTTCTAAGTCGATTTTGTCAGTTCTGATGAGTCCCTGGGTTGCCAAATCGATTTCCAAATCGATTTCGGCAGTTTTGCTGAGTTCCTGCCTCTCTGCCAATCGATTTCCAAATCGATTTCTTAAAAGATTTTGAAAGATATATTTATACAATCGATTGGCAAATCGATTAGGTCAAAATGGTGAACTTCCTGCAACTCATCCAATCGATTGGGAAATCGATTTCCCTCATCATTTTTCCAAAAATTCATAACTAACTCAATCACATTCATACATAATCTCAAATCCTAACACTTAGCACTGATAACGCAATCGCTACAACATCATTAGTTTCGAAATAGTATTGCAAGCAAACATGTTATCACCAAATTCCAAAACATAACACTTAACATTTATAACACAATTAATACAACATCATGGGTTTCAAAATGGTATTGCAATCCAACATGTTATCACCAAATTCCAAAACATAACACTTATAACACAATTACTACACATACCAAATGAACCAACAATTCACAATTTAACAGGGTGTAGTCTCTCACGGACAAACACCTGTGCAGTCTCTCACAGACAAACACAATTCCCTAAGGAACGTAAGTCGTAAACGTACTACCTATCACGGGTCCGTACCGTTTACCGAGGTGCCACCTATCCCGGGTCTGCACAACTTACCAAACGTAAATCGTAAACGTACTGCCTATCACGGGCCCGTACCGTTTACCAAGGTGCCACCTATCACGGGTCTGCACGATTTACCAAAACATACATAAGTAAACGAGACATTAAGAGATTCCCCATTCTTAATTCTCATCTAACTTAAACCAGGGCGTAGTCTCTCACGGACAAACCCCTGCGCAGTCTCTCACGGACAAACACAATTCCCTAAGGAACGTAAGTCGTAAACGTACTACCTATCACGAGTCCGTACCGTTTACCGAGGTGCCACCTATCCCGGGTCAGCACAACTTACCAAAACATACACGAGTAAACGAGACATTAAGAGATTCCCCATTCTTAATTCTCATCTAACTTAAACCAGGGCGTAGTCTCTCACGGACAAACCCCTGCGCAGTCTCTCACGGACAAACGCAATTCCCGCAGGAACGTAAGTCGTAAACGTACTACCTATCACGGGTCCGTACCGTTTACCGAGGTGCCACCTATCCCGGGTCAGCACAACTTACCAAAACATACACGAGTAAACAAGACATTAAGAGATTCCCCATTCTTAACGCCCAGTTAACTTAAACGATTTTTCTTAAAACAAAATATTAAGTAACCGAGACATTAAGAGATTCCCCATTCTCAACGCCCAGTTAACTTAAACGATTTTCAAAACAAAATATTAAGTAACCGAGACATTAAGAGATTCCCCATTCTCAACGCCCAGTTAACTTAAACGATTTTTCTTTAAAACAAAATATTAAGTAACCGAGACATTAAGAGATTCCCCATTCTCAACGCCCAGTTAACTTAAACGATTTTCAAAAACAAATATTAAGTAACCGAGACATTAAGAGATTCCCCATTCTCAACGCCCAGTTAACTTAAACGATTTTCAAAAACAAATATTAAGTAACCGAGACATTAAGAGATTCCCCCTCCTTAACGTCCAGTTAACTTAAACGGTTTTCAAAACAAAATATTAAGTAACCGAGACATTAAGAAATTCCCCATTCT
>NC_021161.2:32205048-32213704 GCF_000331145.2 Cicer arietinum
GGGAGAAAGAGGGAATTTGGCCGCGGGTAGTAGAGGAAGAAGATGGAAAATCAGATTTTCCTTCCTTCCTTTTTCCTTTCTTTGTTTTTCCTTCCTTTCTATTTCCTTCTTTCCTTTATATAACCTTTTCTTTTCCTTTTCCTTCCTTCTAATTTCCTTTCTTTCTATTCTCTCCAAGCAAACATATATATATATTAAATATAACTTAACAAATATCTCAAAATATCTAGATATTTGTTAAATTACCATTTCACCCGTAACGCATTAAATTCTCCGTAAAGGATTTACCGCACTTAATTTAAATTTATTTATCGACGAGTAATTCTAAACGGTGTCAAAATAACTTTTTGATCCTATAAACTCCATAATATTATTAACTTTGGCTAAAAAGCCTCCGAGCCAAAATCCAAAACATATAAAATACATAAAGTGTACTTTAAAATTATGGGTCTTACAAGGACCCATAAATCACTCCAAGCCTTATTCTTCTCTATCATCTTTTCTAACAAAAGAGCAAGCTCTTCAACCTTATCATCCAACGCCTTGATCTCATCCACAAGAATTTGAATTCTAAGGTCGAGATTCCCATAGACCTATTTGCTCCACCTTTTAAGATCCTCTCTGTGAGCTTTCAGTTGCTCCTTCAAAATAAAAGCCCTTCATCCTGAGGAAACTGAGCTAGCTGAGCTCTACGTGACCACCTCTGGGATACATTGGTGGTTAAGAAAATATTTATTAAACTAAAAAGGCTTTGGCCACCATGAAATTTCAATAAATCTCACAAAAAAGATGGGTTTGAATTATTACCCCTTTTTACTTTTTAATTCCTACACTTAATTTAATATATTCAAGAATAGTCTTGATAGAAAGAGAGTAAATAACCAGAACATTCTGGATAGGTTAGTATTACGAATAAAGTAACTAAGTGAATTAGGTTAGTATTACTTTAGTATTACGAATAAAGAAACTAAGTGTGATATGTGAATACTGAATAATTAAAAGAGAACAAATAAGAAGATCACACAAGAGAAGTATATTATTTCACTCAACTTGGCCTACATCCAGTTTTCACAATGTGTGATATTTCTACTAATATGCTCAACACATAACGTTCTTCCTTTGCACTTTCTTTCGTGATCACACTTGATCAATTCCAGTTTTCACCTTTCAATCCAAAATTGAATTTTTATCTTCACCTTTCAACCTAAAAATTAATTTTAACACCACCTTTCAAACTAGAAAGAATTTTCACTAACACATTCAATCTAACATAAAAGATAAACTAGAGTTACAAATAATATGTATGATAAAACATGTTAGGAATCTAATGATTCTCAACTCTTTGTTTGAGATTTACTGAAAGCAAGAACTCAAAATGAATGTCCAAGAATATAGTGAAGAAAGCTTGGAGATTTTAGTGAGAGAAGAGTTTTAGAACTTGTGCATGGATGTACAAGTGTAGATAGAGTTGTGAATTGAACTCTCGCCTTCATCTTCTAATTTATCTTCGTTTTATATATGAAAATAGTCTTACAATATTCAATTTAAACTGGATATAACCGTTGGATAGTCTTGCCAGCTGTCAATTGATTTCTTTGAAACAATCTTCTTATTTGCACTTCTAACTAGAATGTTATTCTTCAAACCCAAAACGTTCTTCCTTGAGTCTCGAAGGAAACTTGGGCACAAATGCTAAATATATTTATTAGAATAATGATAAGTCAGAAGCATCCGCATGTGTCATGTCAACAATGTTTTTCGTAGTGTACTATAGTGATTTTGTGCTTGCTTTTAGAAAATCAATTGGGAGATAAAAATTGAAGATCAATTTGCATGTGTTTTGCAAATGGACCTTCACTATTTGAGTACTAGAAGGTTGTTTTCTTTTGGGTGGCCCATGCGCAAATTTTGTCAATCTCGGACATGCATTTCGTAATCCCAAACTGATGCATTTTATTTGTTGTCTTTAATAAGACAACTAGAATGTTTTGCAACACATTTTGTCATAAATTTGGTTTGACATTCCTTTGAGGAATCTTTAAAATCATTTCATTATTCTTAAAAGTGTGTTATTGTCTTGTTGTATACATGAGATGGGTCCATAATTGTTGATGAAAGCAATCTTGATTACTTGACCACATGATCTTGCATGAATATGCATACTTCAATATATCTTTGATATTCTTCAAAAGATTTATTAGATATTTTTCCTCAACACCACACATTTGTGTCCAAGAACTTAGCACCAACAGACAATGATAAGAGACATTCCACGGAAAAGCACACTTAAAGGTGCTGGAAAACATAAGAAAATGCGGGTGGGGCGGGGGTGGGGGTTGAATTGTGTTTCGCCATTTCTGAAAGATACTTCTAACGCTTAACCAAAAATGTATGTTGTTTATCAAATCATTCAACTTACGATTAAAACATGTTTAGGGACCAAGAGGTGGAATCATATAGAACATAGATAAGAGAAATAGAGAGATAGAGGGAACACATATGTTTGCTTAAATTTTTTGCTTAATCTAGCTCTCCCCTTAGAAATGGTTTTTTCCTCACTGCAGTCGATGACTTAATCCACCATTTCAATAATACGATACGAGTATTGTTTACTCTGCCTCTTCAGGCTTTGAGTATTCTTCTCTAGCTTCTCCAAGTTGTCATTGTTAGAATCCTTCTTCAACATTTTGGCAGCTTGCGATTGATATTCATAAGTATTATTGTACCTCTTCAGGTAACTCTTAGGGGTGAGAGAATATTTGCCACTATTGAGCTGATTTACATCAGTTATAGTTTCTGTCTGAATTGACACAAAGTTTGTTTTGGGGATTGAAACTCATATTGAGAGGATGTTATATATCAACCTATATCAGTTCAAGTGTATAAAAAACACTTTGGCTTATTTTCATCAATTTTAAATAACTATTTACTGAGAGGATTTTTCATTCATACATTTCTTTTGATGCATGCTTTGCTTTTTCAAAATTATTTCTTTAATACATTGCTTTTTTTTTCTTTTCATTTTCTCTCACCCATTCGATTGTTGGAGATCTTTAATCACCATTTAAGGCAGACCAATCTTTAAGATGTATGCACATATATCTTCATGATTGATTCTGCGCCTTTTCAATTTAAGAGGGCAGTTCTTGGAGGATGTTACTATGATAGAATGCCACAAATAATTTCAGACAATTAACATATTCAAGATGTTCACCAGAGGATAAACATATTTGTCTTCTTTTGAGCGTTGACTCTTTTAGAGCTTGTCATTTTAGAGGGATTTCAGAGTGTTGACTTTCTATTAGAGTCAGAAGATACAATGCTTGTCACATTTATCATAGGAAAACGACCATTTTGCTTGACATACTTATTAGAGGCAGAACATCCAGATTGTTTCTTGTATTAACAACTTCACTAGAGGTGTATTCATCATAGTCAGACACAACTGTAGTAGTTTCTTTAAAGTCACTACTATATTGGTTTAGAAGATTCTCTTTTCGTTGTTCATCAAAGGATCTAGCTTATATGAGAACAATGAATTATATTACTTTTGCATTTAATGCTTTTACTTAGACTGTATATCGCAATACTGTTTATTGTTATGACCTGTTCTATTAGTAAACATAGTTACTTGTTTATTAGGTGACAATATTCTTTATGTTTAGAAACACTTAGATTATCATCTTAAACTTACTTAGTTTGTTAGGTGATATTATTTTCTCTTACCCATTCGATTGATTGAACAAGTTCTTCTTAAATAGAATGAAGTTTTTGTTGAAAATGTTACTGTTGGAGATCTTTAATCACCATTTAAGACATACCAATCTTTAAGATGTATGCATATATATCTTCATGATTGATTTTGAGCCTATTCAATTTAAAAGGGCAGATCTTGGAGGATGCTACTATCAGAGGATGCCACAAAGACTTTCAAACAATTAACAAATTCAAGATGTTGACCAGAGGATAAACATATTTGTGTTCTTTAGAGCGTTGAATTTTTCAGAGCTCGTCATTTTAGATGTATTTCAGAGTGTTGACTTTCTATTAGTCAGATGATACAATGCTTGTCACAGTTATTACAGGCAGAAAATCATTTTGTTTGACACACTTATTAGAGGTAGAACATCAAGATAGTTTCTTGTATTAACATATTCACTTGAGGCATATTCATAGTCGGACACAACTGTAGTAGTTTCTTCAGAGTCACTATGATATTTGTTTAGAAGATTCTCTTTTCTTTGTTCATCAGAGGATCTAGTTTATACAAGAACAATGACTTGTATTCCTTTTGCATTTAATGCTTTGACTTAGAATGTATATCACAAGACTTCTTATTGCTATTATAACTTGCTCTATTAGTAAATATAGTTACTTGTTTATTGGGTGATAATATTCTTTATGTTTAGAAACACTTAGATTATTATCTTAAACTTACTGGTAATTTATGCAAACTTAAAATGAATAGTCATTAATATAAATCTTTCTCTTCCAACTTATTATACAAACTTAACAAATGCTGTTAGGGGATAATTGTTCTTTATTTATTTGATTTTGTTATCAAATGTAGTTAAGGGATAATTGTTCTTTATTTATTTATTTGTACTAAAAACCTTCCCTTTTTATAATGATAAATAACTATAAAATTAATGAACAATTTTACTTCACAAGATAATATTTAAAAGAAAGCTTGCACTAGATGTAGTACTCAAATATTGTTTGACTTAATAATCATTTGATCTTCTAAAAAGAGACTTATAAATCAATATTATAGGACTCCTCCAGAATACGATAAACGTGATTCTTTAAGAGTTTAAAACTTATTAAGTTGTTTTATTTTTTATGCAGATGAGGGTAAAATAAGAGGCAAAAGACAAAGAGAAAAAACACCGAGATATCAAAAAGAAAAATATGATCAGAATTTCCTAAATGATTTCACAGGTTCCTAGGATGTTAAGCCTTTGGTTTCATATGAAGTCTATTGATTAACATTTCACAGTTCTCAGGATGTAAAACCTTTGAAATATTGTTCTTCTTAAGATGTAAAGCCTAATTGAACAAACCATATTTTTAGAATGTGTTAAGCCTCCCAAATTAAGGGTGAATTGCAAAACTCTAGTGACACGAGTGACGTTCGGTGTTGGCTGATTTCGATAATGCAAGCAATGCTCTTGTTATGGTGACTTTATAAATACATTATATGTTCTATTTCAGTTGGCTTTGCTGAACGCATTTACGCTTTGTTGGTCTTCCTCTAATAAGATTGACAAAGCAAGTGGTTATCTGCCTCTAATAGGCTTAACAAGAAAGTGATCGTTTGCATCTGATAATCACATCATCAATTCTAGCATCTGATTGTCTGAATCTTATTTATGGTTTATGCTATAAAAAATGCAATACTTTGAGGAGAGTTAATGCTCCAAAGAAGACTAGGCATTTGCGCATCGTATGATGACCATCATGAATCTGCTACTTTTCAGAAAGTCTTTAAGACATGCTCAAATCGTAGTTTTCCTTACTTCCATGTCCTCTTACCAAGATACAAATAATCATTCACGAATATATATATGGATACATATTAAAGATTGATCTGTCTTAAATCGTGATTGATGATCTCCAATGATAATATCATCAACAGAAAAATTATTCTCTCTATTTAAGAAGAACTTACTCGATCCACTATGTGAGAAAGTGAGATAGAATGGAAAATTCAATGTGTTAAGGGAAACTTTGAAACCATGAACATATGAAATAAAAATTGTGCTTGAAATATCTTCTCAATAGAGAGTTATTAGAACTGATGTAAATTAGTCAAAGTATTCTCACACACTTGTATTGATATATGACTTGATTTGTAGGATCCTCTGAATAAGGGTTAGAATCCTTGAAATAAACTTTGCGTCAACTTAGACATAAAATAGAACTGATGTAAATAAGCCCTATAGTGGCAAAAACTCTCTCACCCTTAAGGGGTACCTGAAAAGGTATAAAGACTCTCTTGAACCTCAACGGAAAGATGCCAAAAAGTTGAATAAGGTTGTGTGACAACTTGGAGAGGCTAGAGAAAATTACTCAAAGCCTGAAGAGGTAGAGTAAAGAATACTTGTATGTTATTTATTGAAGTAGTGGATTAAATCCTCGACTGTACTAAGGAAAAATCTCTATGTAAAGGGAGGACTAAATGTAACAAGGATTTGTTGTTAACTAGTATAAAAATACACATGTCTCCTTTATCTTCTTTTATTCTTACAACTTAGTTCCTTATGATTCAACCTTACTTTGTCTAGACCTATTTTGAAGTATCTTTCAGAAACGACAAACACAATTCCAACTCTCTTTCTTGTGTTTTCAAGCACCTTTAGGTACTACTTGTGGTTGACTTTTCATAGAGCAATCTGAGCTTCTAGTTGTTTAACAAGAATGTCACTCACACACAAGGAAGATTTAGATGGTGGGATTTTCTTCGTCTAAGGAGTGGAAGGTGAATTTCTGTAACACCCCGTTTTTCAAAGCGAGGGTATATTTTTTTTTTTTAAAGAATTTAAAATAAAGCAAAGAAATAAATAAAGAAATGCCTTTGGATAAATAATTGAGTCATTATAATTTACAAGCAGCGGAAAAGTTACTCCAATTATAAATCCAAACCATTTACCCAACAACAAATGGTACATGTAACCCATCGAAAATAACATGTCAAGCTGACAATATTAGTATAGGTACAGTCTTCCATTTTAAAATAAATGCAATACAAAAGAAAGGCATCTGATCCCTCTATGTCAACCTAATCTGATCATTTTACAACACAACTAAACACCCGGAGTGATCTCCACGCGCCCCGTGAGATTCTCCTAACGTAGCTGCAGTCAAGCGTTCCCATCTCCATTCCCGTCCGTATGGTACGAATCGGTAGGATCGTCCTGACTCTCATCTGAGGGCAAAGCCCAGATTTCCACAATAATTGTAAAGGTCACCAACCGAAAATAACAGTTAACACATAACATTTAAGTTTTAAATGCTAAAAATAACTTTTCAGCTAAGCATGCACCTTATCAGAATTTTCAATATGCGAAAAGTTCATACAATGCTTTGCCAATTAAAAATGAAAGTAAAATGAAGTTCTCAATCCCCTAGTTATAACATAACAACCAAGACATGAATAGATGAGATTCCCCATTCTTAACGCCCAGTTAACTTAAACGATTTTTCTTTAAAACAAAATATTAAGTAACCGAGACATTAAGAGATTCCCCATTCTTAACGCCCAGTTAACTTAAACGATTTTTCTTTAAAACAAAATATTAAGTAACCGAGACATTAAGAGATTCCCCATTCTTAACGCCCAGTTAACTTAAACGATTTTTCTTTAAAACAAAATATTAAGTAACCGAGACATTAAGAGATTCCCCATTCTTAACGCCCAGTTAACTTAAACGATTTTTCTTTAAAACAAAATATTAAGTAACCGAGACATTAAGAGATTCCCCATTCTTAACGCCCAGTTTACTTAAACGGTTTTCAAAACAAAATATTAAGTAACCGAGACATTAAGAGATTCCCCATTCTTAACGCCCAGTTTACTTAAACGGTTTTCAAAACAAAATATTAAGTAACCGAGACATTAAGAGATTCCCCATTCTTAACGCCCAGTTTACTTAAACGGTTTTCAAAACAAAATATTAAGTAACCGAGACATTAAGAGATTCCCCATTCTTAACGCCCAGTTAACTTAAACGATTTTTCTTTAAAACAAAATATTAAGTAACCGAGACATTAAGAGATTCCCCATTCTTAACGCCCAGTTAACTTAAACGATTTTTCTTTAAAACAAAATATTAAGTAACCGAGACATTAAGAGATTCCCCATTCTTAACGCCCAGTTAACTTAAACGATTTTTCTTTAAAACAAAATATTAAGTAACCGAGACATTAAGAGATTCCCCATTCTTAACGCCCAGTTTACTTAAACGGTTTTCAAAACAAAATGTTAAGTAACCGAGACATTAAGAGATTCCCCATTCTTAACGCCCAGTTTACTTAAACGGTTTTCAAAACAAAATGTTAAGTAACCGAGACATTAAGAGATTCCCCATTCTTAACGCCCAGTTTACTTAAACGGTTTTCAAAACAAAATGTTAAGTAACCGAGACATTAAGAGATTCCCCATTCTCAACGCCCAGTTAACTTAAACGATTTTTCTTTAAAACAAAATATTAAGTAACCGAGACATTAAGAGATTCCCCCTTCTTAACGCCCAGTTAACTTAAACGGTTTTCAAAACAAAATATTAAGTAACCGAGACATTAAGAGATTCCCCATTCTTAACGCCCAGTTAACTTAAACGATTTTTCTTAAAACAAAATATTAAGTAACCGAGACATTAAGAGATTCCCCATTCTCAACGCCCAGTTAACTTAAACGATTTTTCACAAACAAAACGCACATTAAGTAAACAAGACATTAAGAGATTCCCCATTCTTAATACTCAATTAACTTAATGGTTTTCAAATTCCACATAACACAAACTCAAACAAAATTCTCACATCAAAACACATCAATTCATTTATTCACAAGATCCAACCATACACATATCAAATTTCATCAATATCAATTAAGAGCATGTCAAAAACAACGAACACAAATCAACACAATCCACTAC
>NC_021161.2:32213769-32268268 GCF_000331145.2 Cicer arietinum
TAAAAATCTCTGCTCGCAACGTCGCCTCCAAATTGGTCCCCTAGCACCGTAGCGTGGTAGTGAGCAACTTTCCCTTCCAACTCTTTGCAAAATGAAGCTTGGATCTAGAAGAAACGGAGGGGTTTGTGTTTGAATCTCAAATACCGTTTTTCTTCGTTTTCGGATCAAAGAGGAAGAGTGGAGTTGCGAAACCTTTGTTCTAACTCTCACCCAACCTTGGGTTACTAGTTTTGAAGAAAAGAAAGCGACGAAAATGAAAACGGGAGAAGGAGGGAGAAATGGCCGCGGTTGGCAGAGGAAGAAGATGGAAAATCAGATTTTCCTTCCTTCCTTTTTCCTTTCTTTGTTTTTCCTTCCTTTCTATTTCCTTCTTTCCTTTATATAACCTTTTCTTTTCCTTTTCCGTCCTTCTAATTTCCTTCCTTTCTATTCTCTCCAAGCAAACATATATATATTAAATATAACTTAACAAATATCTCAAAATGTCTAGATATTTGTTAAATTACCATTTCACCCGTAATGCATTAAATTCTCCGTAAAGGATTTACCGCACTTAATTTAAATTTATTTATCGACGAGTAATTCTAAACGGGGTCAAAATAACTTTTTGATCCTATACACTCCATAATATTATTAACTTTGGCTAAAAAGCCTCCGAGCCAAAATCCAAAATATATAAAATACATAAAGTGTACTTTAAAATTATGGGTCTTACAATTTCTTTTCCTACCAAAACACGAAGTGACATCCATAACAAACGCGTTTAACATCGTTAC
This sequence comes from Cicer arietinum, assembly GCF_000331145.2. Classification (NCBI taxonomy): domain Eukaryota; kingdom Viridiplantae; phylum Streptophyta; class Magnoliopsida; order Fabales; family Fabaceae; genus Cicer; species Cicer arietinum. The sequence continues at coordinate 32,214,546 of NC_021161.2, forward strand.
AAGATGAATAGATAGAAGACATTGGGAGTTGGGAGATAACTGAATGAGTGCAAGTAGTGAAATTTAAAACATTTGAGGTAAAAATAGTTAGATTTCTCAAGAAAGGAAAAAAAAAATTTGGAAAGAGGAGACGAAATGATGAGGGCATGGAGGAAAATGAAGCATAAGATAAAGAAGAAACCCATAGTTCAGCGAACACTTTAGGACACATGAGACAATTTGAAGGAACGAGGCAAAAAGGAAGAAAATAATAGAGTATGAAAATAGAGGAAGAATAAAAGAAAGAGGAAGAAAATTTTAAAGAAAAGAGTGTTAGAACCAAGATGGTTTTGGAGAACCATTCCTTTCTAGTTTGGTTGATAAAAAATGTATGTTTGTGAGAACAATTTAATGTACTAATGTTATAAATCACGTGTGTAGAAAAATAAAATAAAAAGGTAAATTCCAGACCTAGAACAAATTAGAGGAAACTTGTAAAATAATAGGAAACTAGTAGAGTAAGAGAAATATTTTAGATGATCTTTTAGCAAGATGTAGAGTTAGCATGGTTCTGATCATTCTTTCTTCTGAATAAACAGTTGGAGTCCTATGTTCTAGTGCTTTGATTTCATATATGTGAGTCTCAGATGATGTTTCAAGTATGCTTTACACTAGAGGCAATTACTTATCCTTGAGCATACAAAGGATATCTAAAACAGTTTATAGGTTTTGATATGCTCTTGAGTTTCACCAGATGATGAGTTATTTGAACACATTTAATATTCAAACTTCTATAGTCGAGGGATCAAATGATGATCTTCCATGAGGGAGCTTTGGTCTTTTACTTGGAGTTTAGGTTTCCTTGAGGTTAATATTATTTCATAATTATTTCAAATACATCATATATGAATCACTTTAGATGAAGATATTTGTTCCATCAGAAGAATGAACTTTACTGTTGCTTTTTTTTCTTCCTAGAGGATAGTGATCGAATGATTGATTCTATTTAATCTACCCATTTTAAGCATTGTTGGTTTTGACTAGATTTTAACCAACAATGTTTGATTGTATCCTCCAACCTTTGTTCTTACAAAGGTCTTTGACTTGTTGTCATTCAACCTTCCGATTTTGTGCTATTGAGTGTGAGGTTACACTACTAACCATTTCTTCTAAAGAGTTACGTGCACATTTGAGCATATAACATTGATCATTGAAGTTTTTAGAAAACTTCTTCGTGATTGCTTTGTTTCATTGTTGACATGCATTATAATGTTCTCATTATTTAGCACCAACAGTTTAGTTGTATCATTTTTTAGTATCAATTATTCTCTTTGAGTGTTCAGTTATCACAATACAAATATTATAATTTACTACTCAAAATGTCATTCGAGATTAACTTGCATAACAACAACTTTAACACGAATTCTCTTGCCCTTACCCAAATAAAAAACAATTTTAAAAAAACTTTAGAAAAGAGATGAAGTTGATATTTGAGAAATAGATGTTCTGCTAAAGTGTTTTATCAATTTTTGAGATAGCAATTACAGTGTTTACGAATATGTTTTGTCAATCTAGGTTTTGTAAGAAATTCTGAAAATGAAATTTTAAAAAAGGAAACAGGATTGCCCTAAAAACCTACACTAATTCAAACTATTTCACTAGTATTTCCAACTATAAGGAATCTATACTTTTCCAACTGGGCTCTGATACCAATTGAAGATGCTGAAACACCTTAGAAAAGCCGAATTTGAATTGTGTTTTTCCATTTTTGAAAGATAATTCAAAAGCTTAACCAAAAAGTATTTTATTTATCAAATCACTCAACTTACGATTAAAACACTTTTAAAGACAAAGAAGTTGAATTGTAGAGAACATAGATAAGGGAAACAGAGAGATAGAGGGAACACAAATATTTTTATACTATTTAGAATAATGATCCATTTAGTACTCCCTTACATAGAGAATTTGCATCAGTATAGACGAAGACTTAATCTAATATTTCCATAACATTTATACAAGTATTGTTTACTATGCCTTTTCAGGCTTTGAGTATTCATCTCTATCGCCTCTAGGTTGTCAATGTTAGAACCCTTCTTCAACATTCTGGCAATTTGCCATTAAGGTTGATAAGTTTTGTTTTACCTATTTAGGTACCTCTTAGTGTTGAGAGAATTGTTGCCACTATCGGGTTGATTTACATCAGTTCTAGTTTGTGTCTTAATTGATACAAGCTATCGTTTTGTGATTCTAACTCTCATTGAGAGGATATTACATATCAGGTCCAATATCAATTCAAGTGTATGAAAAATACTTTGACTAATTTACATCAATTATAAATAACTCTATTGGGAGGATCTTGCATTCATACTTTTCTTTTGATGTGTGATTGGCTTTTTCAGAACTATTTATTAGATACATTGCTTTCTTTTTTTCATTTTCTCTCACTCACTGGATTAACTAAACGAGTTCTTCTTAAATAGAGAGAAGAAGTGTTCGTTGAGAATATTACCTTTGCATATCAGTCTTTAAGATGTATCCATATATATATCTTCATGATTGATTATGTGCATCTTCAATTTAAAAGGGCATATCTTAGAGGATGTTATTATAAGAGGATGTCACAAAGACTCTTATATAGTTAACAGATTCAAGGTGTTGACTAGAGGATAAATTTATTTGTCTTCTTTAGAGCATTGACTATTCAGAGCTTGTCATTTCAGATCGATTACTTCCATAAGAGAATTAACTATCTTGAGTGTTGTATTTTTATCATAGCATTGACTTTCTATCAGAGTCACGTGATACAATGCTTGTCACGGTTATTTAAGGTAGACAATTATTTTGCTTGACATAGTTTTGAGAAGTAGAACATCCAAATCATTGCTTGAAATAATGATTTACCAAAGGCGCATTTGATAATGCGTTCATCAAAGTAAGACACATCTATAGTAGTTTCTTCAGAGTCATTGTGATCTCTGTTTAGAAGATTATTTTTTCTTTGTTCATCAGAGGGTCTAGCTTATACTAGAAAAATTACTTTTATTCCTTTTTGCCTTTAATGCTTTAACTCGGATTGTATATTGCAATATTTCTTATTGCTATATTATGACTTGCTCTATTAGTAAAAATAATTACTTGTTTATTAGGTGATAATATTCTTTGTAGTTAGAAATAATTAGATTATTATCTCTAACTTACTTCTTATTGATGCTACTTTAAAATAGATAGTCATTAATATAAGTCTTTGTCTACCAACTTAATATGCACACTTAGAAAATATAGTTAGAGGAGTATTGTTCTTTATTTGTTTGATTTTGTTATTATCAAAACATCAATTAGATGATCGTAGGTAAAATCACTTTTGTCCTAACAAAACTGACTTATAACACCCCACCGCTCCAACCACCCATATATCACCAAAATGCGATATAAATGACTCTTAGAAACACCATTAGGTTGAAACCATGTAAACTAACTACCCATAAGTTGGAGATCCACAAAAATCTTACATAAGATAAAGTTACCAAACTCATGTATCTCCCTAACCGCACCTCGCCCGTGGGTTTCTAGCACACCCATTGTACTACAAAAAAGAACAACAATGCCTCTTTGGACTTACACCAAATAGATAGGAGATACCCACATTTCCCTACCAGCGAAATAAAACGTTAGTCACACAAAGAATTACCCTAGAGGAAGTGACAAAGAGACTCATCCACTATCTTTATCTTAGTTTTTTGTGAAGGTGCAAACACAAGAGCATGGTTGAATTAGGTTTGACTAAGTTGATAACTTTTTCATTATTTGGTTAAACTGGTTCAGATTTGATGATTTACTTTGAGTAGAATCAATAACAAAACTAAGGAATGCATTAATAAAGTGACACAAGTAACTTAATCTGGTTCACCACTAACTTGGCTACACCCAATCCCTTTACTCTAAAGGATTTAATCCACTAATTCAACAACTTGAATTGTAAAGCATCCGACCCTCCAAGCCAATCTTCTCAACCATCCTGATAACCCTTGACATTTGAGGAAAACACATACCTTGACTCTGCCAACCAAGTCTTCACCACACAATCTTACAACCCCATATTGTTGAAGGCACACTAATACCACAATCGGGTTTGAATACAATGGTTTGGAACCTGAGTTGTTGCTTCTAACAAGCTGATTATGTTAATGAGTATTACACTCTAAGAAAAGAACTTAGAAAATATTTCTCATTCAAACAAGTGTTTCTCTCTATAAACTCTAAAATGAATTTAGAATTTTGAGATTGAGTTCTTCTACTTTTTTTTCTTCTGATTTTTCGGTAATCTTCTTCTTCAGCCTTGAGTATCTACTTATAGATAAAATAAGGGATTCAATTTATTCCTTGTTTAATTTTGAATTGCATCTTCCTTTCTAGCTTGGTAAACAAAGATGTTATTCAAAAATACTTCTGAACTAGATGGTTTTTGATAATATGTTCTTAAGCTAATTCTTTATTTCTGAATCCAATTTGAGTAGTTTTTTAGATTGATTATGCTCATATTTTGTTTAAACTGAGTTTGTAAATTCTTCACATTGATATTGTTCATATTTTGTTAAGATTGAGTTTGTAAATTCTTCACACTGATACTCTTTGTATTTTGTTAAGATTGCTTTTGCAAATTCTTCAGATGAAACCTCCTTAATATTGCTTGCTTTGATATGGGAGGGAACGTAATGTTGGATAGGTTCTTGAACTTTCACAAGTAGGAATATGACTATGTCCAATTTAGTATTTTGTCATTTTTCAAAATCTGAATCATATTTTTGCAAATCTTGATCAAATCTTGTTGTAAATAATTCATATCTTCTTGAGATAAATATTGATAAAACTTCTTGTAAATAATTCATATATTTTTACAGATTAATCTTGATCAAATCTTCTTATAAATGATTCAAATCTTCTTGATCAAACTTAAAATATATATGAAGTATGAAACTAAACTACTTTAAGGTTGACACAACAGCAGTTAGGCAAAAGAATAAGGTTTGGGCTTTTCATAATGAAGTCAAACCTATCTTAGCTAGTGGTTTGGTGAGTATTTCAGCCCATTGATGTTCGGTGTCTACAAATTGGATATTAAGCAAACCTTTTTGAACAACCCATTGATGTGTTTAGCTCTATAATGAAGTATAGGGTTTTTGGTTAAGCAAATGGTAGAAATGTTGTCACAGTAATGGGAATGTTGGTTTCTAGGATTTTGTAGTCCTCTAGTTAATGTTTCATCCATAGTATTTGAGAGCTACAACCAACAACTGAAATATACTATGTTTCTGTTGTTGACATGACAATTGTGTTTTGTCTCTTGTTTGACCAACATATTAAGTTGTCACCTAAAAATGTGCAGTTTCCACTTCTATTTTTTCTCTCAAGTTTATCTCCAGCATAATCAAAATCATATTACCCATTTAGTTTGCACTCAGAATATTTGTTGTATAACAAGGTAATGTGTGTAATTCCTTTCAAGTATCCAAGGATTCTTTTCATAATAGTTAAATGTGATTCCCTAGGGTCAACTTGAAATCCGGCACATACACATACATAAACATGATGCGCGGTCTGGAAGCAGTAGGGTAAAATAAGGATCCTATTATTCCTCTATAGGTTTTCAAGCCGACTTTTTCGTCTGATTCATCTTTTTCAAGTGAACAAGTAAGGTGCATTGGTGTTGTGATAGATTTTCAATCACTCATCTTAAACTTCCTGGGAAACTCTTTTGTATATTTAGTTTATTATCTACTTGTCCTTTTTCAAAATTACTTTTAAGCAAGAAGTTACTAAGTGTATCATACCATACCTTAGGTGTTTGTTTTAGACCATACAGAGATTTCCTAAGCTTTAAAATACGAGATGGAAATTCAAAACTTCCAAAACCTCACAAATATTTCATTCTCATTATAAAAACTTTTGAAGATTGTATTGTCGAATTCTCCTCCACGATCACTTCTAATTGTTACAATCTTAAAACCCTTTTCATTCATTACTTGTTTGCAAAATCTAATAAACAGTTTATGGGATTAATCGTTACTTCTTAAGAATTTTATCCATGTCCACCTAGTGTAATCATCTATTATAACAAACCCGTACTTCTTTCCACTTAAATATGTTGTTTTCAATGGCCCAAAGAGATCTATATGTAAGAGATCAAGGGCTTTGAGGTAGAGACTGAGTTCTTAGGGGCAAATGAGTTCTTTGTTTTTTTTTCCTTTTGACTAGCTTCACCTATAAGATTCTCAACATACACTTCTTCTCTCTATTTATGAAGAACTCATTCATTCTATTATGTGAGTGAGAGAAAGAAAGAATGGAAATGCTATGTGTTAAGGAGAAATTCTGAAAAAGCCAAGAACACATACAAAAGAAAAGTATGATTGAAAAGTCCTCCTAACAAATAGTTATTAGAATTGATGTAAATTAGTCAAAGTGTTCTAACAGACTTGTACTGATATAGGACTTGATTTGTAACATGTTCGAAATGATAGTTAGAATCCTAGAAATAAACTTTGTGTCAATTCAAACACAAACTAGCACTGATGTAAATCAACCTTATAATGGCAACAACCCTCTCAACCTAAGAGGTACATGAAAAGGTACATCAACACTCATGAACCTCAACAACAGACTGCTAGAAAGTTGAAGAAGGTTCTGATGACGATATCATGGAGAGGATCAAGAAAAATACTCAAAACCTTAAGAGGTAGAGTAAATAATTCTTGTTTGTTATTAATTGAAATAGTAGATTAAGTCCTCGAATGTAATACATAGTGGAGAGCATGAAGATGATGAGCCATACATTAAAGTGTCAGAAGCTCAAATGGTTTATTATGTAGATGATGAAAAGGAACAAGGATGGAGCATAACTATTCATTTAAAGCCAAGAGACTTGTATGACATGGGTGGAGATGATGAAATTATGGCACCCATTGAACCATACCCATCTCAAAATTTGGAACAAATTTTTTCTAATGAAACCATACATATACAATTGGCAAGAATGGCTATAGATGATGATCCTGAAACTTCAACTTTTAATGACGATTTTGATGACAACAATCGTGATATGAATTTATGATTGTTAATAATCCTAGTTTGTTGTTTATGATATGGTATTCTTCAATCTATGTTATTTTTTTACTACTTTTTTTATTGTTGTGTTTAATGTGCTCATTTTTGTTATTATGTTCGTTTTTGTGTTAGGCATAATTATGATTGTCATCTTTGAAAATCCTATTTGTTTAGCTATTTGCATCAGTCTAACTTGGTTGTCATCAATGTTTGCAGTGTAAGTGTGTTTGGAGTCTCAATCTTGTGAACAAAATGGAATCATCATATGAGGATATTCGACGCAAAACAATGGAAGAGAATAAAAAAAGGATGGAGGCTCTCAATCTAACTCATCTCTCTCAATCCCTTCACAAATCTTCTTCTGCCATTTCAAAAACCTCACCGGTTAGTAATAACTAAAAATAATGACAATATAAGATGTTTCTTATTCGTATTATGTGTTGATTTTTATTTATTTACATGTATAATAAATGATTGTAGCGTTTCACAAAGGGCCGCTCGAGACTTATACTACCTGGAGATCTTGAAGTAGCCAAAATGAAGCACATGCGGAGACATAGTTTACAACCAACAGTCCAAACGACAAGTCTGCCACTTACCCAAGTGACAACGCTGCCACTAATGCAATCGATAGAACCACTACCATCTCCGATGACAGCACCACCAACTGCAGTGCAACCAACAAATCCACCACTTTCTCAAGCACCACATTCTCAAGCAACAACATTGCCAGAAGCGCAAACGATAGAACCACATCCTTCTCCGGTGACAACACCACCAACTACAGAAGAAACAATTTTCCAAGAGACATCCTCTCACTCTGAAGATGTGGTAGAAGATGAGCCATAAATTTCTCAAAAACGGAATTCTACATATTGGGATGTAGAAGTTATTAGTATGTTATCTAATGTCTAATTATATTTATAAAATTTAATTGTTTTCGTTGAGCTATGTGTTAGATGAGGCAGGACATATTTTAAAGACACACTTTAGGGTATCAGACGTGCTTGAAGCTCCTCCAAATGTTAGTAGAATAATAACTAGATGGAATTCAACTGGTTTGTTAGGCAGTTTTTTTGGGTGAAATTGCAAGGAAGTTTAAGGATTTTCCTATAATGTACGACAATTGGAAACTACTTCCATCTAAAATAAAAGATAAAATTTTTAAGGATAAATACAGGTATCAATGATAAACAATTGAATATTCTTTATTTATTGTTTTGATTGTAAACTAACTTTTTTTAATGATTATTCTAGTCAAAATTTGTTGTTGATGATGGAGACAACAAAAAATATATCCTTACAAGCCTTGGAAAGAAATGGCAAGATGCATGATGTAGGTTGTTTAAGAAATTTTATAAGTGGGATCTTTCTTTGGAGGAAAACCTACAAAATTATCCACGTTCTATTAATCAAGACCATTGGACTATTTTTGTCCAATACAGGCGTAAGACAGAGACAATGGTAATCATTCTTTTGTTACATTGTCATTTGTTTTCTACTATTTAGTTTTCTGATGTCATTTGTCAGCATTGCAGGAGAAAGTTGATAAAAATGCTGCAAATATAGAAAAGCTGTAAGACCCATAATTTTAAAGTACCCTTTTATGTATTTTTGGTATATTTTGGATTTTGGCTCGGAGGCTTTTAAGCCAAAGTTAATAATATTTTGGAGTTTTATAATCAAAAAGATATTTCGATGCCAATTAGAATTTCTCGTCGATAAATAAATTGAATTTAACTGCGGAAAATCCTTTACGGAGAATTTAAGGCGTTTCGGGTGAAACGGTAATTTAATAAATATCTAGATTTTGAGATATTTGTTAAGTTATATTTATTATATTTATATATATGTTTGCTTGGAGGGAAAAAGAAAGGAAAACTAGAAGGAAGGAAAAGGAAAAGAAAATAGTATATAAAGGAAGGAAGGAAAAAGGAAGAAAGGAAAAGCAAAGGAAAGAAATAGAAAGGAAGGAAAACCTAAAATTTCCATCTCCTTCCTCAGGTTCACGCAAGAAAACCAAATTTCCATCCTTCTCCATTTTTCGTTTTCGTTGCTTCCTTTCCTTCAAAACTAGTGACCCAAGGTTGGGTGTGAGTTAGATCAAGGTTTTCGCAACTCCACTCTTCCTCTTTGATTCGAAAACGAAGAAAAACGGTTTTGAGATCCAAACACAAACCCCTCTGTTTCTTCTAGATCCAAACCTCATTTCTCGAAGAGATAGAAGGGAAAGTTGCTCACCACCACGCTACGGTGCTAGTGAACTAATTTGGAAGCGGCGTTGCGAGCGGAGATTTTACCGGAATTACTCGCGGTACCGGAAACGCGCGTTAAAGCTAACGTTGAGGTAAGGGCTCCTTCCAAACTTCTAGCTTGCATTAGGGACTTATCTGTAGTTGTGTGGGAAGGAATTTGTTAGGGTTAAATGTATCGATTTGGGGAAAAACGAAACTAGTGCGTTATGGGTAAAAACCTTAGAGTTAGGTTTTGTTTATAGTGATGAATGTTTCGTGGTAAATGAAATTTGATGTATCTGGGTGTTATGTTGCGTGATTTGTGTTCGTTGTATTTGGTGTGTTCGTACTTGATGTTTGTTAATTGGTGTGGTTGTTGTGAATTATGGTTTGAATGTGAAAGTATGTTTGAATTTGTTTCTGTGGAATTTGAAAACCATTAGAGTTAAACGAGTATTAAAAATGGGGAATCTTTTAATACCTCGGTTTACTTAATGTGTATTTGAGGAAAATGTTTAAGTTAACTGGGCGTTGAGAATGGGGAATCTCTTAATGTCTCGGTTACTTAACTATCGTTTTTGAAAATCGTTTCGGTAAATGAGTATTAAGAATGGGGAATCTCTTAATGACTCGTTTACTGAATGTTTTGCGAGAAAATCGTTTAAGTCAAAAGTATATTAAGAATGGGGAATCTCTTAATATGACTGTTTGCTTAACGTTTTGTTTTGAAAATCATTAAGTTAAATCGGTATTAAGAACGGGGAATCTCTTAATGACTTATTTAATTAATGTTGTTTGAAAGTCGTTTAAGTTAAATGGGTATTAAAAATGGGGAATCTTTTAATATCTGCATTTGCTTAACGATTGTTGTGAATGGAGTCTGTGTATGCTCATGCATTTCATTTGGTAAATTGTGTCGACCCGTGATAGGTGACACCTTGGTAAACTGTACTGACCCGTGATAGGTTGTACGTTTACGATTTACTATTTAGTAATTCGTGTTGACCCGTGATAGGTGACACCTTGGTAAACTGTACTGACCCGTGATAGGTGGTACGTTTACGAGTTACTATTTAGTAAATCGTGTTGACCCGTGATAGGTGACACCTTGGTAAACTGTACTGACCCGTGATAGGTGGTACATTTACGATTTACATTTTTGGTGAATTGTGCTGACCCGTGATAGGTGGCACCTAGGTAAACAGTACTGGTCTGTGATAGGCGGTACGTTTACGATTCCCGCTTTTTCTTTTAGTAAATCGTGTTGACCCGTGATAGGTGACACCTCGGTAAACTGTACTGACCCGTGATAGGTGGTACGTTTATGATTTACGCATTTTAGTAAATCGTGCTGACCCGTGATAGGTGGCACCTCGGTAATTGGTACTTTGGCCTGCGATAGGCGGTACAATTATGATTTACGGCCCTTCGAGGAGGGTTTTGGTTTGGAATTCCGAGTCCATGCATTTTGGCATATACGCATTGCATTAGGGTGCTTGGCACACGAGTCGTGTTTGATTGAGTTTTATGATTGAGTGATTTGAATTTGATTTATCGTGTTAATTGCGTTGAAAATGCTAAGTGTTATGTGTTGATTATTGTGTGTAAGTATGATGGTTATCGAGATCCCAATTGCCGTGGTAATCGCGTAGAAATTGCTAAGTGTTAAGTTGTGAACTTGATTAGGAATGACTTAGGTTAATTCATGAATTTTTGGAAAAATGATCAGGGAAATCGATTTCCCAATCGATTGGTATTAAGTCAGGGGCTTGGCCAAATGAACAAAATCGATTAGCCAATCGATTTTGTAATCAGTTTTTTTGAAAATCCCTTTCGAAATCGATTGCCCAATCGATTGGCCATTAAGTCAGGGGCTCAGCTATCCTGTCAATCGATTGCCCAATCGATTGAATCAAGCCAGAGTTCAAAATTTCACTAAAAACCTTCAGGAAATCGATTTGGAAATCGATTGGTATTAAGTCAGGGGCTCCGTTATCCTGTCAATCGATTGCCAAATCGATTGATTCAGCCCAGGATTCTATTTTCATTAAAAATCTTCACCCCAATCGATTGCCCAATCGATTGGCTTAGTGAAAATCCTCATTTTTAGTTGTATGATTAATTGCTCATGAATCTATCCATGTCTTGTTTTATCATGTGTTAATTAGGAGATCGAGAACTGCATTTTACCTTCATTTTCATTGGCAATGTACTGTATGAACTTTTCGCATATTGAAAATCCTGTTATGGTGCATGCTTAGTTGAAAAGTTGTTTTGAGCATTCAAAAACTTAATTGCTATGTGTTAACTGTTATTTTTCTGGTTGGTGACCCTTTACAATTATTGTGGAAATCTGGGCTTTGCCCTCAGATGAGAGTCAGGACGGTCCTACCGGTTCGTACCCTACGGACGGGAATGGAGATGGGAACGCTTGACTGCTGTTACGTTAGGAGGATCTCACGGGGAGCGTGGAGATTACTCAGGGTGTATAGCTTTTTGGTAGGATGATCAGATTAGGATGATGTATAGGGACTAGGGGTCCTTCTTTTTGGTTTGAAGTATTTTTAGTTTGGAAAACTGTACTTATACAAATATTATCAGTTTGATATCATCTTTGGATGGGTTCCATGTACCATTTGATGTTATGTAAATGTTTTGGATTTATAATTGGAGAAACTTTTCCGCTGCGTAAATTATAATGACTCAATTATTTATCCAAAGACATTTCCTCATTTGTTTTACTTTGTTTTATTTTAATTTCTTTTGAAAAAAAAATATACCCTCGCTTTGAAAAACGGGGTGTTACAAAAGCTAACGATCCTTCATACATTAGGCTCTAAGACGCTTGCAAGGAAGAAGGATGAGTTGGTAGGATTCACTCAATCTACTATTGATTGCATACTTAATTGAACAAGTACTTATTACATGTATTTACTTGTAGGAACTGAGAGATGGTCGAAAATACAGTAGGGGTGAAATGTATTCAATTTGTCATAAAAAGTCTGATGGGTCATTTGTCAGTGACGAGGCCAAGGAAAAATCTGTAAGTGCAAATAATAGAAGTGTTATGTGATTGTAACTATTTCTTATTGACCACTTTATAAATCAAAGATGCAACTGTTAGTTTTGGTAATAGTGAGTTGCAAAGCTATAAAGTTTCTTATTTGGTTGGTAATAGTGAGTTGCAAAGAGGAATTTAGTTTGCTTCATCTGTTTGTGCAGGAACAATTGCAAGCTGAAATTGGGAAGACTCCTTCTCCAAATGAAGCATTTGTTAATGTATTTGGAAAAGAACATCCAAGATATGTTCGTTGTATGGGACGTGGAATAACACCGTCTCAAATTACTATATCTACTTCTCACTCTGTAAGATCAATGTCTTCATCGGAAGCTAATGAAAAGATGGAGAAAATGCAAGTTGAAATCGATAGGGTAAAGAAAAGGGATGCTGAAGTTGATATGTTGAAGGAGCAAATTGCTTTCTTGTTGCAAATGCAAAATTCTAGAGAAAAACATGTAAAATTGTTTTCATAGCAAACCTATTTAAAAAATCATGTGAGAACTGTTTGTCCTTAGTTAAAAATATGATTGTGTAATGTTTGATTCTAGCTATATAAGAAATTCGGTTAATTAGTATTTGACAATATTTATCAAGATTCATTGAGGTTAATAGATGGTAGACGTTCATCTGAGTCTAGCCACCAACCTGATGATCGTGGAACAACATCATTAGGGACTTTTTAGATATTTAGGTAAACTTCTATGTTTGATGGAGTTATTTTGTATGTTTAGTCACTCCACTAATATTTTGAATATTTAAATTACTTTATTTATTGTTTCAGTTAACTTCAATGTATGAATTAGTGTTATTTCTTTTGAAAAAAATTATATAAATTGGATTTAGGTACAATTGTTATATAATTATGTATTTAAATTATGTGGATGATACTTATGAAGATTTTGTATTTTAATTAATAAAAAATAGGAAAAAATTATATCATATTTTTTTCATTTTAAATTATTAGGTTTGCGACGGTTCAAACTGCCTCCAAATAAAACAGCAACGGTTGATAACTGTCGCAATTTTTTAAAAACAAATAAACTTGAGTGTGTTTAGCGACGGTTTTAACCGTTGCAAACTGTAGATAGAGGCGGTTAGGAACCGTCGCAAATGTTGTCGATGTTTGGAATGACGGTTTTTGGAATTGTCGTAAACAGGCCTCGCGACGCACGAATCTGCGGCAGTTGCAGAACCGTCGCAATCATCTTTTGGAGGCGGTTATAACCGCCGCAGATGTCCCTTACAACTGCCGCAAATAAATTTTTTCTTGTAGTGAATGAGGAAAAATATTTGTGTAACGGGATGACTAGATTTAGCAACAATCTTTTGTAAACCAGTATAAAAATATATGTGTCTCCTTTATCTATTTCTATTTTTCTCATCTTAGTTTTTTATGACTCAACCTTATTCAGTAAACCTGTTTTATAAAAGTAAGACGAATTCAATCCTATGTAAGGAAATCAAAACATCTTTCAGAAACGACAAAATATAATTCAACCCTCATTTTCTTGTGTTTTCCAGCACCTTCAATTGGTATTAGAGTTCAGTCTCTTGATTGAGCACTTTATCATGTAAGAGTAAAGATCCCTCAATGCTGGAAATACTAGGGAAATAGTCTTGAATAGTATATGCTTTTGGATCAATCCTATTTTCTCTGCCTTATTTTTTTTTTTTTTTCACAACTTGGATTGACAAAGACTGTGTACAAGGACTATAATTGTTATCTAAAAAATAGACACAACGCTTTAGCTGAACATGTATTTCTCTAATATTAATTTCATCTCCTTTCAAAAGTTTTTTTTTAAAAGGTAATTTATTTGCTTAAGGGAAATGGTATTCGTGTTAAAGTAGCTCATTTGCAAATCACTTTTCAATGAAATTTTTAGTAGTAAAATAAAATCTCTGTATTGAGACAAGTGAATTCTCAAAGAAAAGAATAAACAAGAAAAACGATATTCACTTTCTTCCTTGAAACAAAGTAAACATCTCATAGTAATATCTATTTGAGAGATATTATCTTTGATTAAAATTATCTAAGGAAATACTTCTTCATGTATTTGGTTTTTCTTAATAGTAGATTGAAACCTTTTTGTATATCCTCCTCTAAGATTTGTCTATATATGTTCTGAAAATTCTTTTAACTCTATTTTGACTTCTGGTTGTGTCTCTTGAAACTCTTCAATGACAAACTGGACAAAACTCATATGCTTCTATAAAACACAATGAGTTAATAAGTGAGAAGAGTCAATATGCTGATACTATAACCTATCCTTTGATAAAAAGTAGTATTAGTGGATACAATAGAATTGTTAGTTCAAAGTAATGGAAACATTATAATGCATTTCAACAATAAATATAACCAGTCACAGAGAAGTTTTTCAAAACTTCAATGATTTAGGATGTATGTTCAAATGTGCAGGTAACCCTTTGGAAGAAATAGTAAGTATAACCTCGCACTCAACATCACTTTTTTGAAACATTGAATGACAACAAGTCAATGATCCTCGTGAGAACAAAGAGGATGTATTTAAAATTTTTATGAAACAAGGTTATGCTTAGAGAATCCTGAACTTCAAGTGATAGACAAAAACTCTCTTATGGAAGACCATCATCTGATCTCAACCCTAGAGAAGTTCTTATGACAAATGAGATTAAATATCTCATCATCTGGTCAAACTAATGGTCATCTCAAAACCTATAATGAGCTACTTTGGTTATCCTATGAATACAAGGTCTCAAGTCACTCCTCTAGATGTTCATGGACAAGTTTTTTGCCTTTGGTTTATTGCGTTCTTGACTCATCATCTGATACTCATAGATACAAAATCAAAGAACTAGAACAAATGATTGCATCTGGTGAATCGGAAGCAAGATCAGAACCAATCTCTTCATCTAGTTAGAAGATCATCTGATAGAAAAGTGTAAACAACTCTGGTAAGATAAGTGATAAGACAAATTTGTTAAATTACCCTTGATTGTCATTGTCGAGTACTTTGCACTTTATTTCTTGCTTTTTTGCACTTGTTTTTTTTACATTATATGCTTTTGTTTTATATGCTTGTGCTTTCTTGTTTGTCCTATCGTGTCTATGTGTAGTCTCTTCTGTCTGGGTCCATGATCATATTGCCTATATTATTTTTGAAAAATTTTCTTGGACCGTTGTAATTAAAATCTATACTCTTGATTTTTCCTCCATGCTTATTTAAACTTCTCTCATTTCTAGTGTTTTCAAAATCATCATATTCACAAAAAACTTTCTCTCCTAAACAATGTTTTTTTTCCAAAATGTTTTAAACCTGAAACCCTCTAGAAAAAACTAGTTTTATATGTCATTTTTTATTTAGTCTTCATATCCGTAAATAATTCTCATATTACACTATACTCTTAAAAAGACTTCAAGATTTTCTAAAAACAAGAACTGCTCAACTTAAATTGTGAAATGTTCAAAAATATTGAAATCGTTACATCTGTGATCTGTCAACAAGATGAATGCATTTATGGTTAAGTTAAGAAATTCTAAAGATTGGGACAAAGTTATTCCTTTTGAAGTTGATATTCATGACCAAGTTTACCTTATTTGGATCGAAATTTGAAACAAACAATATGTTACTTTGTATTTGCAAAGGCTTTAAAGCATGTTAAGTCTCATGGACATTCTTTTCATCACAAAAAAATGGTGCCTCAATAATTTCCTTGCAAGCATCATTTTAAGGAACATTTGACGAATCACATTCAACCACTAACATTGCTTCATTAACCTCACTCTCTTGTTTACAGAGACTTTTAATTTTACCATCATCTTTCTCTTTGTTTTCAAATTCAATGTATTGATCACATTGTTCCTTTAGAGACACTTCTTCAAGCATTTGCACATGAGAATTATCAAAGTTAGACAAATAGTTAGAGTCAATTTACTACTCTTTGGCTCTCAAATGTTTCTCCTCTTCTTCTTTGTTTTATTTAGTTTTCTCTTTCGCTCTCATGGATAACTTATCTTTTTCGTCTTCCTCTTCCTTTTCTTTGATTTTATCTTTCTCTCTCAAGGCTAGCTACTATACTTCACTTCCCTATTTTTCATATCCATTTTCATAAAGATATTCCACATACTTCGGATCCAATAAAAAATCTCTGGTATATTCATGATATGGTATACTTTTTTTTTTCTTTCTTGATCATCATTTTTATATTATGCATGTCTTTTCTCCTTTGAATACCTCGTATCATCCCGCTCAAAATCTCTAAGCCTCCATACTTTTTCTCTATTTATCCCTTCATACATCATTTCCTCCTTACCATAATCTCTATATGTTTTTTTTTCTCTATTTCTTCTTTCATACCTCATTTCATCCTCATCATAATATTCACATCTTCTTTCTTTTTCTCTAAATCTCTTCTCGTACCTCCTTTTTTTCTCTTCAAAATCTCTATATCTTCTTTCTTTCTCGATTTCAAACTCATCTTCAATTTGAGATGATCTTCTATGATAAGATCTCAAATATTTTTTATTCGTATGCTTTTTTCTCAAGGCATTATTTGAATATTCCAAAGTTTTGTAAAAGTCCCCATAAGAGAAGAAATTCTAAAAGAAGGGAGTTTGGTTCAGTTCTACTCATGATTTCAACAACAACAAATCAATTAGTACCACAATAGTCAATCAAATATCAAGAACAATGTTATGAAAATAAAATTAAGGCCCTCACCACTTACTAAGTGTTTACACTCAAGAAATATATCACTCGTGCATATCACTCAATGATGACATTTTTCAATGATGTGCACTCTTGTCATTTTCCACTCAAACTCCTCTTTCAAGTCCTTAAAAAGAACCCAAACAAGAATCAAAATAAAAGAATCCAAACACAATGTAACGAGTCTAAAAAAGCTATCAACACAAGAGTTTCAAGAAGGAAAACTTTAAGACATAAATTAGAGATTTAAAATGACAAACATAAAAACTAAGTAAATGAAAACATAGTCAAATAGATTATCAAAGAAATAATATAAGAAATATTAGAACTATCTGACTAAGTGATCCAAATATGTGAGTAACAAATATGTGGGAAGTAAAGTACTAAGGTAAAAATTGCAATGCCTAATAAAGGAAATAATGATTGATGAATCAAAGTGAACCAATACTGAAATTTTTGTTTTTGTAAAAATACCTTTATTCAGTAAATGCTTTAGTGCAGAATCACTTTTTCATAGAATTTATCTTTTTAGATTTTTCTCTGCATATTTGAATTTTTCTCATTTTTCTAAACAATTTAGGCTTTTGAATTTTCAGAATAGAACATGAATGGAAGAAATAACATCAAAAACAAATTTGCAAATGAAATTTTGATTAAAGAGAGTTGCAAAAGATGATGAAATGCTGATTTTATTTTTTGCGAATTATTTTTCCAGCAACTCCAAATTTCCAATTTTCCACAAAATAAGCACACAATCATCAAACTAAACATTCCTAAACATATTATAACACTTATAATCGACTAGAAATTCAAGATTACACAAAAAAAAAAGATCAAATTTCAAGAAATTAACTTAAAATTTCAAATTTTCCAAGAACTTCATGAATTTCAAAAGCTTAAAAATAGAAAATAAGAACACATATTATCACTTGGTGACAAGCTTTGATACCAAATGATGTGGATTTGTATTGATTCCAAAAGTGATGAATGATCTACCAAATGATTTCTTGAAATAAAGTGGTAAAATAAAAGGGAAAAGAAAGAAAGCATAGATTAGATGGAGAACATGGAGAAAAGGCTACAACCAACGATGATTGATAAGTCAATGAAGAATCGCCACAATGATAAGGAATCCTTTGATAAGATTCAAACAAGTTTTAATCCAAGAACTCAAATAGGAGACAAATTTTACTCACCATTCTCAGAGAGAAATTCTAACTCATTTCAAACTTGTCTCAATGAAGTTACAAATACATATTTATAGTAAGATTATCTCTAAACCTAAATTAGTCATAAATGACACTACTTTTTAATCACATATTGGGCTTACATAATATTTTTCTAAAATAAACTAAATGTAAGAAAGCAAAGTATTTTCACTTACACATGACATCAACTAAATCTACATTAAAACTACTACAATTCCAAATTAAAGCAAACTAAGAATTATTACAAATCAAATTACAATAAATAAAGTTCATCTTAATTTATAAAATATGGATCATCTTCATGCTCTTGAGGTTCTTATCAGGAACCATTGGATATCAATGTCCCTTTCTTTCACTAAGCATCTTAAGTACAAGGAGGAAGTAAGAAATAGAGCATTGAAAACCTTGTGCCTCATTTTGTTTAGATCTTCTATATTGGATGAAAATATGAAAGTAATAAAAAAGAAAGGTTGGAACACCTAAAATTTTATCAAATATTTATCTTTGAAAGATTATATCTCCAAATCTATATTTAGAGAACGTCCCACCAGAAAAGTCAAAGTATTTAGAGAAAATGGAAGAATACATTATCTCCTTTTTTCCCATTTACGTTTGACAAGTCACAAGTCATAAGGTAGGATCCTTAACAAGAAAACTTTGTCATCACTATTTGAGATGAAAGTTCAAAGAAGGAAGACTCTTACTGAAGAAGATGTTAAAGAAAGAAACTTAGTTTATTTACGTATTAAGAATTCGTGATTCAAACTTATGTAATATAATGGATCTAATTTAGATAGCCTTAGAAAGACCTTATGACTTTTATTTTTCCTTTTAAGCCTTTTTGTAACAAGTATTGTAGTTGTAATGTAATATGTATGTGTTAGAACTATAATGTGAGTTACGAATTGAATAAATGTTATCATCTTTTCTGACTTTTTAGTTTATATCCTATGCTATGCTATGTTTTCTAGCGACTTTTGTTTTCTCTTCTTCTCTATTGTTTTTCAAAATGCTCTAACTATCCTTTGTTTTTCTTTAAAAACTTTCTTCCTATCTTTCTTTTCATCTTAATTTTTTTTTTCTTTTACTCACCCACAACTCTTCATCTTCTTCGTTTTTGCCTCATGTCTTTAAATTGTCCACATTTCCTAAAGTATCTGTCATTCTTTATCTTACTCTTCAATTTCCTCCACACCCTCATCATTACGTCTCCTCTTTCCAAAAACTTTTCGTTATCTTTCTCGAGAGATGTAGCTATTTATACATCAAATGTTTTATTTTCTCGTACTTGTGTCTTCTCAATCTTCTCCCTGTCCTTGTGTTTTTCTTTGAGTTCATCCTTTTACACTTCTCATACCCATATGCTATGAATGTTGGTTCATCTTCTTGTAAGAAAAGGAAGTCACCTTCCTCTTCCAAGAAGAAGGAAATCCCACCATCTGAAGTGACCTTGATGGTGAGTGACATTCTTCTTGAACAAATTGAAGCCCAGATTGCTATGCAAGAAGTCAACCACAAGCTGGACCTTCTCATATCTCAAATGGAGGAAGCAACTGAACTCTTAAGGCGCATCCTTAGATGTCTCTAGAACTTCTCTCTAGGATTAGTTTTTTTTAAGTTATCTCTTTTTTTTTCTTCTTGTGTCTGTTTTGAAATTGTGATCCCCATCTTAATGAAACATTACCCTTTCTCTACTTTTGTTCTTTTATGATTCTTTTGAACTTCCGTTTAAAAACTTATTTATGCTAATAATCTATATGTTGTGTGACGTCTTTATTATCTTTCTTGTTGTTCTTGTGTATGTTTGTCGTGCATGATGGTTTAATGTAAGTTCTATAATTTCATTGTTTGTGACAATGAGAAAGGGGGAGAAAAGTAAAAGACATAGTAATGCAATTAATTATATGCAACTCCATCATTTTCATGATATTTTCGTGTTTTTGTCTCTACCATTTTCCTATTTTTTTACCTTCATGTGTATCAAAAATAAAATGACTTAATAAAGTATTGAACGCTTAAATAACTAAGTTTATCATTTTTAGGGGGAGTCCCATAATATTGATTTAAAAAATTCCTTTCGGAAGATCAAATAATCATTAAGTCAAACAATTTTTGAGTACTACATTCAGGGGAGCGTTCTTTTTAAACCATATTTTGTGAAGTAAAATTGTTCATTAATTATATAATTATTTTTCATCATAAAAATATGGGAGATTGCTAGTGAAAAAGTGGTTTTAGATACAATCCTCTAGTTGATGTTTTGATGATAAAAAATAAAATAAAGAACAATTATCCCATAACTATATTTGTTAAGTATGAAGATTAAGTTAGAAGACATAAAATTATATTAATGGCTATCTATGTTATGATAGAATAAATTACAAGTAAGTTAGAGATAATAATCTAAATGTTTCTAAACCTAAAAAATATTATCACCTAATAAACAAGTAACTATGTCTACTAATAGAGCAAGTTGAACTATATGCATTCTGATATAAGCTATATCCTTTGATAATTGAACTAAGACAAAAGAATAAAAACACTTCGCTTCACTCCGTTTTTCTAACTCTGGTGAAAGCACTCTGACATGCGCCTCTAGCGACGCGAGCGAGACTCTACCTTGGTTGACTCCGACACTGCAAGCAATGCTCTGGTTCTAATGACTCTATAAATACATGATATGTTCTACGTTAGTTGACTCTGTTTAACGCAACTATGTTGTGTTCGTCTGAAGTTGATAAGCTTGAAAAGCAAGTGATTGTCTACCTCTAATAATCACATCAAGTATATGATTGTCTGACTCTTATTCATGATGTATGCTTTGATGAAAGTCAACATTTTGAAGAAGACAAAGCAATTGTGCTTCCTTTGATGAACATCTTGTGTCTGCTACTTGTTGGAAAGTCTTTAAGACATGCCTCTGATCATAGTATCCTATACATCCTTGTCCTCGTACAAAGAAACACAAAATCATTTATGAAGATACATATGGATATATATTTAAGACTGGTCAGCCTGAAATGGTGATTGAAGATTTCCAACGGAAATATTCTCAATGGACACTTCTTCTCTCTATTTAAGAAGAACTCACTCAGTCTATTTGTGAGTGAGAGAGAGAATGAAAAGGTACATCAAACTCATGATAAGGTACATCAACACTCATGAAGATGGTTCTGACGAAGGAACATTAACCTAAGAGAACTCTTTCAACGGTAGGCTGCCAAAGTTGAAGAAGGTTCTGACGACGACAGCCAGGAGAGATTAGAGAAAAATTCTCAAATCTTAAAGAGGTAAAGTAATTAATACTTAAATGTTATTAATTGAATTAGTGAATTAAATCTTCGACTATACTAAGGCAAAATCTCTCGGTAAGGGGAGAACTAGATGTCACAATAGTTTGTTGTAAACTAATATAAAAAATGTATATTGTAACATCCGGTTTTTCAAAGCGAGGGTGTATTTTTTTTTTTAAAAAAAAGAAATTAAAATAAAACAGAGAAATAAATAAGGTAACACCTTTGGATAAGTAATTAAGTCATTATAATTTTCAGGCAGCGGAAAAGCTCTCAAACCATGAATTCAAAATGTTAACATAACAAAAGTAGTATAGTCTTCCAGTTTAAAAATAAACGCAACCCAAAGGAAAGACATTCGTTCCCTCTGTGTCAACCTAGTCTGATCATTTTACAAAACAACTAAACACCCTGAGTGATATCCACGAGCCCCGTGAGATCCTCCTAACGTAGCTGCAGTCAAGCATTCCCATCTCCATTCCCGTCCGTAGGGTACGAACCGGTAGGATCGTCCTGGCTCTCATCTGAGGGCAAAGCCCAGATTTCCACAATAGTTGTAAAGGGTCACCAACCGAAAATAACAGTTAACACATAACATTTAAGTTTTAAATGCACAAAATAATCTTTCAACTTAGCATGCACCTTAAAAGGGTTTCCATATGCCAAACATTCATAAACAAGGTTGAAAAATGAAGTTTTTAACAAAAAAACACTGTTGTATTCGAATACAGCATCTCTGTATTCGAATACAAGGTTGTTTCAGCATTCAGCAGCAAAAACAGCATGTCTGTATTCGAATACAACAGTCTGTATTCGACTACACTGTAAGTCAGTAGCAAAATAGCACTTACCAAACACAATTCCCTCAGGAACGTAAGTCGTAAACGTACTACCTATCACGGGTCCGTACTGTTTACCGAGGTGCCACCTATCCCGGGTCTGCACAACTTACCAAACACAATTCCCTCAGGAACGTAAGTCGTAAACGTACTACCTATCACGGGTCCGTACTGTTTACCGAGGTGCCACCTATCCCGGGTCTGCACAACTTACCAAACACAATTCCCTCAGGAACGTAAGTCGTAAACGTACTACCTATCACGGGTCCGTACTGTTTACCGAGGTGCCACCTATCCCGGGTCTGCACAACTTACCAAACACAATTCCCTCAGGAACGTAAGTCGTAAACGTACTACCTATCACGGGTCCGTACTGTTTACCGAGGTGCCACCTATCCCGGGTCTGCACAACTTACCAAACACAATTCCCTCAGGAACGTAAGTCGTAAACGTACTACCTATCACGGGTCCGTACTGTTTACCGAGGTGCCACCTATCCCGGGTCTGCACAACTTACCAAACACAATTCCCTCAGGAACGTAAGTCGTAAACGTACTACCTATCACGGGTCCGTACTGTTTACCGAGGTGCCACCTATCACGGGTCTGCACAACTTACCAAACGTAAATCATAAACGTACTGCCTATCACGGGCCCGTACCGTTTCCCAAGGTGCCACCTATCGCGGGTCAGCACGATTTACCAAAACACACATAAGTAAACGAGACATTAAGAGATTCCCCATTCTTAATTCTCATTTAACTTAACCGATTTTCAAAACAGACATTAAGTATATAAGTCATTAAGAGATTCTCCATTCTTAATACTTATTTAACTTAAACGATTTTCAAAACAAATATTAAGTAACCAAGACATTAAGAGATTCCTCATTCTTAACGCCCAGTTAACTTAAACGATTTTCAAAACAAATATTAAGTAACCAAGACATTAAGAGATTCCTCATTCTTAACGCCCAGTTAACTTAAACGATTTTCAAACAAAACATTCAGTAACAAGGCATTAAGAGATTACCCATTCTTAATACTCCTTTACTGAAACGATTTTCAAAAACAAACATTAAGTAACCAAGACATTAAGAGATTCCCCATTCTTAACGCCCAGTTAACTTAACAATGTTCAAAACAAATATTAAGTAAACGAGACATTAAGAGATTCCCCATTCTGAACGCCCAGTTAACTTAAACGATTTTCTAAACAAATATTAAGTAACCAAGACATTAAGAGATTTCCCATTCTTAACGCCCAGTTAACTTAACAATGTTCAAAACAAATATTAAGTAAACGAGACATTAAGAGATTCCCCATTCTGAACGCCCAGTTAACTTAAACGATTTTCTAAACAAATATTAAGTAACCAAGACATTAAGAGATTTCCCATTCTTAACGCCCAGTTAACTTAACAATGTTCAAAACAAATATTAAGTAAACGAGACATTAAGAGATTCCCCATTCTGAACGCCCAGTTAACTTAAACGATTTTCTAAACAAATATTAAGTAACCAAGACATTAAGAGATTTCCCATTCTTAACGCCCAGTTAACTTAACAATGTTCAAAACAAATATTAAGTAAACGAGACATTAAGAGATTCCCCATTCTGAACGCCCAGTTAACTTAAACGATTTTCTAAACAAATATTAAGTAACCAAGACATTAAGAGATTTCCCATTCTTAACGCCCAGTTAACTTAACAATGTTCAAAACAAATATTAAGTAAACGAGACATTAAGAGATTCCCCATTCTGAACGCCCAGTTAACTTAAACGATTTTCTAAACAAATATTAAGTAACCAAGACATTAAGAGATTTCCCATTCTTAACGCCCAGTTAACTTAACAATGTTCAAAACAAATATTAAGTAAACGAGACATTAAGAGATTCCCCATTCTGAACGCCCAGTTAACTTAAACGATTTTCTAAACAAATATTAAGTAACCAAGACATTAAGAGATTTCCCATTCTTAACGCCCAGTTAACTTAACAATGTTCAAAACAAATATTAAGTAAACGAGACATTAAGAGATTCCCCATTCTGAACGCCCAGTTAACTTAAACGATTTTCTAAACAAATATTAAGTAACCAAGACATTAAGAGATTTCCCATTCTTAACGCCCAGTTAACTTAACAATGTTCAAAACAAATATTAAGTAAACGAGACATTAAGAGATTCCCCATTCTGAACGCCCAGTTAACTTAAACGATTTTCTAAACAAATATTAAGTAACCAAGACATTAAGAGATTTCCCATTCTTAACGCCCAGTTAACTTAACAATGTTCAAAACAAATATTAAGTAAACGAGACATTAAGAGATTCCCCATTCTTAATTCTCATTTAACTTAATGGTTTTCAAATTCCACACAAAACA
Organism: Cicer arietinum; assembly: GCF_000331145.2. NCBI lineage: Eukaryota > Viridiplantae > Streptophyta > Magnoliopsida > Fabales > Fabaceae > Cicer > Cicer arietinum. The sequence continues at coordinate 32,239,336 of NC_021161.2, forward strand.
AACTCAAACAAATTCTCACATTCAATCCATAATTCACACCAAAACACATCAATCAACAAACATCAAGTATGCACACGCCAAGTACGATGAACACACATCAACATAATAAATTTCATTTATTCAAAATCTTACATACGTGAGGTAAATTCATTTTTCCCAAAACAATACTCCAACCCTAACAAAATTCGTTTCCACACAACCACAGATAAGGCCCTAGATGCAAACTAAAAGTTTGGAAGGAGCCATTACCTTAACGTTAGCTTTAACGTGCGTTTCCGGTACTGCGAGTAAATCCGGTAAAAATCTCCGCTCGCAACGTCGCCTCCAAGTTGGTCCCCTAGCACCGTAGCGTGGTAGTGAGCAACTTTCCCTTCTAACTCTTCGCGAAACGAAGCTTAGATCTAGATGAAACGGAGAGGTTTGTGTTTGAATCCCTAATACCGTTTTTCTTCGTTTTCGAATCAAAGAGGAAGAGTGGAGTTGAGAAATCATTGTTCTATCACCCACCCAACCTTGGGTTTCTAATCTTGAAGAAAGGAAGCGAAGAAAAACGAAAATGGAGGAAGGAGGGAGAATGGGTTCTCGCGCAGGGAGGGAGAGGAAGATGGAAAATTCTGGTTTTCTTTCCTTTCTCTTTCTTTCCTTTGTTTTTCCTTTCTTCCTTCTAATTTCCTTTCTTTCTATTCTCTCCAAACAAACATATATACATAAATGTGTGTGTATATATATATCTTAATTGTAACTTAACAAATATCTTCATATTCATTAAAATTACCATTTCACCCGTAACGCATAAAATTCTTCGTAAAAGATTCACCGCATTTAATTCAATTTATTTATCGACAAGTAATTCTAATCGGCATCAAAGTAACTTTTTGATCATATAAACTCCAAAATATTATTAACTTTGGCTAAAAAGCCTCCGAGTCAAAATCCAAAATACATAAAAATACATAAAGTGTACTTTAAAATTATGGGTCTTACATATATGTCTCCTTTATTTCTTTCAATTTACCTTATATTCAACCTTATTATATCTAAACTTGTTTTATAAAAGTAGGTTGAACATTTTGATGAAGAATAGTCTTATATAAGGAAATTGAAGTATTTTTCGAAAACAACAAAACACAATTCAAACTCTCAACCTTTCTTGTATTTTCCAACACCTTGATTAATGTGTAAACATCTCTTACAATTGTGGTCATCTTCCATTTCATAAGCGCTTCTAATTTGGTAATTGGGCCTCTATGATCGAGGCCCATTTTATCCAACAATTAGGTCTTGTTGTAGTGCCATCTTTCTTTGGGCTAAATGGTGCATGAACATGCCATTATGTCTACCCGTACTTAGATGGACTAGAGGATGCCACGTCGGTCATTGTAATAGGTTGCATCCCAGTATAATTTACCTAGCCAAATCCAAGCATCCATCCCTATTTTGGGGCCTTGCGAACATTTCCTCCCTTGGACATCCCCTCTAATCTAGGAATGAATTGGAAATGCAGTTCATTAAAATGTGACTGTGTGAGGACTATCTTTTTTCATCTATTAGAACCAACCATTATTGATAAAAGTGGAAAATGATTATATAGGTACAAAAACCCTTTATCTTTTTGTTAAAAAAAAAATCGGTGTCAAGATATTACATGGTGAAGATGACATCCCATCTATGTCGGCACCCACAACAATCACATGTCATATGCAACACCATACTAAATACTATTAAATATATAAGGATAAGATACTTGGGAGGATTACGCCAAAACCCAATATTACAATCCAAAGGACCAACAACATTTGCCTCATTAAAAACCTTACCAATAAAATTCTAAAGGGATAAAATATGGTGAAGGAAAAAAGAGTGTGGAGCAAAAAGAGAATCAATAAAAACAGAAAAAAAAAAAAAAAAAAAGTGAAGGAAAAAAGAGTGTGGACAAAAAAAAAAAAAAAAAAAAAAAAAAAAAAAAAAAAAAAAAAAAAAAAAGAAGTTCATTCTTGTAACGAGCAGAATCATCGTAAATGAAAGATGGAATGAAATCGCACCGCACGACACCATTGATGTGTAAACCTTAATTTGCTAATTTTTCCGCACAACTATTGCCTTCTCTGAAGATTTTAAGACAATTAGTCTATCTATTCTACAGCCTCCAAGTAACTAAAGAAGAATTACTAAAATCTTGAATAGTCAAAGAGAGTCACATTCTAGCCAAAAATTAATTCAATCCTTTTTAGATGCACATTCTACAGCACACATAACACGGAAGACCCTCTACAAGTATTACTTTTCACCGAAGATAAAGGAGGACAATACCAGTTCACTTCAATTATTTTGGGAGCCGAAGAAGGGTGACATTTGACATCAAAAACCTTGAGAATTTAAAACTCAAGAATTGACAAATATATGCTACCTTTGGAATGATTAGCTGACAAAGATATCTTGCATCTTAGGATGTTAATAACATGTTGCGTGGGAGTGGTTTTTTCTTCAAATCTAAAAAGATTCACGCACTTCCCAATAATCCAAAGAATGAAAGAGTGATAAGCTTTTTAGTGTCTATGCAGCAAGACCAAATAACATTTCTAGCCCATTTGTCAATATATATAAAAAGAGATTTTGACCACCGAAAATCTTGAAGATATAAATCAAAAGAAAAGAGTACTAAAATTCTAAGTACATCTTGAAGCTATAAAGAAATAGTGATGAGCTTCTTGGTGTTTTTTTATTTATTTTTATTTTTAAATTCCATATTGCAAATGTTTATTCTCCCTGTTCTTTTGATTGGGAAAAGAAAGCGTTGGGATGACTTGTTGTTATTGAAATCTTCCCTCACAAAGGGAGAGTGGTGTTTGGGGTGATTTTAACACAATCATGTTGCAAAATGAACGTAAAGGGAGGAGTAACTCATTTTGTTTACATGAAATGGAGGACTTAAAATGTTTATTGATCAAATGGAGGTCATAGGCATCCTTGTAACTGGAAAACTATTTTCATGTATAAACCCCTTTTAAAAAACCATGAGCAAGATTGATAAATTTTTATTATTAGAAAAACTCATAGATAAATGAAAAATATCATTGGAACACATTGGTGATAGGGAAATCTAAGATCATTGCCCAATAAGGGTGGGAAATGTAGACATAATTGGGGTCCCAAACTGATTCGGTTTAATAAAGGTTGGGTGGAACATGATGGTATCTTTGCATTTGTGAAAGGGAATTTGGAGGCCTTAGAAGTTACATGGTGGAAGGCTTTCACTATGAAGTAAAAATTAAAGTTCTTGAAAGAAAGACTTAAATGGTGGAATAAGGAAGGAAGTGTTTGGCATTGTAGATTTCAAGATTGACCAAATCGTTAAGGAGTTTAATCTTTTAGATGAGATATGTGCAAACAAGGGTGTAGTGGATGCAGATTAGAGAAAGTTAGGCTTTACTAATTTTGGGAGAAAATTAGGAGAAATGAGAGTTTGCTTCTTCAAAAGTCTAGAGTAAAATGGTTCATGGAAAGGTGACTTCAATTCACGATTCTTTCATGTTTGCATGAAACAGAATCATAGAAGGAACCAACTCCTTAAACTACATGTGGAGGGCGAGAGAGTTATTGATGCTGGAAAAATAAAGGAAAAGGTTAAAACTTTCTTCGTCAATGCCTTTAGAGAATCTCATGTGTGCAGACCACAGCTTTCTTTGATAGAGTTCATCAAAGAATTTCATGCAAACGTTGAATTGTTGAAAGTTATGACAGCGCCTTTCTTGGCGCTTATTCCAAACCAGAATAACCCAAAGGGAATGCAGGAATACAAACCCATATCACTTATTAGCAACATGTATAAAATATTGTCAAAATTGTTGGCTTAGAGTTTGAAAGGAGTTCTTGGTAAGATGATCTCAAAGTGCCAATCAACAATCCTCCCTAACCGGCATACTTTGGATAGAATTTTTGTTGTTAATGAGATAGTGGACCTAGCCAAAAGAATAAAGGATATGTGTCTAGTTATGAAAGTCGACTTCAAAAAGACATACGATTCAATCAATTGGTACTACTTAGATTCAATTTTGGAATCTATGGAATTTTGTTCTATTTGGCGCAAATGGATGCAAGTTTGTGTGTGTTCTAACTCATTATTGTTTTTGGTCGATAGAAGTAATATGGAATAATTCAAGGTCGAAAGAGGTTTGAGGCAAGGTGACACACTTGCACCATTTCTATATCTTGTTCTTGCGGAGGATATTGCAAGGTTTGTTGAGAAGGTTGTATCAAAGGGAGCTATTATTGAATATAAGGTATCAAATTCTTTATCTTATCCTCTACTACAATTTGCGAAAGATGCAATATTTCTTTGTGGACGGTCATGGGAAAATATTTTGAGCATTAAAATCCATTCTACATGGGTTCGAATTGCTGCCGAGAATGAAAATGAACTACGTAAAAAGTCGTATTATGCACATTAACTTACAAGACAAATTTGTTGACGCGGTGTCTCATTTTATGTCTTGCTTTATGGGAAACATCTCATTCAAATATAATATATATACTTTTATTTAATCATTTTAATTATAATAATTTATAATTATAAGTATAATAATTATTTATTATAATAATAACAATAATAAAAATATAACATTTATTAATAATTTATTAATGTATTTTTTTTAATTTATTATTTGTATTTTTTTTTAAATAATTAAATTAATAATTTAATGTATTTCGTTTCATTTTCATGTTATCAATATAAATTTCTTTTCATTTAATTGTTAATTTTTATTATCATTTAATTTATTTTTTTGAAAATTTTAATATATATATATATATATATATTTAATCATTTTAATTATAATAATTTTTAATTATACGTATAATAATTGTTTATAATAATAATAATAATAATAATAAAAATATAAATTTTATTTATAATTTATTATTGTATTTTATTTTAATTTAATATTAGTATTTTATTTTTTAAATAATTAAATTAATAATTCTAATAATAAACTATTTTTAAAATATAAAAAAAAAAAAACGCAGTTGGAGGTTGCTTCCCCGGGAAACGACTTCCTATTGAGATAAAAAAATTTCCTCTTCAGGAGGTCGCTTCCCCAGGGAACGACTTCCTGTTAAAACAAAAAAGTAGGGCATTCAGGGAATTTTGTTTCGGAGTGTGGCATTTCAAGAATAAAAAAAATAAAAAAAGGATATTTAAATAAAAAATTCCCACCTATAACCCCTTGAACTTAAAAAAAAAAAAATCAATTCTATCTTTCTCATTGTTCTCACTCACTCACCTTCTCTCTCTCTAGTTCTTGAATCTTCAACCTCTCTCTAGTTCTTGAATCTTCAACCTCAAAGCAACATCTGCAAGACATTCTTTGAATTTTTTTTTATACTTTATTTTTGTTCTTAGATTATTAGAGATAAAATTCATGTATAGAGCATTGAGAACAAATAAAAAACAAAAGGTCATTTTTTATCAAGGAAATTGAATAGACCCTGTCTTTAATTTAGGACTGGATTTTATATTTTTGTGATAATCTGATGTTACTAGAATTACTTATGAAAGGTCATTTAGAGTTTGATATAAAAAGATTGGTGGTGATTTTTAATTTTATTGATTTCTTTTTATAAGAAATTAAATTTTCTAGAAGGAGATTGAGAGGAATGGTGGAGAAAAGTGAAGATGAATTTAGATGAATCATAGTGATAGGTGATGTGAAATGTCTCACTTCACATGCGGAAAGTGTATGGTATAAGAGTGAGGATAAGTGTATGGTATAAGAGTGAGGATGTGAAAAATTCAAAAACAAAATTTTATTGTGCAACAAGAACCAAAAGTTGTAAAGGTCCAAGTTAAATGGACTGTGGAACAAATATAGAAACATTCATTTTCAAAAATTTTATTGTGTAGCTCTCCTTTATCCATGTACCCCTAAAATGTATAGGAAAAGTGAGCATTTTTTTGAGTGACCATTTTTTTATTTCTCCTTTATTTTTTATTGTGTACCTCTCCTTTATTTTTTATTGTGTACCTCTCCTTTATTTTTTATTGTGTACCTCTCCTTTATTTTTTATTGAAAAAAAAAAAAAAAAAAAAAAAAAACACAAAGAATGAAGCATAATAAAAAAAATTAGAATATAAATTCCTTACCTTCTGGTTCACGATAGCCAACGACACGACAAACAATGAGGGCTTCACGTTGCAATTGCAATTTAACAGTTTAAGAGATCTGATTGGCTTTCACGTCGTAGTTGCGGAGGTTGGTTTGAGAGGGGATTAGCAACAGAGGATGGTTTCGTGATGAATGACAGTGAGAGGGTGGTTAACAACATATGAAGTCGGAACTAATTGGTTTCGTGATTGTGAATTGCGATGAAATGACACTGAGAGGTGATTAGCACGAGATGAATGGTTTTAGGATTTGTGGTGGGTAGAGAAAGAAAGAGGAACTGATTGTTTGTAGAAAAATTGAATGAAAGCATCAAGAGAACCCAAGGCTTGATGGAAATAGTGAAAGAAAAGAAAGAGAAGTGGACGAAATAATTGAATCCGGTAAGGAATAAGTGTTGCTTTGGTTTAATTGCTTGAACTAGGTCTAGCTAGGCTGAGAGTCGATTAGCCTGAGTTGTGGTGTTGACAAAGATCGGTTGAAGGAAATGGGGTTTTAGGGTTTCTTTGAGTAAACTGAAAAAGAAAGAAATTCGACAGGACAAATATTCAAATGCACTACTACACACTTATGTTTTTTTTTTTCTTTTCTTTCTTTTAATTAGTTGTTAAATATTTCACATTTTATACAAAAAATAATTCTGCAAAAACTATTTCACATTTTTCTTTTTTTATTAATAAAAAAATTAAATTATGTAATTAAAAAATAGTCATCGACTAAAATTTTGGTCGCTAAAATTTAGTTACTATTTCAATCTCTAAATTTTGTTAGTGATGAAATAATATTTAGTTTTAAGGTTTAAAATTTCGGTCGCTAGTGTGAAAGACAAATTTTCTATTAGTAATATTTAACGATTGAATTTTTTATCGCTAAAATTCAGTTGCGATTTCAGTCTCTAAATTTCATTAGCAACCGATTTAGTGACAAAAAAATATTTAGTTTCTAGGTTCAAAATTATAGTCTCTATTTCGATCGTTAATGTAATTGAAAATATTCAGTCTCTAAATCAGTCGCTATAGACAAAATTTATAGTAGTGTTATATTTTTTATTTAATTATTGTTATCCGGTTAAACCATACCTCGTAAGTCTCACCGGTTTGATTTTCAGTTCGGCAAATTAAATCTCCAACTGCAAAACTTCATCTATAACAAGGAGATAGAATATTAATTAAAAAAAGAGAGAGAGGAAAATAAAGGGAGAGATTGAGAGTTTTAGAGAATATTGTAGATAACCACGTAGTAAAGGATCCAAATTTATTTTTAATTTAAAACATTGTTATTGAGGTGACATGGGTTCCAACTCTGACATTAGGATAACTCCATGATAATTGAATTTAGTATTCTACGATTTGACTTGTATCCCTTAATATATAAAAATAAATAAATTTTATCTTTTTTATTTTTATTTATTTCAAGATAAAAATATTGTTATAAAATAGTACCTTCACCAAAAATCCTGATACTTAATTTTTTTTTTTTAAATTTAGTATACAAATTAACACTACTAAAAATTGTATTTTTAAAATTTTTGATAGTATAATTTGTGTTTCGAATATTTCAAGATACAATTTTTAGTAATGTAAATTGTGTACTGAAAATTTCGTTGATAAAATTTCTGGTAGTTAATATCTCTTCAGAAAATTAAGCTTTTAAAATTTTGATAATTAATTTTATTAAATACTGGAATTTACACTATTAAAATATAACTATAGAAATTTTATCTTGTTAAAAAAACTCAAAAAAAGCTTTTGAAAGCATGTCCTTTTTTAAAAAGTTTTTGAAAAATCATGTCCTTTTTTCTTTATTTTTGGAAGCATAAAAGTCATTTTGAAGAAATTCTTTATCAATTTCAAATTCTTTTTCTACGACATTTAATTCATTAATAACATTTTCAGTTATCGCAGAAAAAGATGATGAAGTTGGTGGAGAAATATTTTGTTGTTCCTCATTTGTATTATGAGGTGTTGTATAGATTTGATGAAGTATATTTGTAGAGTAATCAACGTTTTGAAAAGAAGCAAGCACTTGGAATGCTAGAACACGAAAAATGTGGTTTTGAAAAGTTTTCTATTTTATGAGGTAATTGTATTACTGAAGGGAGTCTGGAGGAACCAGCATCAGAATATTTGGCACTAGATGTTCTTGAAAAACTTAGTTTTACCCTTCCATCATTGTACTAGATAACTTCCCTCAAGTTGTTGTTTGGTTTTGATTGTTCAGGAGACTGTGGTTTAACAGCTCCTTCCAGAATCCATTCTTCAGGAAGATCTATATATTTCCAAATGATGATTTTTGGAATAATAGTGTTTGCCTTTGTTAAATCAGTTTGTAAAAATAAAGTTTTACTTTTTTTATTGTCAATATTTTTTGTTGCTGTAAAGGCCGAAAACATTGATTTGTAATGAACTCTGTAAATAATTGCTACAGGAATCGATCGTGTTATTATTTTGTAATTATGAGTTTTGATTTGTAACATGAGAGATTTTAAAATGTTTGGGTTTTTTAAGGATAAAGAAAAATTTGGATAACATTCAAACCAAGTTGGTCCATGACATAAATTAGATTCAATCGTACTTATTATTGAATCTTGAAAGTCTAAGAACCTTGCATCTCGTAAGACATATAAGATTGAAGTGTTTAATCCTTCCCTAGTTAGAGGTTTGATTCCGACTTGGACAAGACCTATATGTATGAAATTATAGTTCCTGTTACGGTGTTTTTGAAGTGTTTTTGGAGAAAGAATATCTATTGTTTCAAAGGGATTTGATAAAGGAACATCTTTTTCTTCTGTTTTGATTACATAGTCAGTTTTGAGAAGGTTTTTTAAAAGACTAGATTCATAAACCTGATTCTTTTTTATTTTTTGGATTTGCCAATTGTTAATTGATTTTTGAAAATCTTCAATAGTAATTTCTTCACTATTGATAGGTTCCTTTTGTCTTGAGAAATTTTGGATAGAAGGACTGGAAAAAGAAGAAGTGCTACAAAATAAGTTATTCATATTTGAAAATTTTCTTTTTAATTCGAAAAAACTTTCAAAGGATTCACAGCCCTAAAACGCCTGTTTGTCGGCTTAAACACGAGACTTACTACCTAGAAACTATCATTTTTCAAATTAAACTTCGAATTTTAAAAAATTATAATCAATTCTATTTAACTTATTCCCCCAAGTCTGATACCATAAACGTCCTGAATTCAAGGGTGCATATCAACAATATGCAAATGATGAATGAAGATGATTGTTTCTGATGCACAAGATTAGCAAAAACTGTAAGTGCAAAGCATACTTATGTTTTGCGGTATGTAAAACATGTATATGAACAAATGTAAATTTATTGCATAAAGATACTTATAATGGGTTTTGAAAAAACTGAAAAGAAAATATTATAAGTTTTGTAAATTTGAGACACTAAAGATTTCTTTGAAAATTTAAAATGTAATTACGATGAAAATATCGATAGTTTTTACTATTTATTTAAGTATATTTTAATTAATTAAAGAATAAAAATTATAAATAGAAAGGTACAAATTAAATTGTGGAAGTAAGAAATCTAATTTTATTAGTCGGAAAACTGCGTAAATCACCGTAATGATAACTAATTAACTATGTGCCAGCAAACTGCGTCAACACCCCGAGCTGAACCATTAACGATTAATATAATTTCTTTTGTGGTCTAAGTCTAAATTGGACAATTATGGGACCATGCTTTTAGCCCAAGCACATTGTGACCCAAAAGTCCAAAGCCACTTTGTATTGATGCGTAACAGACCCTGCAATCATTTTGCCTTTGGTTGATGAGATTGGGGTGAAGAGACTGACATCAAAACAGTAATCTTTTTCAGGTTCCACCTTGTTGGTGCCCTGAAATTACCTTCATGTTTTTTTAGGGGTTTACTGTTAACAAGATAGTAATGGGGTTGAATTCTTAATTTGGTTTTATATTTAAAAAAAAATAGTAAATATTGCCGTAAATCACATTAAATTTACACATACAACTACAAAGTTTTGATTTTAATATTTGTCAATTATTTAACTCTACAAAATATATAACATGTTACATTAACATATTCATTAATTAATTAGGTAAGTAAAACTTGTAAGTTATTTATGGGGGTTGATTCTAGTGGAAAGGGTACACTCCAACAATGTGGAGAATTATGGTTTGAATTTGGACCAAAAAATAAACCAACATCGAATAAAATTACCTCTGACAATAGAGCTTAAGAGATAAAAAATCACAACAATTATATAGTTAGTTAAAAGATAATGGATTAAATAAGTTTTTGTGTCGTATTAAATTTCAAAAGTAAGGTGTTCTATAGCAGACCAAATAACTTATACAATACAGAACTTGTGAATCATAGAGGCACTGGCGGATCTTGGTAGGGACAACGGGTGGCCGCGGCCACCCAAAAAAAAAAAAAACCTTAAACCTAAATCTGTATCGTCTCTTTTCCTCTCACTTCCGGTCTTCCTCTATTTCTCCCTTTTTCTTTAGTGAAGAATTTGAGGGAGAAGAGTCATACCCAGTATCAGAATCTGGATTCTTTATGGAGTTGTTGTCTTTGGAAGGTGAAAAATTGAAACTTTTTTGGTTGTTACTATTGATAGGGTAATGTGGGTTTGTTGAATCTGATTTTTTTTTTCTTTCGATTTTGGTTTCAGACCCTTTTTACCATGTGAAGAATTTGAAGGAGAAGAGACAAGTCCAGTGTCAGAATCTGGATTATTTGCGGAACTGTTGTGTTTGGAAGGTGAAAAATTGAGACTTTTTGGGGGGTTTGAAAAGTTGCGAGCTTTAGCATGATAAGGTGGTCGGGTGATGTGATTAGCAGGGAAAGATTTGAGCTTTTGAAAACGGAATTTGAGGTGGGTGGGAAGATTGGAATGGGAGAAAGAAGAAAAATTGATGTCGGAGATTTGTTGTAGAAAGATAACATCTTGTGCTTGATTGAAGATTTCTTCGATTGTGGAATCGTCGCTGTCAGAAGGACTTGCATATAAGGTGTTTGATTTTTTGTTGCATATAATGTGTTTGATATTTTGTTGCATACAAGGTGTTTGATATTTTGTTGCATACACGGTGTTTGATATTTTTTGCATACAAGGTGTTTGATTTTTTGTTGCATATAAAGTGTTTGATTTTTTGTTGCATACAAGGTATATGAGGTGTTTGACTTTTTATTGCATAATATTGGCATATTTAATTTATACATGTTATAATTTTATGTGAGTCACCCCAATTTTTTTAGTCAAGCTCCACCACTGCGTAGATGACCATATGATACATATTTGCGTATGCGATATGAGCATCATATTGCTCATAAAGTGTGGTGGTTTGGAGAGGTAAATTAATTGTTATGATATATTTTATTTATTATTTATGTTTTATATATTGAACACATATATTTTATATCTATGCAAGAGCAACAATGCAGAAGTTGGATTAACAATGTAATAAATTTCAAAACTTTGCTCTGTAAGCACTACCTCGAGTTTTAGAGGTTTGGGTGCAGTAGTCTAACGTATAACCACTTTATCTGGGCAATATTAAATTGACTGATAACAACCTCATTTGAACATTTTTGGAGAGGTGGCACTAGTGTATTTTAACATTGTTATATTGTCGATATTAGATTTGATGTAGCTAAATATCACTAGAAGCGGGGTTGAATAGGAATTTTGTCGTTTAAAAATAATTTTCGCTTGTTTAAAAACTATCCTCTCAAAGAGAATGCAATGTCAAGGATGGTTATTTAAACCTTTAGATTTGAGCTGATGAAAAGAAAGAGTAAAGAATGACACACACAATTTTTATATTGGTTCACCCAATGAAGGCTACGTCCATTCTTCACACACTTGTGAGATTTCACTAATGTTCAAAACTGATCAACCTCTCACAGAGGATGATTACACTTTCTGTATTCTTTAGCTTCACCAAACTTACAATCAAGTTTCAACTATTTCCAAGTGTAACTTACTTGGAAATTACAGAATGATTATGAATAAGACTGTTTCTCTTTTCTTAAATACTTTCTCAAGGATCTAATATAAGATTTATAGAAAATATGAAGAGAGAATGTATATTGCTCTTGATGGCTTGATCTTTTTATGCAGTTGTGTTGTGTGTTTGATGATGAATAGCTTGCTGCCTTTTATAGAGGTCTTATGATGATCTTTCCATGTGGCAAGCTTTTTAAGACCGTTGGATACGTGATAAAAACGTCCAAGGTCTTGCATCATATTTACGGAATTGCCATCTAGCTGTCTTTGGACAGACTCAGTCCATCCTCGAGCAGGAGGATCAATTCCTTGGAACTTGATCTTGAGTTCTCCTTTTCTTTTCTCATTCTTCAAGATATGTAAGGCTATTTATTTGACTTTGTGGGCTACAACCTTTTCTGAAGCTTGAAATGACTAATACATTTTCACCTTTTGAAAGTGATGTTCACAAGAGAGAAAAAGCCAATGCTCAAGCACGTGGGTCAAAGCCCCTTTCTTCAAGACATGTGAAGGCTTCTATTTATGGCTTGTTTGTTGTTGTCTTTCTATAACTTGACTTCATATAGCTTTTTCAATCATACAAGAATGATATATAGGTCTGCTAATAGCCTTTGCACATGATATGATGGGTTGCTTTCAACATTTGGGAATGATGTGGACTTTATAGAACCATCCTCCAACCTAGTACTGTCATCCTCTTACATAGTACTGGCTATCCTCGTACCTATTCTTTTGTCTTCTGACTTTTTTATTTCAAATGCTTTATTTATTCATTCTTTAAGATTGTTTTTCCTTTCTTTAATGAATAAAAAACATTTGTTCTGGTGAGGATGAGTAATGTGCAGATTTGAATCTTCATCTTCTTGCGAGGAAATCCTCTTGAGTTCCAATACTTCAGATCTGAATTAGATTTTTCTCCTTTATGTTTTAATGATTAATAATCTGTTTTCTTATATGAATTCACTCAAAAATACAGATTAGTCATTAACCATAATCATAATCCTTTAAGTAATTTTTTTATCATTAAAATCATTTGGGAGAGATTTTGTCTCAACAAGATTGGTTGTAATACATCAAATGTAATAAGTTAGACAGTGACAAATTTGTTATTATGGTAAACTTTGTTAGATCTGTTCTAATTAAACTGTTATAACATATACATTAAAAAAACTACAAAAAAAAAAAAGTTATTATAGTAAACTTTATTAGATCTGTTCTAATTGAACTAATCTAACATACAAAAAAAAAAGCGGTAGAAAATTTGTTATCATAGTAAATTTTATTAGATATGTTCTAATTGAACTGTTCTAACATACACATTAAAAAAAAAGCTACAGAAGAAAGAAAAAAAAAGCGGTGACAAATTTGTTATTATTACAAATTTTGTTAGATCTGTTATATTAGACCATTCTAACAAGCCGTTTAAATATATATATATATATCCGTAAGTTAACCAAAAAAATTAGAAGTCACGCGCGAATGCAAACTAATTTTTCATCCTTCATCATTCGTTCTTCTGCAAACCCAGTCGCGAATTAATCACGCACGAATGCAAACCCTGTCCCAAATAATTAGTTTACGTTGCGTCAATTCATTCTTCATCTATTCTTCATCCTTCATCCGATCATGAACTTAGTTTTCATCATTCTTCCTTCATCTGGTCACGAATCAAACAGTCAAGAACCCATGTCTTACCCCTTCAACGCTTCAACGTTTTCATCCTTCAAACTTTAACCTTCATCCTTCAGTGAAAACGCGAATCGAACGAACTTTAGCTTTAAGCGGGAATCAGATGAACTTTAGCTTTCATCCTTTATCGCCAGCGACGAGTTTGTCCAGCGCAACATTTTTCTACTTCAACACCGACGACGAGTTTTCTTTGTTTTCCTCTTCCATTTATCAAGGAGCATTTCCGTCGAGAAGTGCCAATTTCTTTCACCATTGAGAAGTGTTTGTTGCTTTCTCCGGTAATTTTCTAATAATTATTGTTTGTTACTCAATAATTTAAAATTATTTCATTGTTAATTGTTCTTATTATTAATCTTTAATTGAATTTTATTTTAGTAATATTTAAAATAATTTCAATATAACATTTAACAAGAAGATTAGATTGTGAGTTGTGATTGAAGTGGGGTATTAAATTGTTTTATGTAGTAATAGTTAATTAAACTCTTATTAATTACAGAAGTGATGTAGAAATTTAAGAAATTGTGATGCCTAAAAAACGATGAAAGTGATGGAGAAATTTGAGTAGTAGTAGTTACCCCAATTTTCAACCATCATTTAAAACTGCATGCTATGTGTTTGTGAGATTGTCTCTGTTAATAATACTTCAAAGAAACTCTGTGTTTTGGATTGGTTTCATTTTTCAGGTATGTTCTTTTCTAACCCTTTTTCAGTCACATGTTTTTTGTATTTTTTCTTTCACATGAAAGATTAAGACTTGTTGTACATTAATTTTGTTCTTATGTATTTATTATTATTATTATTATTATTATTACTATTTTTTTATTGTTGTTGTTATTCTGTTAAATACATCTATTATAGCTATAATATCACTAAAATGGGGTGAAATATGGATATTGCTGTTTTAAAATTTTCTCAAGTTTTTTAAATCACTATCCTCTCTGAGACGATGAGAATCAGAGGATAGAAATTTAAGACTTTAAATATGAGCAAAATAAATAAAAGAGAAAGTATAGAAAATGACACACGCAACTTTATACTGGTTCACCCAATGAAGGCTACGTCCAGTCCTCACAAACTTGTGAGTTTTTTACTAAGGATCAAACAAATTAACCTCTCACAGAGGTTATTTACACTTTGCGTATTCTTTAGCCTCACCAAGCTTACAATCAAGTTTCAACTACGGATATTGCTGTTTTAAAATATCACTAAAAGCTTGCCAAATGGAAAGATATTCATAAGACCTCTATAAAAGGCATCAAGCTATTCATCATCAAACATACAACAACATTGCATAAAAGGATCAAGTATTTTAACGCTATCAAGAGCAATATCCATCCTCTCTTCATACTTTCTATAATCCTACACTAGATCTTTGAAATATCTTTTTAGAAAGTATTTAAGAAAAGAGAAACAATCATATTCATATCACTTTGTATTTTCCACGTGAGTTACACTTGGAAATAATTTAGAACTTGTAAGAACAAGATTGTAAGCTTGGTGAGGCTAAAAAATACACAAAGTGTAAGTAACCTCTGTTAGAGGTTGATCAGTTTGATCATTAGTGAAATCTCACAAGTGTGTGAGGACTGAACGTAGTCTTCATTGGGCGAATCAGTATAAAAGTCGTGTGTGTCATTCTTTACATTTTCTCTTTCTTTTACTCAACACAAATTTAAAGGTTTAAATAACCATCATTGGGTTCGCATCCTCTCAGAGAGGATAACTTTTAAAAACACAAGAAAAATATTTTTAAACAACAAAATCCCTATTCAACCCCCCTTCTAGTAATATTTAGCTACATCACTTGTGTTAGAGTTTAAAAGTAACTTAGGTACCCATACATAATTGGGTCCTTGTTGGTTAGTTTTTCCTCTTGTGAGGATTTTCTTTTTATTATAACAAGTAGAATCATGGTGCCCATGTTTACCACACAATGAACATCCCTTCTTTATGTTGTCAGCTTTTTTCTTAGCATGACAGTTTTTGAAAGTATGTCCAAGTTTTTTGCAAAAGGTGCTTTTTGGCCTATCCTCTTGTTTTTTAGGTATAAATTTTTTTTCATATAATTTTTGTTTATGAGAACTTTTAAATCCAATACCAACTTTGTCAAAGATTCCAGATTGAGATCCCATTATCTTTTGAAATGTTTTAGTGGATTTAAGAAAGTTGGTAATGTCATTTTTTAGTTCTTCAAACTCTATTTTAAATATTTCAATTTTCTGTATCCTCTTCTGGAGGATGAACTTTGACACTCTTTTTGTTTAAATTTGTTTGTTGCTCAGACAACTTTTTATGAGATAATTGCAAGTCTAGAATGATTTTTTTCATACTTCTCATTCTTAGCTTGAAGTTCCTCATTGAGTTTCTTTATTTTATAAAGTTGATTTTTAAGAAAACCACATTTATGAGATAAAGTGTTTGAGTCATTAAAGGGATTGTCAAATTCTATTTCTATTTTTTCACAAGTAGGAAATAGTTCTGTGATGGTTATCTTTTCGGTATCTGATTTTGCAATGAGACAGAGGTTAGCCTCTTCTTCCTTTTCCTTCTCAAAGGATGACTCGTCACTGACATCCCAAGTAATCATCATAGATTTATTTTTGTAGGGAAATCTTCTTGAGTTCCTTTTGTTTAGAGGACACTTAGTTTTGTAGTGTCCCATTTTGTTGCATCCAAATAAAGATATTTGACTTTTGTCAGTTTTTTTTCTTTTTGAGGAGATCTTTTGTCTTGTCCTCTACGATATATCATCCTCTGAATTCTTCTAGAAATCAGAGTGAGTTCATCCTCTTTCTTAGATATAGGATACACTGAGCTTTCCTTTTTTGTGACATCTTCAGTCCTTTTGGAGGATGAACTTTCTATTTGGCTGGATTTTAGATCAATCATTTTTCCCTTTTTGCTTGGTTTGTCTGCCCGCAACAGTGGTTCGTGAGCTCTTAGAGTTCCAACGAGATCTTCTAATTTCATGTTAGCCAAGTCTCTTGCTTCTGTGATGGCAGTCACCATTGGTCTCCATTCTTTTGGTAAACTCCTTAGAATTTTTCTTATCCTCTCTTGGACAAAGTATACCTTTCCAAGAGACCTCAAGTTGTTTAGTATGATTTTTAGCCTTGAGAACATTTCATCAATCGTTTCTTCCTCCTTCATTTCGAATAGTTCGAATTCTCTTACTCCCATGTCAATTCTAGCTTCTTTTACGTGACTTGATCCTTTAGGATGGATCTTCAGAGTGTCCCATAGTTCCTTAGCGTTTTTGCATTCTTCAACTCTATCATATTCCTCCCTGCTTAAAGCACACATTAGAAATGAATGAGCTTTAGGGTTTTAAATCACTATTCTCTATGAGAGGATGAGAATCAGAGGATAGAAATTTAAGACTTTAAATATGAGCATAATAAAAATAAAAAAAGTATAGAAGATGACACACACAACTTTATACTGGTTCACCCAATGAAGGCTACGTCCAGCCCTCACACACTTGTGAGTTTTTTACTAAGGATCAAATAGATTAACCTCTCACATAGATTAGTTACACTTTGTGTATTCTTTAGCCTCACCAAGCTTTTACAAGTTTCAACTATTTCCAAGTGTAACTCACGTGGAAATTATAAAGTGATATGAGTATGATGTTTTCTCGTACAGGAGGTTCAAACCTCCTAGAAACTTGTACATGAGCTGTCCTTTTTCTTTTTCATTCTTCAACACATGTAAGACTATATTTTTGTCTTGTTAGCTACTACCTTACTATATGTTGATGTGTAGGGTCTTTTTCAACATCTGAGAATGAAGTGTTTGGTCATTTTCAACATCTGAGGATGATGTGGACTATAGATCCATCCTCTTGCAGTCTATCCTCGTACAGTCCATCCTCGTGCATGTAAAATCTTGCCTATGGCCTCATTGTTTAAATTGCTTTATTTATTCATTCTTTGATACTGATTTATCTTCTCATTATGACTAAAAATCATTGTTTCAATGATGATGAATATTTTGCAACTTTGAATGTTCATCCTCTTAAGAGTTCTTGTATGACTATCCTCCAGTTTTGAAGACTTGGTGGATTAAGTCATAATTTTCTCCTTTTTTTCTTAATGATGAGTAACCCGTTTTCTAATATGAATTCACTCAAAAGCATAAATTAGTCATTAACTACAATCATAATCTTTTAAATAATTTTGTTATCATTAAAACCATTTGAGAGAGATTTTGTCTCAACAGCATCATGATTTATTTTATTTTTATTTATTTGAAGAGGAATGATAAGTTTGCAATTTTCACATTACATATTTGATTTCTGTTGCATATTAGCGCTAGCAAATTAAAAGCATTTGTTAAATGTATTCTATAATAACCCACCTTAAAATTAAAATTCCTTTTGAAATCAACAAATTGAGTCATCAATAAGTCTACTACTAAATTAATTTGTTGTGTTGTTTCTATTATATGCGGTTCATTTTGTGTGTGGTCTACTTTGTTGATTTTCATTTTGTTAATCATAGTAAACATCTGTTGGGAAGTTTATTTATCTGAGAAAATTTTTTATAGTATTGATTAATCGTATATAGTGAAGATAATGGTGTTCCATGTTATAAATTATGTGCTCTCCCTGGAGATTGATAAGGTAAAGTATCTGAAATATGGTTGGTGGGGGAAGCAGACAAAGATAATAGCCGCTAAGTAATTAAACCATCTTTTACTGTTGTTGGCTTACATAAATACTTAAAGCAGGACAAGAAAAAATCAACTTAATTTCAATTTGAAAATCAAAGGGAACACATTTTGCTAACCAGGTTATACTTATAGACACATTCTATAATTCTATTTTAATAATCTTTCTTCTAATTTTAAATACAACTAATTTTGCATCAAGCTCTTCTTTTCGGATGTTCTGCAGGCGGCTTAGCGACTATTATACATTGCGATGAATTTCGAGGTCTCTTTCCAAGGACTACTAAAGTGAAATGTATAAGTGATGCAGGCTTGTTTCTTGATTCGTAAGCGACAAACTGCGGGATTGATATATAACTTTTTTACCATCATTATTGAACTTTTTTGTTCTTTAGTTCTTAATTGTTGTTGGCTTTCAAATTATAGAATTGATATATCTGGCGAGCGTACCCTTAGTAATATGTACAATGGTGTTGTTGGTTTGCAAAAATTGCACTAATCATGAAACTACCAATTTATTGCAAATAGTTTATACGCTTTTAGATATTTGAATCTCACATGGTTAACGATACCAAACTTTGTATATTATATTGACATTTACAGTTGCAATGTAGTGGTCATGGTAGACTTTATGTAGTAGTCAAATTATCATATTTGAAAAAAAAATTGGAGTGTAAATTCTGAATTTAGTCCTCCAAATATTAGGGTGTTATGACATTTGATATGAGAATGTAGCCGTCAGAAATATTTTTGTCTCTAAATTAATTCTTAAAGATGTGAACTTGGTGATAGTTTTGTATATTTGTAGGGTGATTATAACATTTGGGCACATGTTTTTAGCTTTTTAGTTTGGTATTTTAAAAGCTCTTTATATCTTATAATAATTTTTTAGCATGATTCTAAATTTTGGGTCGAAATCGAATTATAATTTTATTATTTTCTTTTTGACTCTTTCTTGCTCTGTAGGTGATAACTTGAGCTCTGGATATCGGATTGGTTTATACGAGCAGGCGTTGGAAAGCTAAAAATTAGAGCTACAACTTTAGTGTTGGAATAAAAGTCCAATACTGAACTTTACTAGGCCTAAATTGTAGATTTTGTAATTTGAACTTTTGTAATAATTTTAAATAGCGGGTCACTTGTTTTTAAATCTTAAACCCAAAGTCCAATATCGAGTACTATATATTGATAATTTTGTTTCTTTTTACGGTAGGAAATATTAGGACTCAGAATGCTACAAGAAATAAACACTTTTTATTTTAATTTCATGGAAGACTAATTTTGTAAGATTAATCTACGAGTTCAGAGTTTCATCAACACCTTGAGATTCAGGTTACACTGTCAATTTCGCTTCATGATTCTATCTCTGTTTATTTGATTATATTGATATTCTGATTGCTTAAATTGAATTTCAATAGGATCGATTAAATTCATTTGACAAAATTTGGTTTCAGTTTCTGATTTAATTGAATTATAATTTTGCGACGCTTGATAGTTAATTGTAATATTTTGATGATTGTGATGCTTAATCCAGTCAAAGAAACCGAATTCACATAGGATTAATTACGCTTGTTTGAACAATTCTATAGTCAAATAAGAATAGAATTACAAATTAGAAATTAAACTCATTGATAGAATCTGTGATAGGTTTGAAACTTGATTAATCATTTTGCTCATTTGTTAAAATAAATAATCTAAAAAAATCCGTTTATAATTTCAACTTTCAATTCAATTAATATTATTATATCTGAAGTCCTTGCGAAACGACTTGAGTTATTACCTCTATTTACATTTTATCAATTGTATTTGACCCATGAGCGACAGTGATTGATCTTATAGTACTGATTAATCTTATATAGTGATGATAAGGGTGTTCTATGTTTTAAATTATGTGATCTCCCTAGAGATTGATAAAGTAAAGTATCTGAAATATGGTTGGTGGGGGAAGCAGACAAAGATAATAGCCGGTAAGTAATTAAACCATCTTTTACTGTTGTTGGCCTACATAAATACTTAAAGCAGGAAAAAAAATCAACTTAATTTCAATTTGAAAATCAAAGGGAACGCATTTTGCTAACGAGGTTATACTTATAGACATATTCTATAATTCTATTTTAATAATCTTTCTTCTAATTTTAAATACAACTAATTTTGCATCAGGCTCTTCTTTCCGGATGTTCTGCAGGTGGCCTAGCGACTATTATACACTGCGATGAATTTCGAGGTCTCTTTCCAAGGACTACTAAAGTGAAATGTATAAGTGATGCAGGTTTGTTTCTTGATTCGGAAGCGACAAACTGCAGGATTGATATAGAACTTTTTTAACCATCATTATAGAACTTTTTTGTTCTTTAGTTAGTTCTTAATTGTTGTTTGCTTTCAAATTATAGAATTGATATATCTGGCGAGCGTACCCTTAAGAATATGTACAATGGTGTTGTAGGTTTGCAGGTATTGCACTAATCATGAATCTACCAATTTATTGCAAATAGTTTATATGCTTTTAGAAATTTGAATGGTTAATGATACCAAACTTTGTATATTATATTGACATTTACAATTGCAATGTAGTGGCCATGGTAGACTTTATGTAGTAGTCAAATTATCATATATGCAAAATTTTGTGGAGTGTAAATCCTTAATTTAGTCCTCTAAAGATTAGTGTGTTATGACATTTGATATGAGAATGTAGTCGTCAGAAAGATTTTTGTCTCTAAACTAGTCCTTAAAGATGTGAACTTGGTGAAATTTTTGTATCTTTGTAGGGCTAATATGACAAGACTGTAATCTTTGAAGGACTAATCTGATAAGAGGTCTGGTGTGGTGTAGGCAGGCTTTGCAGAATTAACATCAAACATAATAAGCCCTCATTTGCCGAAAAGACCACATTGACCTCCCTCTTCTTGACAAAATTGTATAAGAGACAACACCACAGCCACAACGACATTTGTAAAGAATGTGCGCCCTAGAAGAGCACTCCTCCACCATGAAGTTGCTTCTTCTAGTGCGAAAAGGATACCACCAACTAGGGCACGAAAGGCTGCAGCTGCTCTGCACGTGATCAAATCCCTCCTATCTCTATCATTATTGAAGTATCTGAGCCATTTCCAGGTCAGTCCATATTTTCTAGAACCACCTTGTCCTAGAAGATTAGCAATGCAAGCGCTTGTATGCACCATTTGTCATTCTTTCCCCACAACAAATCCCGCACCAACACCTAAAATTGAACCAAATATATGCCCCATTTCAAATTAATTATATATAAAAATCAAACAATTTATTACAACCTACCTACCTTTACAAAGAAAGTAGATGGAGCCAATATAGAATATGGATCTATCCTATTAAGGTATGCCTTCACCTCTGATATGCCATACCTTGTTGCTGCAGGGGCAATGTATGCACATAGAGCTGCAGCTCCAACTGCTAATATCATGTTACACCCAACGTACATTGCAAATGCCTCTTCATACCTGTTTTTTTCATTAACCATGCTCATAAATACGATCATGCCTAATATGATAGGTTTTTTGGATGTAGACAATAACTTGGTATTATAAATGTCAAAATTATGATTTATCCAGGTCTGGTATTTTTCATTGTTGTTAATACCCTAAGTGAGTATCTGATTAATAATTATTGTTTTGAACAAAAGGATTATTGTTGCTGCTAGTGAAGTTGAAAAGGAGAGATCAAGAAGACTGGGTACTTCTATATTGAATCAAGTAGTGCGGGAAATAGTAACTTTTAAGCCTCCTCCCAGGACACGAGGTGGTAAAAGAGATCGTGTTTACTATTGCACTCAGGTATTTACATCTTGCAACTTTGGTACACTATCCATGAGCTCCTTTGATTGACTTTATGGCTTATGCACTTATAAATTATCATATAACTATTCGGAATCTTATATATTCTTACTAGATGTCCTCTTGCAGGCTGCTATAAGGCCTGTGAACAGAAAACATTACTTTTATATATTCTGTTGAAATGAAAATACAACCTTGGTCTTTATATAGTCCCATTACTGCTGATCTAAGAAAACAAATAAATACTATTAATAGCCCACTATCTCTTGGCCTTCCAACTACAAAAGAGACTTTGTCTTTCCACTAACTTATTAATAGAAACCCACTAACTATAACATTAAAGTTTATTCAACAAAACTCCTCTGTAAACTTAAATGTTCCTTCTATCTATCATGCCTATCAGCTTCTTGCCTCTTTCGAAAATTTCTTTCGATAATGGTTTTGTGAAAATATCTGCTGCTTGATCCTTGCTTGCTACATGCCTCAATTCGACACTTCCTTCCTTCACATGTTCTCGAATAAAGTGGAAGCGAATGTCGATGTGTTTGCTTCTTTCATGGTTTACAGGATTCTTTGCTAACTCAATTGCTGATTTGTTGTCCACTTGTATGACTGTTGCACCTACCTATTTTAGCTCCATTTTGCTCAACAATCTTCTAAGCCATATTGCATGACAAACACACAAAGATGCTGCCACATATTCAGCTTCACATGTCGAGAGCGTTACTATTGGTTGCTTCTTAGAAAGTCAAGTAAATGCGGTATTTCCCATGAAGGACACATATCCTGAAGTGCTTTCCGATCGTCTATATCTCCACACCAATCACTGTCGGAGTAATCAACCAGCTTGTAATATTCTGTTCTTGAGCAAAACATTCCAAATGATAGTGTTCCTTGGATGTACCTCATGATTCGTTTCAATGCCTTCCAATGTGAATATACTGGCTCCTCCATGAATCGACTTACAATGCCGACACTTAATGAAATGTCCGACCTTGTACATGTGAGATAGCGAAGACTACCTACCAAGCTTCGATATTTTCTTGCTTCGACACATTCTCCTCCATCAAATTTCGACAGCTTTGCACCTGGTTCCATTGGTGTCGAAACTGGATTACAATCTTTCATTTTGAATTTTTCCAGGATTTCCTTTGCATATGTCTCCTGTGATATGAAGATTCCCGCTTCTTCTTGTCGAACCTCAAGACCAAGAAATAATCTCATCAGACCTAAGTCTGTCATCTCGAATTCACGTGTCATTGTGCCCTTGAATTCTTCTATCATCTGACCATTGTTACCCAAGAAGATTAGATCATCGACATAGAGAGCAACAAGTAACATATTACTTCCATTCTTCTTTACATACAGAGCATGTCCGTAGGGACATTGCTTGAAGCCATTCTCTTTGAAATATGTGTCGATGTGTGTATTCCATGCTCGCGGTGCTTGTTTCAACCCATAAAGCGCCTTCTTCAATTTTAGCACTTTTTCTTCTTTTCCGACTTTCATGTATCCGGGTGGTTGTTCGATGTAAACTTCTTCTTCGAGCACACCATTTAAAAATGATGACTTGACATCCATTTGAAATATTGGCCATTTGAATTGAGCAGCTTGAGAAATGAGCAATCGAATTGTCTCCATTCTTGCAACAGGCGCAAATACTTCGTCATAGTCAATTCCTGCTTTCTGTTTGTATCCCTTCGCAACAAGTCGCGCCTTATACCGTTCTATTTCGCCTTGAGCATTCATCTTTTTCTTGAATACCCACTTCACACCAATGGGTTGACTTCCTTTTGGTAATTCTGCCAGTTCCCATGTGTTGTTACGTTCAATGGCCTTAATCTCTTCTATCATGGCAATTTTCCATTTTTCGTCTCGCAGCGCCTCTTCGAGGTTAATGTTTTTAGTGTCTGCCAAAAGACATACAAGGTGTACCTCTTCTGTCGTTTCATACAAATCTTGCAGACTTCGCATTCTGGGTTGTAGAGGTTCATCTTCATTGTCAGACTCTTCAAGTTCTATTGAAATGCTTGTTGGTATGGCGACAGATGATTTTTCAACTTCGATATTAACTTCTGTCGAATTGTTCCAGTCCCACTTGCTTGCTTCGTTTATTCGAACGTCTCTACTCACTATCACCTTCTTGCTTATGGGATCGAATAGCTTGTACCCTTTTGTCTTCTCATCATACCCAATGAATATGTACTTCTGACTTTTGTCTTCAAGCTTCGTTCTTCGTTGATCTGGTACGTGTGCATACGCCACACTACCAAATATTTTGAGATGAGAAACTGTTGGCTTATGTCCGCTCCATACTTCTTGTGGTGTTTGATCTTCTAACTTCGAATGTGGACATCGATTCTGAACGTAAATAGCACATTGTACAGCTTCTGCCCAGAATTCCTTCGACATGTTCTTGCTTTTAAGCATTGATCGAATCATGTCGAGAACTGTTCGATTCTTCCTTTCAGCCACACCGTTTTGTTGAGGTGAATATGGTGCAGTTAGAAATCTCCTTATGCCCTGCTCTTCACAATACTTCATAAAGGCTGTTGAAATATACTCACCACCTCTGTCAGATCGAACGGCTTTGATGTGTCTGTTAGTTGCCTTCTCCATGATTACTTTGAACTTTTTGAACACATCGAATGCTTCAGATTTTTCTTTCAAGAAATAAACCCAGGTTTTTCGTGAGAAATCGTCGATAAAGGAAATGAAGTACCTTTTGCCACTGAAAGATTCCGGAGTGATTGGCCCACATATGTCGGTATGAATCAGTTCGAGAATATGTTTAGCTTGATATTCTGCCTTCTTTTGAAATGAGGTTCTTGTTTGTTTGCTAAGCACACATTCTTCACAAAATTTTCCTTCATAGTCCATGTCTGGTAGCCCGTGCACCATGTTCTTTTTCGCCAACCTTTTCAAACCAGCATGATGTAGATGACCAAAGCGTAGATGCCACAGCGACGCTTTGTCTTCGACATTGACTTGCAAACATTTTTCTTGAACGCTTCTCAAATTCAATTTGTACATTCGATTTCTCCCCATCTCGACTTGAGCAATCAGATGCCCTAGCTTGTCCTTCAAATGCAGTATCCGATCTTTTATAAGTATCGAATAACCTTTTTCTGTAAGTTGCCCCAAGCTCAGGATGTTGGTCTTGAGATCTGGTACAAAATAAACATCCTTGATTGATCCAATCAAGCCATCCTTCTGTAAGTAACAGATTGTACCCTTGCCTTCGACTTTCACTTTCGATGCATCTCCGAAAGACACATGACCATCTTCAATCTTTTGCATTTCTTTAAACAGGTGTTTGTGACCACACATATGATTACTTGCCCCTGAGTCGAGATACCACATGGTGTCATTACTGGTGTTGATTTCATTTTGAGCCATCAAGAGAAAGCCTTCATTCGCTTCAGCTTCCAAAACTAGATTGGTTGTTTCTTCTACCTTCTTTTCGACTTGACAATCCTTTGCAAGATGTCCCACTTTACCACAGTTATAGCATTTGTAGGAGTTGCAATCCTTCGCATAATGACCATACTTCCCACACTTGTAGCATTCGAAGTTGGAGTAGTTCGACCGACCACCTCTTTGACCACGTCCTCTGCCATGCCCATTCTGCTGGCTTGACTGTCCTCTCTCGAAGTTGCTGCCTCGACCACCTCGACCATGATCTCCACAACCACGTCCTCTTCCCCGAAAGTTTTGAGAAAAGAGTACCTTTTCGTCTTTAATTGACTCCTTGGTTTGATGTGCTTCCTCGACTGCTTCTTCCTTCTTTTTCATCTTACGTTGTTCGTGTGCTTCGAGAGAACCAGCGAGCTCTTCGACTGAGAATGTCGAAAGGTCCTTCGACTCTTCTATTGCACACACAATATTCTCAAATTTATCTGTTAAAGATCTCAGGATCTTTTCGACAACTCGTGCATCAGTCACCGTTTCGCCATTTCTAGTGAGTTGATTCACCACTGTTTGTACACGCGTGATATAGTCAGATACTGTTTCTGACTCCTTCATATGCATCCTCTCCAATTCACCATGAAGAGTTTGGAGTCGAACTTGCTTCACTCGATCTGCTCCTTCGAACGCCTTTTTTAACGTGTCCCATGCTTCTTTCGACGTAGCCGAACCGACAATTTTCTCGAAGCCTGAGTCGTCAACTGCTCGGAACAACATGTATAGTGTCGTCTTATCCTTTGACCGCGTCTCTTTCAACGCCTTGTTTTGAGCTGCCGTATATCCCGCAGTATTTGTTGGTTCTTCAAACCCATCTCTGGTCACCTCCCACGCCTCTAGAGCTCCAAGAAGAGCTTTCATTTGGACACTCCAATTATCGTAATTTGACTTCGTTAGTCGCGGCAACGACATTTGACTCATCACGTTTGCCATTTGCTCTGATGCCAATTTGTGAACAGAAAACATTACTTTTATATATTCTGTTGAAATAAAAATACAACCTTGGTCTTTGTATAGTCCCATTACTGCTGATCTAAGAAAACAAATAAATACTATTAATAACCCACTATCTCTTGGCCTTCCAACTACAAAAGAGACTTTGTCTTTCCACTAACTTATTAATAGAAACCCACTAACTATAACATTAAAGTTTATTCAACAAGGCCTCCTACATTTGTGTTCTTTGTCAATGATGCAAAACTTTTTCCTAAGACTTACCGTCGCTTTATGGAGAAGCAACTGCACAAATGCGGGATTTCCTGGTACCCCCATTCGGCTTTTGTGGCGCAGCAGAAGAAAAGTGGAAAAAGATGAAGGTCAGTATTTGTAATATAGGTATGTATGTATATATATATGATTTGCTCACAGGAAAAATGGTGACAAGGACCAAAGAACAGCCAGAGGGAAGTTATTTCAGGTACTGTTTTTTTAATGGATTTTCTAGCATACGGTGAAAATGGAGAGGTTTTTGTATTTGTACCAGTTTATTTTAGTAATATCCTTAATTGATATTGATACTTAACCTATTTGATTTTTTTCTCTCCTGCTTTTTTCTTGACTAAACTCCAAAATCAAATTGATCTTTTTGATTTTTGTTATATTGTTTGAAGTTGATTTGCCTTTTATTTATCAAGTGCCAATAAATCAATATATGCTCCTGATCCCCTTGATATTGGGAGAATGTTACAAGTGGACATTGTCTCCAATGGAAACAAACTTACACTAACTACTATTCCCATTCAAACTAGTTAGTTTTGCTATTGGCCTTACCTTCTGGTTTTTTTACTCCCCAACAATGCAGGTACTACTTTAGCAATCCATCATCATTGTGGTGTCACACAAACATTAAGACATAAGTTTACCACATAATACTCATTTCTATAATTTAGTATGGATAATTATCAAAGTGCACTATTTGATTTGTATGTTTTTTTTCCTTCTATGGTTAAAGTTCTCTATTTGAAGACTTATATCCTTAAACTAACATTTTATTTAAACTAAGCTATGCGGCGTCAGAAGCGATGTCGGCAATGCAGCAAAGGCACTATTTTGGAAAGCAAGAAAACGACTGTCATTTGTATTAACATTTGAATCAGAGAAAGATAGAAATGTTGCAATTATGATCGCCAGGAAATATGCTCTCGATTGCAATGTACTCATCTTTTTCTTAACTGAGTATCTTTTGATTCATATGCAGACTTAATATTTCATTTTGGACTTTCATGTAAATTAAATGTAGTAATTTTAATTATTTATTTTTGACAGGTTGTGTTTGTTGGGCCCAATGATCTAGTGTAGCAACAAAATTAACTGACTGAGTTTTCCAACAACTAAAGTGAATGTTATGAGATTCTTGGTGTGAATATACGTGTGTGCTTTTTTTGTTTAAGGTGTCATTCCATACTTGTAATTGGTTTGAGTAGTTGTGAAAGGTGTTTCATACATTTTGTTGCTAAGGTTTGAGTACATTGCAAGGCATGTTGGTTGGTATGACCTCGAAATAATCGGAATGTATCAGTTCTTTAAGAAATTAAATCAATTTCATACACACAGCGGAATTAAATTGCGGCATACAAGATTAGCAAGTTCAAGTAGATTGATAGGCGATTAACCAAGATGCATGCAAGTCAAATTATCAGTTTAAACAATATTACCTAACACAGAATATGTTTAACATGCATCTAATATTAATCACTCATACAAATCTTTCAAGATAGAAAATTAAAGGAGTTAAGGGTTAGAGAAGATTGCACCAAGAATTTATACTGGTTCAGTTGTCAACTTGACAACCTACATCCAGTCCTGATAATCCAATCGGATTTCAGATTTTCTTCTCCAATAGAAAGAATCAATTACAGATTGTCCAGTTTCATCCCCGAAACCTATCTATCTTAATGATCTCTTTCCTATTGATCACCCTCTGATCCTTGTAGACACTCAGCAATCTAACACAGAATCAAAGTACGACTCTTTCTTGTTGAGCACTCTCACCCAAGAAAGTAGCCACCAGTTTCAAGCTGGCTTTTCTCGCTTTCGTTTCTTTTCAAAGTATTATTACAAACTGAATAAAGGAAGAACAAAAAGAAGTCTTCAATCTTTGTCAATGTAACTTCTCACGATTCTGGATATTCAAGGATTGT
>NC_021161.2:32268915-32269758 GCF_000331145.2 Cicer arietinum
AAAGTTATTTTGCAAATAGTATTTAAGCAATCGATTTGCCAATCGATTACCCTCAAAACTGGGGTGTCACTGTGACTTGTACAATCGATTTCCCAATCGATTTATTTCAATCAGGTTTACTTTGTGAAATGTATAATCGATTTGTCAATCGATTAGCCTGTAAAACAGGGTGCCACTGACTTGTGCAGTTTTCATTTCTAATTTAGTCAGTCGATTGCCCAATCGATTATACCATCACAAACAGTTGTGTTTCCTTACACCCTTGTTATGAAATCGATTTCCCAATCGATTTACTCAGTCAAAAATCAACTTTTGTTGATTTCTTGTGTTCCAAGCAATATGTTCCAAGTGTGTAGGATTGGATTGTTGTTCCTGAAATCTTGCTCAATTCAAATATTAGATTTATCATATGATGTATGAACATTGTATGTTTGTTAATTATGTCAAAATTAGGATTCAAAGGACTAAAGTCCAACAATCTCCCCCCTTTTTGGCATAATTGACAATTCATACAATTTTAACTTGAGCATTTCAAAAACAACAAGCATAAGAGTATTATTACATTATTATTAATTACATTATTAAGTATCAGAGCAAAAACATCAGATTGTAAAAACAATGCAACTATCAAGTTATAATTTTTCTCCCCCTTTGTCTGTTAAGACAAAAAGGCAGAAAACATTTCCTCCCCCTATGTTAAAGAACATAAGCATTGGGGTTGAAATCATATAACATAGTGTATCAGAGCAATGAAATTCATGTGTATCAAGTCAAAAACAATCATAGCAGTTAATGAGCATATCAGATTGATTAAGCTAAAAGAAAAAGTTTTAAATTCATCAT
>NC_021161.2:32270258-32271231 GCF_000331145.2 Cicer arietinum
TCACATAATCATCATGCAGTTCATTGAAAGCTTCTTATAGCTCATCATATGTTGGATTAGATTATGAACTAACCTCATTTTTTGATTCTGAATCTGTATTTGCCATGAGACACAAATTGACTTCTTCTTCATCCGAAGAGGCAGAGGATTCATCGTTATCATTCCATGCAATATAAGCTTTTCTGGTTTTGGTGACTGGTTCCTTGCCTTTTGGTTTTGTAGCTCTATTCTTGTTCTGCAATTTGTAGCATTCTGACTTTATGTGACCAGTCTTACCACATTCATAGCATGTAATTGTCTTGTTGTCACTAGTCTTGGAGCTAGATGGCTTTCTGAATTTATTGTCTTTCTTCTTCAGAAATTTCTTAAATTTCTTGACAAGTGACCCGATTTCAGTCTCTTCAGTTTCACTACTGGATTCATCTGAGCAGCTATCTGATTCAGTTTTTGATTGATGGGCTTGAACTTTCAAGGATAATCCTTTCTTTTTCCTGCTTTCCATTTCTGATTCGTCCAGCCGATGTAGTTCCATTTCATGTTCCCTTAGTTTTCCAAACAATGTTGCAGTTGTCATCTTTGCTAGATCTTTAGATTCAGCTATGGCTGTTATTTTGGGCTGCCATTCTCTGGTTAGACACCTCATAATTTTTCCAATCTGCTGTTCGTTGTCCACTTGCTTTCCCAATGCGTGAAGATTGTTCACAATGTGTGTGAATCTGGTTTGCAGATCGCTGATGGATTCGTCCTTTTTCATGATGAATAATTCATATTCGTGCATAAGTGTATTTACGCGAGCTCTTTTCACATCTGTGGTTCCTTCATGTGTTTCTTGAAGAATGTCCCACATTTCTTTTGCTGACTTGCAGTTTGATACCCTAAAGAATTCTTCTGCACAAAGATCAGATGTTATAATGTTCTTAGCCTTAGCATTATAACCTACCTTCTTTTTATCGTCCTCAGACCATTCGGATCT
>NC_021161.2:32272131-32314688 GCF_000331145.2 Cicer arietinum
GAATATTCAAAGTGTATTTCAGATTGTTTTGAAAGAATGATTGAAGACAGTTTATATAGTTTCTGAAAAACATATTAATCAATCGATTCACCAATCGATTTCTTAAAGTGATAAAACCAGTCTAATCGATTTGCCAATCGATTATCGTGTGTCTTGTTTTTCTTGAATCTTGAAACTATATAAGCCAATCGATTTACCAATCGATTCTTTAAACAACATTTTTCAGTGATTATGTTAAGACTTATATGCATCGATTTCGTAATCGATTGCAGACGTTATGTTTAAATTAAAACACATACCAATCGATTTCGTAATCGATTTATTAAGTCTTCATAATCGATTAACAAATACTCAGAATCGATTTGGCCACAAGCTCAGAGTTCACTGTGATTTCTAAAAGTTCTTTCAATCGATTTGCCAATCGATTGTGTTTAAGTCAGTGACTCAGCTATTTTGATGTTAATCGACGTGCCAATCGATTTGTATGTATTTGTCTGAAAAGTTCTTACCTGGTATTTAGTTCAATCGATTTCCCAATCGATTGCAACCAAACTTAACTTGATTGAAATTTCACACAATAGATTGTCCAATCGATTGTGTTTGTCACAGGGAAAGTTAATTTGCAAATAGTATTTAAGCAATCGATTTGCCAATCGATTACCCTCAAAACTGGGGTGTCACTGTGACTTGTACAATCGATTTCCCAATCGATTTATTTCAATCAGGTTTACTTTGTGAAATGTATAATCGATTTGTCAATCGCTTAGCCTGTAAAACAGGGTGCCACTGACTTGTGCAGTTTTCATTTCTAATTTAGTCAGTCGATTGCCCAATCGATTATACCATCACAAACAGTTGTGTTTCCTTACACCCTTGTTATGAAATTGATTTCCCAATCGATTTACTCAGTCAAAAATCAACTTTTGTTGATTTCTTGTGTTCCAAGCAATATGTTCCAAGTGTGTAGGATTGGATTGTTGTTCCTGAAATCTTGCTCAATTCAAATATTAGATTTATCATGTGATGTATGAACATTGTATGTTTGTTAATTATGTCAAAATTAGGATTCAAAGGACTAAAGTCCAACAAGGCATACTAAACCAAAGCAACACACTCGTATATGTCAAATATCTAGATTTGTTTAGGAATTTGACACACTGCAATAGGTATGCACGGTTGTTTTGTTGCTTTGGTTATGATATATTATTATCTTTGAGGTAGTAGCTTTTTTGAGAAGAAGTGATTGAGAGGATTTATGAATCTTTTGCAGTACCGGTCATAAAAACTCAATCATATGTCTAGTGTTGTTTTACGTGGATTGCATGGAACACGTCACTTTTATATTCATGCAATCACTTATAAAATCGAATATTGTGTGTGCTCTATTTCATTAAATTTTTCTACAACGAGGCTTTGATTTTTTTTTTTTATTTGTTACCTTATCATGTCGTTCATATCCTTCCAACTTTTACAAAGATCACATTTACTATGTTTCAATATCTTATTTAGTTTCCAATGAATAGACTCAACCCTATCATTAAACAATGTGTCACATTAGACACAATTCAACACTATATACTAAAATTATCAATTTTTAAAAATATATCTCATACCTGTTATTGTCGTGTTCTCTACAATTGGTTTGTACTTCAACAAATATTTGATTGTTATGGTTCAATTAATCTCTATCACTTATTCAAAAAATATGAAATTATCAACACATATATATATATATGCTTGCTCAAAAATTTGCAAGCATGTTGATAGATACTCCATATTGTCACTAGAATAGACAATATCTTTCCACAACTCTTTGATTGTCCTTTAAGACATATTGCTAGTATCTTGATATAAACTTTTATCAATGTGAACCCAACAAAGCAAATTAATAACATATAGAAATAAAATTTAACTACTTAATCATAGCAATGTATTTGTCGCTCAATGTCACCCAACATAATGAGCCTTGTGTAAACATATTTTTTTAACTTCTCAATTTCACAACAAAAGGTATTGTGGCATTCAAATTCCTAATAAGCAAATGCCAAAAAAATATGTCTACTCTGTTGAGGCTACAGTGATAATTTCAAGTAATAAAATTTTGTGTTAAATGGTTTTGAACATGAGGTGCATAATCAACAAAAGAGGTAACAAGTTCAACAAATTAATCATAACACCTAAAGTTTTCATTTCTTCTATTCCAACACATGTTGCTCACTTTATACTAACTTAAATAGATGTTGCATCTTTATTCTAAGACATCTTGTCTATAATCAAATCATAGTCCTTTGCTTTTTTTAATCCCATCTACCCAAGATCAGTGCGCTACAGCTTCTCATGTATAAAAAATTTAAAATAATACGTAAAATAAAATAAGTTACAATAGTAGATTACGATTATACGTTAATAATATCAATATTTTTTTTTTATTATAGAAAACAAAATGGAAACTAAAAACCATGAGGTATTCTACTATATCCTATACCATCAACTAACTAAATACTTAAAGTAGGCCTAACAAAATCTAAAATAATCCAATCAAAAGACGGAGAAGAATGGCCCAGATTAGCTAAAACGTTAGCACAAAGATTAGCTGCTCTATAGGCATGAGTCACTGATGTCATCTAGTCTGAAAGGTGGAGGAGATATATAACCTCTTCAAGGAGATGATGGAGAGAAACATTGGTGGAATGTACCATATAGAACCTACAATTAGAATATCTAATTATGCCTACACAGGAAGAACTTACAAGTCCAGCTTTATGAGGGCCATCAACATTAAGTTAAAAGCACTGATCTGCTGGAGGATGCCAAGCTACATCACTACTACAAGTCTAAAACTATCAGAAGCTGCTTTAGAAGAAGACTGGCTGGAAGTAGATTGCTCAATAAAACGTGTTTGGTTAAAAGCATTAAGTCGCAGACTTGATCTCATAATAGAGCATTAGGAGAAAACCAAATTATTATCTTTTCATATTTCATAAACTGCTATTTTGAAGAAAAATTTCTAGTCACCACGAATTTTTCCAATACTTGGCTCCGGTAAGTTCCAATATACCAATTATCTCAACCAATACTAAAAAATTTACTCTAATGATCTTCATGGATAAGATCCCTCCAAAAATTTCTAGCTTCTTTACATTCTCAGAGGAGGTGCATTATTGGGCTTTTTTTTTTTTCAATAACCCTTTTTTTTGAAAAAAAAAACACTAAACTACCCCTTTTTTAAAAAAATATACCAAAATACCCCTTTTTATTTTAAGTTATAAGTCGCCATTTGGAATGGCGACTTCCTTAAGGAAACCCAAGTTTCAAATGGCGACTTTCCACATAAGTTGTAGCAACCCTTAACCCAAGGATCTTTCCTAACAATGGTGTCAAGTCGATCTTGAACGATTCAACTAATGTTATCCTTTAGATCTCCCT
This sequence comes from Cicer arietinum, assembly GCF_000331145.2. Lineage (NCBI taxonomy): Eukaryota > Viridiplantae > Streptophyta > Magnoliopsida > Fabales > Fabaceae > Cicer > Cicer arietinum. The sequence goes on from NC_021161.2 coordinate 32,275,558, forward strand.
GAGAATTAACAATGGCCTCCCAAGTCACAAAAGAATTTTTATGCGAGGCAATGGTAGAGAGGGAAACGGCGTCACATTGGTACTTAGCCCTCATCGCTTTCACCCAAAGCTTATTTATACTAGCAACAAGACGCTAATCCAATTTCATCATATAAGCCTTATTAAGAATACTTAAGTTTTTGAAGTTGAGGCTTTCCTCGTCCTTAGGGCTGCAAATATTCTATCAAGAAATTAGATGAATCTTTCTCTATTCTGAATTTGAGGCCTGATAGAATTAGTGGGCCTCAGACTAGTGAAAGGCCCAAATCTGCAGTGTGGAGAACGTATGTCCGCAAGGGTAAAAAGAGAATAAGCAGTCTATTAATAACAGGGCAGAGAAACTCATTAAATTTTAGGGATTTCAGTTACACATAGGAGAATAAATTAAGGAGGGTAGTGGAGTATTGCTCATGAATAATTATTATTATCATTGAATTAGGATATATTATTTTCTCTGGAGGAGCTTTGCTCTGGGTTGTACATTGTATCAGGATTTTCCCTTCTTCCATAAATCAATAAATTTCCATTTTATCTATCATTTTACTGTTCACAGATTCCTATTTTTCTATGATTCTATCATTGGTCTGACCTGCCGGATCTTCGAGAAGTACCATTGATTTTTGTATGTTGTACATGCCACCGAAGCTGTCAGATCGAATGGAAGCAGTTGAAGCAAGACTCTCAGCGGTGGAAGACTCAGTTCGCCAGGAGTTGAGGGAATTTTGCGAAATTATGATGAGCGAGTTCACGAGGTTGCTAGAGCAAAGACCAATTGGAACGGGGGAACAATATGCACAATTTGAGGACTCAGTGATAGAGTATAAGATGGCAGTGAAGAAAGTTGAGTTACCATCATTTGATGGTGACGATCTTGTGGTCTGGATCACAAGAGCTGAAACGTATTTTGAAGTTCAAGGGACGTCGGAAGAGGTGAAAGTCAGATTGGCGAAGCTAAGCATGGAGGGCGCAACAATTCACTGGTTTAATTTTTTGCTTGAGACAGAGGGCGATTTGAATTGGGCGAAGTTGAAACGAGCGTTAATTGAAAGGTATGCTGGAAGACAAAGTGATAACCCCTTTGAAGAGATGAAAAATTTGCAACAAACGGGAACAATTGATGAATACATTACCACTTTCGAATGTGTCGTCACAAGTAGCAAGACTATCAGAGGAGCAATACCCTGGGTACTTCATGGGAGGACTCAAGAACCACATTCGCTTGAAGGTGCGTACATTGAATCCACAAACCAGATTTCAAGCAACAAAGATTGCTCGTGATGTCGAAACAAAATACGTGTGTCTCTGATTTCAATAGGTTGTAGTGTGGGTGGGCTTCGCAGTTGTAAGGGAAGTGGGTCAAGTGGATCGGGGCCCAACGGAAAGAAAGGATCTGGATTTCATTATAACCCAGGTTCGACCCGATCTAGAAGTGGGTTTAATAATAACTTAACTGGGTCAGTGCACAACAAAACTGGTTCGACTCAATCTGCCTCAAATGTAAACTCAAACGTTTCCCATGATACAACGAGATCTGGAAACGATGAGGGTAGAAGAGTCAGCAGCGAGCGCAACCGTTCCTTAAGCATCTATCGTATTTGGAACTAATGGAGCGGCAAACACGAGGGTTGTGTTTTCGTTGTGGGGAAAAATACCACCCTATTCACCAATGTGCTGAAAAACAGCTTCGATTGATGATTTTGGGAGACGACGAGACGATTAACGAAGAAGGTGAGGTGATTTCCATAGAAGATATGGAGGATGAGGATGAAGTTCTTGATTGCAATTCCATGGGATTGTTTGATGTTATTGAAGCAAAGAAAAATTTAGATAAAACGCCTCCAACTACTTTGCGCCTCAAGGGAAGTCTAAAGGGGGTTTCCATCGTGGTTTTAATCGATAGTGGCGCCAGTTACAATTTTGTTTCACCCCGTGTAGCTACTGCGTTGGGATTAACAGTGGAACAAGGAAGATCGATAGGAGTAAGGTTGGGAGACGGCCACCGTGTGTCCACTAGGGGGAGGTGTAGAAAATTGTAAGTACAATTAGATGATTTCATCACTAATGTTGATGCTTTTGTTTTGGAATTGGGTGATTTGGATATGATTTTGGGGGTGGCTTGGTTGCAAAGATTTGGGAAGGTGATCTTTGATTGGGAGAAAATGACCATCAATTTTCAATGGGAAGGAAAAATGGTGGAACTACATGGTCAGTTCTTTACCACAAAAGACTTGGCTGATTCTAAGGCACTTCAAGTTCAGAGCATGTTGACCCAAGGTATAATTCGAAACAGCTCTAGCGCATTTTCTAGTCCTATCATTTTAGTTAAAAAGAAAGATGGGCCATGGAGAAGGTGTGTTGATTATAGAGAATTGAATAAGGTTACAATGTCATATAAATATCCAATTTCGGTAGTTGACGAATTATTGGATGAACTACATGGAACGAAATTTTTCTCAAAACTTGATTTGAAATCCGGTTATCACCAAATAAGGGTGAAAGAAAGGGATGTGCAAAAGACAACATTTCGAACACATGAAGGGCATTATGAGTTTCTAGTGATGCCATTTGGATTGACGAATGCACCAGCCACTTTCCAATCCACCATGAATCAGATTTTCAAGTTACACCTCTGTAAGTTTGTCTTGGTATTTTTTGATGATATCCTAGTATATAGTAAGGGATGGGAAGAACACTTAGCACATTTATATCAAGTGATGGAGATTTTACAATATCATTGTTTTGTCATTAATAAAAAAAAAATGTAATTTTGCTAGTAGGAAAGTGGAATATTTGGGTCACGTAATATCGGAACAGGGTGTGGTTGTGGATCCATCTAAGATTAATAGCATTTTGGAGCGGCCAATCCCTCATAATATCAAAGGAGTGAGGGGATATTTGGGGCTGACCAGTTATTAATGGAAATTCATTGTTGGCTATGGAAAGATAGCTAAACCATTGACATAATTAACAAAGAAGGAAGGATTTCATTGGGGTACAAAAGAGTTAAAGGCATTTGAGAATCTTAAAAGAGTTATGGTGCAAGCCCCGGTTTTAACACTACCAGATTTTTCACAACCATTTGAGATTGAATGTAATGCATCCGGAAGAGGAATAGGTGCAGTTTTAATGCAGAAAAAGAAGCCTATAGCCTACTTCAGCAAAGGGTTGTCCAAGAATAATTTAAGCAAGTTTGCGTATGAGAAAGAATTGATGGCCTTGGTGTTGGCAGTTCAGCATCGGCGTCTGTATTTGTTGGGAAGAAGATTTGTGGTGTACTCCGACTAAAAGAGTTTACGACACTTGCTTGAACAACGCATCACTACGGCTGATCAGCATAATTGGATAGCAAAATTATTGGGCTATCACTTTGAAGTGGTATACAAGCCAGGTCTAGAAAATAAAGTTGTTGACGCTCTTTCAAGAATGCATAAGGAAGCAGAGTTGAAAGGGATAACTTCTTTTTCCATATGTATGCAAGAGCAACAAATTCAGGAGGAAGTTATGAATGATCCCCAATTGTAGAAGGTGATAACAAAGCTACAACAAGACCCTACATCCCAACCAGATTTCCAATTAATCAAAGGGAGACTTTTCTACCGTACCAGACTGGTGTTATCCTCAAATTCTGGTTGTATACCTTTATTGTTGAATGAATTTCACTCATCTCCAACTGGTGGCCACTCAGGTTTTCTACGCACGTATCCAAGGATGGCAGGAAATCTTTATTGGGTAGGAATGAGAAAGTCAGTTATGGAATTTGTGTAGAGTTGCGACGTGTGTCAACGTCAAAAATACGTTGCGTCCTCTCCTTTGGGTTTATTACACCCCCTCTCAATTTCAGAGAAAATTTGGGATTATATTTCGATGGATTTTATCACTAATCTCCCAAAATGGAAGGGGTTTGAAGCAATTCTTGTAGTGGTGGATAGATTATCCAAGTAAGAACATTTTATTCCCTTAGAACATCCATATAATGCGAGGAAGGTGGCTGAAATATTTATTAAAGAGGTGGTGCATCTTCATGGGGTGCCACAATCCATTGTCAGTGATCGTGATCCACTGTTTGTGAGTCTATTTTGGAAAGAGTTGTTTCGCTTACAAGGAACAATGTTGAGTATGAGTTTGTCATATCATCCAAAGATGGATGGGAAAACGGAGGTGGTGAATCGATGATTAGAAGCATATCTTCGTTGTTTTGCATCGGAGCAACCGAAGGAGTGGTCGCAATGGATTCATTGAGATGAATTGTGGTATAACACCACATTCCATGTGTCTACATGAACTACACAGTTTGAGGCAGTGTATGGAAGAAAACCACCCACTGTGGTTAGATATTTACAAGGAGAAACGAAAGTAGAAGCGGTAGCAGCTGAATTGGTTGATCGTGATGAGGCCTTACGTCAACTTAAGTATCATTTGAACAGGGCCCAAGAACAGATGAAGAGGTATGCAGACAAGAAAGGAAAAGCATATTCATTTGAAGTGGGTGAGTGGGTATTTTTGAAGCTCCGGCCCCATAGACAACAGACAGTGACTAGAAGGATTAATTAGAAACTGACTCCATTGTACTTTGGACCATTTCTGATCCTAAAGAAAATAGGGGCAGTATCCTATAAGTTGAAGCTGCCTGAAGGAAGTAGAGTGCATGCAGTGTTTCACATTTCACAACTCAAGAAAGCTATTGGAGACTATTCTGCTGAATCTCAACTACCAGACAGGTTAGAAATGGAAGCAGAAGCGGGGGAAGAACCGGAAGAATTGCTGGCTGCAAGATCAATGATGAAAGAAGGATAGTTGGTGCGACAATGGCTGGTGCGTTGGAAAGGAAGAGTTGTAGAAGACACAACTTGGGATGATGAATTACTACTAAAAAGTTAATTTCCATCTCTCAGCCTTGAGGATAAGGCTGCAGTTCCTAATGGCGGTAATGATAGAATTAGTGGGCCTAAGACTAGTGAAAGGTCCAAATCTGCAGTGTGGAGAACGTATGTCCGTAAGGGTAAAAAAGACAATAAGCAGTCTATTAATAACAGGGCAGAGAAACTCATTAAATTCTAGGGATTTCAGTTACACATAGGGGAATAAATTAAGGAGGGTAGTGGAGTATTGCTCATGAATAATTATTATTATCATTGAATTAGGAGTCTTGCTCTGGGCTATACATTGTATCAGAATTTTCCCTTCTTCCATAAATCAATAAATTTTCATTTTATCTATCATTTTATTGTTCAAAGATTCCTATTTTTTGTGATTCTATCAAGGCCCATATGAAATCTTGACAAATATTTTCAACTTCCTTACAAATGGATACTGAAATTTGAGTGCTTTGTAAGACATATCTTGAAATATTAGCCGAAGAAGATTGGGCTGAATAACATGTTATGATTTTGAATCTGAAACCTACAAATGACAAAATATTTGCTTTCCAACCACATAATTTCTTTCTCAACTTATCCAAAAAAAAAAAAATAAAATTAAAAGATTGCTTGGAGATTCTCTGGTGGAGTTTGGAAGCTCCAAGACAAATTCCAAGATCCTTTGTGATATGGACGTGTAGCCCTTCACTCAAACTATTTGGAAGTTCATCAGTAATATTATTTGAAAAAAATACCTAAGAATTGTGATATTTGAGCTTATGACCTGATATATTGTATAATTTGTCTAAAATCTCCCGTAGTAGGATCAAATGGCTAAAGAAGCTTCTACAACTAAGATAAGATCGTCTACAAAACAAATATGGGAGATTTTTGGGCCATTTCCCCTACCAAATTTAAAAGGGCACAATCACTTGAATCAACTGCATCCATGATATTGTGATTCAACAAATCCAAACATAGAACAAAGACATAAGGAGACAAAGGATCTCATTATCTAATCTCATAGGTTGAAGTGATAGGATTTGAAGTTGTTTCATTCTAGTTGATTCTAATAAAAGTTGTGGAGATACAATAAAAAATGAGACCACATATATATTCAAGAATGCTTAATTTGTCCAAGGTTTCCTGATACAACCACTGGAATTTACAAAGAAAGGGAATTGAACAATGAATCAGTCAACCTAATCAGAATCAGAGTGATTCTGCTAGGAAGAACAAAAAGAATTTTATTGAATTGAATAGAAGAAGAATAGTTACAATAGGTCCCACGACCTTGCTGGTTCCACAACCAGAAATTCTGTTATCACCCAAAAACTGCCTCAACTTCTCATAGCTATCCCTTCTTATAGTTCATTTATTCACTAACTGCCTAACTAACTTTTAGACACGTGTTACATTAGGAAGTTTTCAACCAAACTCTCCTATTTCCCCTCTGATATACATTTCTAATAGTAGGCTTAGGGCTATTAGTCTTATCACTACCCCCCCCTAAAAGAACTAACTTGTCCTCAAGTTGGAAATCAGGAAAATTGTCTTGAATGTTTGCTGCCAATTCCCAGGTACACTCATGCTGAGGAAGATCTTTCCATTTAACTAGCACCTCTAAGTAACCCTGCTTGTCCTCTCTGCTATCCAATATGGCTTCTGGGGTCACTTCCAACTCTAATTCTTCATTTAACATAGGTGGAAGTGGTTGAGGCTGCTGGTGTGGCTTCAATGCTTTCTTCAACAAAGATACATGAAAGACCGGGTGAATTTTAGCATGACTAGGGAGGATTAACTTGTAAGCCACTGGGCCAATCTTGCTACTAATTTGATAAGGGCCATAGAAGCGGGGGGACAACTTAGCATAAGGTCTATTGGCCAACGATTTGAACTTATAGGGCTGTAATTTGAGATAGACCCAATCATCTATCTGAAATTCAACAACCCTTCTGTGCTTGTCTGCATTCTGTTTCATTTGGTTTTGGGCTTTAGTCAAGTTCAACTTCAATTCTTCAAGAATAGCATCCCTCTGAAACATTAATCTGTTGACTTCTTCTACTTTAGAAGGTATAGCTCCAGCCTTTAGTAAACTAGGAGGGTCTCTACCATATAAGGCACGAAAAGGAGTCATCCCAGCTGAACTATTGTAATTGGAATTAAACCAAAATTCTGCCCAGTGCAACCCATCTAACCACTTCTTAGGCTTAGGACCTACAAAGCATCGCAGATAAGTTTCTAGACATCTATTTGTTACCTCAGTTTGCCCATCTGACTGAGGATGATAGGAAGTACTCATTTTTAATTGAGTTCCAGCCAGCTTGAACAACTCTTTCCAGAAATGGCTCAAGAACAAGGGGTCTCTGTCAGAAACAATGGTGGTTGGAAACCCATGCAGCTTCACTATTTCTCTCACAAACACCGCAGCTACATCCTTGGCTGAATAAGGATGTCCCAAAGACAAAAAATGGGCATACTTAGTGAGCCTATCTACCACTACTAGAATGGTATCCCTTCCTCTAACTTTAGGTAATCCACCAATAAAGTCTAATGAAATATCCATCCAAACTTGCTAAGGAATAGGGAGCGGTTGTAATAATCCTACAGGAGTGAGTGTCGAGTACTTATTTCTGTGGCAAACTTCACACTTATCAACAAAGCTCTTAATATCTGCCCTCATGCCTTCCCAGTACAGAAATGTAGCAACTTTTTTGTAAGTTCTGAAGTATCCAGAGTGGCCTCCCATAGGTGTTTCATGGCATTCAGCAATGATAATAGGGATTCTGTTAGACAGCCTAGAAAGAACTAGTCGTCCTTTGTAATAAAGCACTCCTTTTCTCAACTCAAAGTTCTGATGTGCCGTAGGGTTAATGATCAGATCTTGCATCATTTGCATCCACTTAGATTCTTGTTGTAATTCCTGAATCCAAGTATCTTTTTCATCCACAGATAAAACTGAAATCACTGAATACATCATCTTTCTTGACAGAGCATCTGCCGCAGAATTTTCAGTCCCTGGCTTGTACTGAATTTCAAAATCTAACCCTATAAGCTTGACTGCCCATTTGAATTGTTCATCTGAAAATAATCTCTGCTCAGTGAGAAACTTAAGACTTTTCTGGTCTGTCTTTACAATGAAGTGTCTTCCCATCTAATAGTGTCTCCACTTCTAAATGGCTTGAACCAGCGCCATTAATTCTCTTTCATACACGGACTTTTGTTGAGATCTAATAGACAATCCTTTACTCCAAAAAGCTAGAGGCCGCCCTTCTTGCATTAATACAGCTCCCAACCCCTTGCTAGATGCATCTGTTTCAATTATAAATTGCTTATTGAAATCAGGTACAACCAGCATAAGTAAGTTCACCATAGCAGTCTTCAATTCCTCAAAAGCATAACTAGCTTCAGGTGACCAAACAAATGCATCTTTTTTTAGTAAATCAGTGAGCGGTTTGGCTTTTCTACCATAGTTTTGCACAAATCTTCTGTAGTAACCAGTCAGCCCTAAGAAACCCCTTAGGCTTTTGATGTTGGTAGGTGTAGGCCAAGACTTCATATCTTCAACCTTGGAATTATCAGCTGCCACTCCTTCTCCTGAGATGATATGGCCCAAGTATTCTAAACTGGTCTGCCCAAAACTACATTTTTTTAGATTGGCTTTTAGATCATTCTGTTTCAATATGTCCAGAACTAGTTGCAAATGTTGTGCATGAGCCTTCATATCAGTGCTGTAGACTAGTATGTCATCAAAGAACACCAAGGTGAATTTTCTCAAATAAGGTTTTAGGATGTCATTCATCAAGGCTTGAAAAGTCGATGGAGCATTAGTTAATCCAAAGGGCATTACAAGGAACTCATAGTGTCCCTCATGAGTCCTAAATGCTGTTTTTTTCAACATCCTCTGTTTTCACCCTGATTTGGTGATACCCTGATTTGAGATCCCACTTTGAAAACACCTGTGCCCCCCCTAATTCATCTAATAACTCTTCAATAATAGGAATGGGGAATTTGTTAGGAATGATAATTTTGTTAAGAGCCCTATAGTCTACACAAAATCTCCAACCTCCATCCTTCTTTTTCACTAATAGGATAAGACTAGAATAGTGACTTATACTCGGTCTAATCACTCCCGCGTCTAGCATTTCCAATACTAACTTCTCTATTTCAGTTTTCTGGTAGTGTGGACTTTGTAAGGCCTTAAGTTTGGAATTTCAGTACCTTCTTTCAGATGGATGGCGTGATCATGCCTTCTAGAGGGAGGTAGCCCTTGAGGATTCTGAAAAACTTCCTGAAACTGCTGTAGTATTTCCTCAATCATCTCTGGAGTTTGGTGTTGTTGCTGCCGCCTGCCTTGTTCATTATCACACTGCAACAATAATCCTTCACCCTCCTTCAACAATACTTGCATAAGGGCACCATAAGATAGTTCAGTTTTGGTCAAAGCTGGATCCCCTGCGATAGTGATCACTGAATTCCCTTTTCTCACGGTCAACTCCATCTTACCAAAATCTGCCTTCACCTCTCCCAACCCAGCCAACCAATCTAGCCCAAGAATTAAGTCTACTCCTTTCAAACTGAAAAGATAGAAATCTTGAATTACCTCTAATTTTTGCATGCAGAATTTTAGCTTCGCACATTTCCCTTTGCCCTTTATTTATGTCCATCTCCCGCTTCAACCATATACACTGGAGTTTCTGCTACTTGTAGTTGTAACCTCTCCACTAACTTCTTGGAAATAAAGTTGTGGGAAGCTCCACAGTCAATGAGAATGACTACAGGTATCTCTTCTATGTTTCCCCTCACCTTCCAAGACTTAGTAGATGTCAACCTAGTCATGGAATACATGGATAACTGTAATGAGTTGGAAGAGTCCACCTGAGTCAAGTCTTCATTTTCTGGTTCTTCATCTTCCTCTTCAGCTAAAAGCAACATCCTCAGCTGTTTATTTTTGCACACATGTTCTCTACTGAAGGGTTTATCACATCTAAAGCACAACCCTTTTTCTCTTTTTTCTTTCATCTCAACACTGGACAATTTTTTATAATCTCCTCTTGTTCTAGAACTTTCAGCATCTAAGTTTGGTCTGATGGTATTATTCACACTGCCCATGGAAGAGCCCTCTCTCTGTTTATTTACTGCAGTCTGGGGTTCCAGGGTCACCATCTTACTATAAGAATTTGGTTTATATGAGCTATAGGATCTATAGTATGTTCCACTATTCTTCTTTAATAACACCAGATTCTTCTGTTCCACTAATATAACTTTTTGAATTAATTCTGATAGAGTAGCCAAATCATACAATTTCACTTCAGCTTTGATCTCTTCTTTTAATCCATTAAGGAAAATCCCTCTAACAAAATCTTGATTGACTTCCCTCAAAGCCCCAGCATATTTTTCAAACAGTTCAACATATTCCTCAACACTATTGTTTTGTTTCAAAGAAAGTAACAATTTGAAGGGATTTTGAATCATAGAGGGTTGGAAGCGCCTTACCGCAGCAATCTTGAAACTCTCCCAAGTTGGATTAGGGTTGCAACTAAGAGCTTTGCCCTCCAAGGAAATTATCATGGCTTGCATCTTCTCCTCTGCTGTCACGCCTCTAATTGCAAAGTACCGCTCCAATTTTTGGATCCACCCGTACGCGTCGTCCCCAAAAAAAATAGGGATTTCCAATCTTCTCCAACAATTTGGATTCAGACTCCGCTGATGACTCTCTCCTTCATTCTCACTTTCGCTTCCATCCTCCCGCGAGTGTCCATTTCCGTTTATCCCCAATTTGTTGGCTATCGCCGATAATAGCTCTTCGGTTTTCTGCATTCGAGCTTCGTTAAGCTCCAATCGCAATCTCATTCTCTCGCGATCTTGCTTCAGCTCCTCCATCTCTTGAGTCCAACTCTCATCGTTTCGTGCCATTCTTCTGGTAGAGACCATAGACGATTGCGGCAGCGATTGGTTGGTGGTGGATCCACTCCCTCAGGCACCAGAAACGGTGCTCTGATACCAGTGATACAACCACTGGAATTAACAAAGAAAGGGAATTGAACAATGAATCAGTCAACCTAATCAGAATCAGAGTGATTCTGCTAAGAAGAACAAAAAGAATTTTATTGAATTGAATAGAAGAAGAATGGTTACAATAGGTCCCACGACCTTGCTGGTTCCACAACCAAAAATTCTGTTAACACCCAAAAACTGCCTCAACTTCTCACAGCTATCCATTCTTATAGTTCATTTATTCACTAACTGCCTAACTAACTTTTAGACACGTGTTACATTAGGAAGTTTTCAACCAAACTCTCCTATTTCCCCTCTGATATACATTTCTAATAGTAGGCTTAGGGCTATTAGTCTTATCATTTCCACAATAAAACTCCATTCTAGCTTATCATAAGCTTTTTCAAGGTCAAGTTTGAAGACGATGAAGATGATGATGACGACGACGACGACGAAGACGACGAAGACGATGATGATGATGATGAGGATGACGACGACGACGACGAAGACGATGAGGATGAGGACGACGACGAGAATGTTGATGAGAAAGGTTTTTTTTTTGCCACTCAAGTGTTTAAAAGAATGTACCAATTCGACAACAAAATAATATTATCAACAGTATTTCAACCAAGAACAAAACTACTTTGATACTCAAAAATCACATAAGGCATTATGCTTCTAAGATATTGTGGTATAATCTCTGAGACAACTTTGTAGACCATATTACAAAGAGTTATACGTCTAAATGGGGATACTGATTCAAGGTCTTCACATTTTGGAATAAGAGTTATAAGGGTTTGATTAACAGAGCAAATCATAACAAGATCGACAAAGCATTTTCTCACAAAGTCAACGAGTGAAGGGCCAATAATTTGTCATTAACTCTTGAAGAAGATAGGATGGAAACCATCTAGACCATGAGCCTTAAGATTTTGCATGGAAAATAAAACAGTCTTTGTTTCCTCCAAGTTAACCTCTCTACACAAGATACTTTTATCTCCACCTTTGATAACTTGAAAGGAATTTCAGACAATTTACAATGCTCCCAAGTTACCTAATGAATATAAAATTAAGCCACTAAATTGAGGATATTATCTTCATCGTAAATCCAATTATCATCAGTATTTTTAAGAGCAATAATTTTATTTCTCCTTCTCCTGTTTAAAGTTGCTTGATGAAAGAATCTAGTATTTTTATCTCCAAGGGTGACCTACTTACATTTAGCTTGATGGACCCAATATAGTTATTCTTGATTAAGAATTGAATTATACTCTCCCACAAATTATCTCTATGATGTGTCAGCCTCTCATTATCATCTTCCATAAGCTTCCTTCCAATCCCTTGAAAATGCTTGATGATACGATGTTTGCTTCGGAAAAGATATTTCCAAAAATCATATTGTTCCAACTCATCAAGTTACTTGTAAGTCTAGAGACATTATGGTTCCACTCATCAGAAGAACTCCATGGATGCTTAACTTGATTTTCAAAGTACAAATAATCAATCGACGGGCTAAGAAATTTAAAATACCGACTATATGAGTTACTACTATCAGACATATGAATCCAAAATTCATAGTGGTCAGAAGAGTTAATAGGAAAATGGGTGACATAGCTATTACGAAAAAGTGATTGTTAACCTGAAGTACATAAAACTCTATCCAACCGTTCTTTAATTTGTTCTTCCATGCGAACATTTGGCTATTAAAACCCATATCCATCAAATGACAATAGACAATGCAAGAAGCAAAAGCATTTTTATTAGCAGTGTTTAAGGGAGCACCACCATATTTCTCATGATCAAAAGAAGTTTGATTGAAATCCCCAGCAAAACACCAAGGGGTAACTACTTATGAACTATAGTTCTCCAATTCCTTCAATACCACTACAAGAAAACATTTGTATACCTACGGAAAATTAGCCACGGATCGTAATCCGTGGGTAAATTAATTGTTATCTACGGAAAACCGTATATATTGTTTATAAAATAATTTTTTTTTAATTAATTACCATGGTAATTCCGTAAGTAAAATTAAAAAATCCGTGGGTAAAGAAAAAAAAAATACAATATTGACTTAAATTTTGCAAAAAATTTTCGTATTATTTTTACTACAACTTGTCCGTAGGTAATGTCTATTTTTTAGAAAAAATTTCTGTTGAATTTTAAAAAAAAAGGTTTAGGTGCAAAACCAATAGAAGTCACATTCAGATGCAACCAGAGAACCCTAAGCCCTTCTTCCCTTCTTCTTGTCCGAACCCGGTGCCGCATTAGAGAACCCTAAGCCATTCTTCCCTTCTTCTTGTCCGAACCCTAAGCCCTTCTTCCCTTCTTCTCGTTTGAGCTGCTTCGCTCCTCCGCATCCCAAAGCGCGCAGCCCTCCCATGCGCGAAATACTAAGTAATCCAAGCCAACCCACATTACTGAATAACGGTGGATAATCACCTCCTCCAGATTGCGATCCGCTCCGTCGACCGTTCTGGATGCCGCCGTGATGATCGCTATCTCTTAAGGTAAGTCACTGAATCGACTAATTTTCTAATATCTTTTCATTTTCTGAAATCAATTTTTACTGAAATCGAGTCTTACTGAAAAAGCCCCAATTTGTATTGAAAACCCTAACCATTTTTACTGAATGGAGTCATACTGAAAAAGCCCAAAGTCTTACCGATAAATCTTACATAATGTTGTAGTTAATAGTGTTGTAGTGAAACAAAAACACAATAGAGTACAATGGCTGCTTCTTTCTCGAACCAATCTATGTTACTTGGTTGACGTTCATGTTCAATTAGGATATTAGGTATTGTGTTCATGTTTAACTCTTGCATTTTTATTGCTTATTTACATCTTGATATTAGGTATTGTGTTCAGTTTCATTGTTTAAAAATAACTAAACCAATAGAAATTAAAATATAAATGAAAATTATATGATCTATTTCTGAAAATCATTACAATTTTCTTAATGACCTTCCAAAACTCGTGTTTGTTGTTGTCAAATTAACATAACAATACCAGATGACATGATGAAGGAAATTTTCTATTTGTTCACAGTTTGAAGCCATGGAACGGATGGGTGTTTTCCATCTCTGATATGAATATTAGTTTATTGAAACTTGGGTTGAGGGCAATATTAATTTATGAATATTGTTCAAAATTGAAACTTGGCTTGAGAGCATTTTGTAAATTATACACTACTCTTTTTATTTTTTTGTGTAACTTAGCTGAAACACTATCTTAGAAAGTGTTTTTTGTTTGAAGGATATGATAGATTTGATAGTGTATATATTTGTTTAAATTGCTATTAGGTGACTAATTTTGTATTTTCATTTATGTTTTTGTTACAATCAAGTGAAGTGAGTTGTTATAGGGTTTAAGTTAGAGTTGCTTAAGTACATGCATGTTCTGAGCAAACATATAAAAGGTCATAAAACTGTTTGCAAGGAGTTAGGAATCGGAAAAGCTGAATTATGCCAAATCATAAAGGATGATCCACTAGAGTTTATTAGATTGGCTTCAAAACCGGAACAGAAGGGAACTAGAAGGGACTACTATGATGACCCGCGTTGTTATTTGGAGAAAATTCCCTAATACGGTTTCCGATAGCCAGAGGTCCGGCAAGGCACCGGAGAAGTTCAAATTTTCACAGACTTGTAGTCTTTTGAGTCAATTCTTGAAGGAAAAAAGAATTTCTGGTGATTCTACTCCTGGATTATTTGGGAAAATTAAGCCTAAAGGTACCTTTTTTTTGTTTGTTTGAATGGTTTCTTTCTTATTTCCCTTTCTTAAAAAAAATGGGTCCCTTCTTATTTGGCATTATGTAATGTTAATTTCTATTTTTAATTTATTTTTGGTTTTTTTCCTTGCCAATTAATTATTTGGTTTGTGAATTGTTTATTATTTAATTTAAATCCATTTTTTTTTGTACAAATTTGATTTATGTTCTGTGAGGCTGTTTCAATTTTTTTTTGTCTCATAATGGATGGTTTGGTATTGGAAAATTATTTGTATATTAGTACTTGCTTAGTTACATGTAAATGTTGTATAAAGTTTATGAAATTTACTGATAGATTTTTCTGATGGGTGTATTGTTTTTTTTTTTTTTTGTTATGAAATTTTTAGCAAGTACAAAGGATTTGTTAGGCAACAAGCAAAACTCAGATGGAGGTTTGAGACTAAATGCTTCTGCTATGGATTCTCTTCCCCAGCTTGTGGAAAACCCCTGCATTAAGAAGTCTAATATAAGGTGTGTGTGATAATTTTAATTTATGCAATTGTTCTATAGTTAACACCTTTGTATGGTGTATTGTGACTTCAAGGGATTCTTTCTTGTTAACAGGACTTTCATTTGCTAACAGGACTTTCAATTTTGCAGCTGCTATTAGGACTTTCATTTGCTAATAGGAATTCCAGTTGCAAGTCCCATTATATCCCTAATAGTTGGTAGTGAAGACGAAGCACTGCAAGCAAGCCGGTATGTTTCATTCCCATCATTTTTGGTGCTCAATGAACTAAGTATCACATGAGTCTAGTTCAATTCATAAATAATAAAAAAAAAAGTGATCCAAGCGGTTGAAATAAAAATTCTGATAGTTAATATTGAATGGGCAAAGCATGATTAATGTGTGTGTCAAAAAAGACAAGTGAAAGTTGCAATAATTTGCTATAATGATACATTTGCATTTGCTTCCTTGTTTCAATAACTCAAACAATGATATGGGGTTGCGCCTGGGGTTTCAATAATTTGCAGATTCTAGTCATGGGGTTGCGCCTGATGGGAGAACAATGATATGGCCAGATGGTCGAGGGTATGTAACTAGTCCTGATTAACTTTTCATTACTACATAAGGATTATGGTTCATTTGAAGTTATTTTTTTTTAAATTGTTTACAGGTGGTTACCGTGTAGGGTGGCCTCCAGGGCCCTCACCTCAATCATTACATCACAATATGTTGATCCGTATCCTAGCTGGGGAGCAATCCCAGAATTAACTTTGGAACGTTGGTTCGACAAATTTGGTGTAAGATTAAGTTATATATCTTGTTAATGAGTTGAACTATTGTGTGGATGCTAATTGCAACATTATAATTTATTTGTAGTGTAATGTTGCAGGAGAAAGTTGCTTGGTTGCCTGAGCACAATTTTCAGATTAAGAATATCTTCAATACAAAAGGATCAATGCGTCTTTCTGATATGTTGATGCAAGCGAGAAACAAGCGTAAGTGTCCAACTTGGATGGGAGAAACTGTTTGGAATGATCTTGAGAAGATATGGATGGATCCGTCGTTTAAGAAGATATCAAATCAAGCTAAGAAAAATCGTGCTTCTTCTAAAGGAGGAGCTGTCCATACTGGTGGATCTATATCCATTGCTGAACATACCATTCGATTGGTACACTTTTTATATTAAGGACATACCTACTATTTGCTATTTTTATTGTTTTGTTGTGTTGTTGTTTCAAAATGCATAGAGTTATTTTGCTGAAATATTTTGTTGTTTCCTTTGTTGCTGAAATGTGACTCACGGTTATGTTGTTTTTTATTTTTTGTAAGGCTGAAGAGTTAGGTAGAGACCCCACATTGGATGAGGTCTTTTTAAAAACTCACACTAAGAAGAAGGACAACTCTTGGGTTGATGAAAGAGCACAAAAAACATATGTAAGAAATATTAAATCATTCATTCATTCTTTCATTTGTATTTCTTGGAAAAGTAATTTGATTATGTTAAGTAATTTGATTATGTTAAATCATTTTCTATTTGAGTAGGAAACATTTCAAGGTAAGTTGCAACAAGCTTCCAAATATGGGGAAGCGTCTAGTAGTTGTAGCCAAGTGGTTAATGTGGAAGCTCGCTTAGACATGTGGGTCCAATATGTTGGGGGGAAGAATAAAGGGAAGATCTATGGGGCTGGAGATAGATCCTCACTTTATAGACCAAGTGTCGCAAGTCTAGTCCCAGATTCTCGTCCATCTAGAGGTTGTGTCAATGTCTTGTCTCAACACTCTACCGAGATAGCTGCACAGATAGCAGCATTTGAGGAGCGAGCAAAAGCGGCAGAACACGAGGCACGAGAGGCGCGGGAGGAGCTAAGGAAAGCAGAGCAACGTCGACAAGAGGATGAGCAACGCACTAAAGAGCTCCAGATACAGCTAGCAACATTGGCAAAAAGTGTTGCTTCCATACAGGCTGAGTCATCCCGTCGTCGTCGTCATCCAGATTATGACGAGGATGAGTCTAACGATGATGACGACGATGAGTAGTACTTATTTCATTGTTAGTTTCGTATAGTAGTACTTTGAAACTTATGGTAGTGACAATATGTATTTTGGTTATGTGTATTTTGAAACTTATGGTTATGTGTATTTTGAAATTTATGGTAGTGACAATGTGTAAGTTATGGTAGTGAGAATGTGTATTTTGAAACTAATGGTAGTGCAAGTTGCCCTTATTTTGAAACTTGTGGCAGTCAGGAGGTGTAATTTGAAAACACTATTTACATAATATTTCACTTTATTTTGACAATGATGTTTAATATGCTTACAATTAATTTTAAATATATATTAAAAAATACAGAAAACTGTAAAAAAAAACAAAAATAGAATTAAAATCATTTTTTCATTACCCACGGATAATTCATGGATAAAATTGCAGACTTTGTCACGGATGATCCGTGGGTAATGTAACTTACGACTTTTCCGTCGATAACTATCTACTATTTTATCTACGACAAATCTATGAGTAAGTGTGTCATATTACCCACGAACAATCCCTAAGTAAGTGTGTCCCACAGCTTTTCCGTCGGTAAATATTTTCCTACGAGCGATTTAGCTAGTAACTCGTGTCCATGGGTAATCCGTGGGTAATTTTACGTTACCTATGGACAGTCCGTGGGTAAAGATAAAATTTGCCGTAGGTAATAACAGTTTTTCTTGTAGTGTACCTAACCTCTGGTAGGGAGGGATAATGGCTTTCATAAACAATAGTAAAAAAAGCCAAGGGTTTAGAGTTAAAATTAACTTGAAGTTGGATGCAAAACTGAGATGTAGAAATAACAAGGATTAGAGGACAATTATTTTTAGATAAGCACCAAATTCCCCCTGAAAGTCCTTGAGCTTCAACTTTAGCTCCTTCCATCATTCTAATTTTTCTAATAACTGAATTTTCTTTCTCCTCACTAATTTTTGGTTAAAGCACAACAATAAAATCCAAGTGGTAAACAATAGTCAAATCTCTAATCAAAGCTAAAAAAACCCACATGTTGTTGGATCTGTGTTGGTGACAATTGTTGTAAGACTTTAACAGTGAAGTTGTTGATGAAGATTATATGTAGCAAATTCAAAAGCATGTTGTTACACTAGCCTTTAGGTTCGATTATCCCCCACCGGATGCAAATGAGATAACCAGCGAATCCCCTTTAGGGTACTTTGAAAAACCTTGATATGATCTGCACTATCACACCAAGAATATCTTTCAATAGTATGTTACAAAAGAATGTTACAAAAGAATGTTAGAAAAATAACGTCACTTGAGAAAGAGTTACAATTCTTGGTTCTGCCACTATTTTGCGAAGGGATATATCCATATAATGTTAAATTATTTATTAAACCATTGCACTGGTGTGGTGGCTGATCAGTGCTTTTTTTCGCCTATAGGACTCAATATAATTTATGCAAAATGAAAGCACATGTAAGAATCAAACTTGTGACATTCCAGTTTTGAATCTAGAAAACAACCAATTGAACTAACAACTAAATCATGTCAATTACCACCAATTATACATACATATATTTATCAATATTTTGGAAATATCTCACACATGCCCCTCTACAATTCCATATGAGGGAATTCATTGATCACTAGAGATGTTGGTGGGGATTTCTCTCTCTGAATTAGGTGGTTGATTTGGAGTTTCAACTTCCATACTCTTGTTCACCTGCATATCTGAATATAATCTTGTTCTACCCACTTAGTACACATATGAGTCAATAGAATCTCTAACTGTGGTTTATGTGAATTTGTTACCGGGGGACATTGTTAACAATAGACACAATCACTAAATTTAGATAGTACCCTAACTCCAAAAAGACCATGAAAATGATATAATGTTTTTTCTTCTAGAGCATATAACAAACTAATTTGACTGAATAATTTGAATAGGAACTAAGATATTAAAGTATATTGTAGTAGCTAGAAAAAATTAAGAAGAAGTAGCTAGAACATGAATTACGGGAGATAGTTTTAATCTAATTCCGAATATGGAACTTACAAGGAACAACAAAACAAATCATTTTATTTGACAAATGAATTGTGTGTCCATTTTTTGAAAATATTTCTAATGGCTTAAAAAACTGAAGTGATAAAACTGAAATGATAAAATAAATAATTCAACAATTTTATCTTGGTTTACCACTAACTTAGTAGCTAAGTCCAGTTCCTTTATTTGAAGGATATAACCCACTATATTTAGAACTTACACTTGCACACTTGGTTAGTCCCAATGATTGTGTTCAATCTTGTCACCTTCAACTTTGTACCGTTAAGTTGTTTGATGAAAAGACAGCCTCTACCGGATTGAGTTTACAAGTTCTAACAAGTCTTCTCAACTTTCAGCTTAGTGTCGTCAAGCCGTTGAGGAACACAATCAAACACTATTGAGCTTGGTTACAAAAAAAAAGTGTTTGTAGGTTTCAGAATTTTCCCTCTAATTAGAGGATGTTTATAGAATAAGATATCAATTTTTCTTACTCAAACACTTAGATAAATTTAACAATTTTATAACTAAGTGTTTTTGCTTGTTGATTTGAGATTGTTTCACTTTGAAAGAATTTTATAAGTTGTAGTCTAAATGATAGTGTAAAATATTACTCACAATAAAAAAAATGCATTATAAAATATTATAGAAAAATGTAATAAGTAATTGAATTGTCGACGAATGAAATAATTGGAATGAATGTGTATGAACGTTTTCGAATAGTTACTGCAGAAACGTCGAAAAAGATGATTTCGAATTGATACTCGGCGAGACGGTCACCACTTTCTATGGATCGAGCTGGTCTTGACTGATTTATACCGATTTGTTACCGTTACCATATTGAGATAATTACCATATTGAGATAATACAAAGAATTAGATAAAGAGCATTTATGACGATATTTGTGATTGATTAGGTGGTTTGTTTCCATTGAATTTTCAATATATAAAATCATTTATGACCCCTAAGTGAAATAATTATGTATAAAAGCAACATTTATACTCATAAGTGTAATGATAGGGTAAATTATTACTTATAATAAGAAAAATGCTTTACATAAATATTGTAGAAAAATGTAATGAGAATTGAATTAGTAATTGAATTTTCAAGGTATGAAATCATTGGATAATTGTGTATGAACGTGAAATGAAGATCGATAATGTAAAATAATACTCATATAATTGATTGACATAAATTGAAAGTAATGAAAAATGACTAATAATATTATAAAATAATTTATAAAAAAAAATGCATACAATTTGATAATAATCGGTCAGATTTCACGATTTCGAAAAGTTACTCGCAGATGGACCTAATTGTGTATGAAGGTGAAAGGAGCATTGATAAGTGTAATTGATAGTGTAAAATATTACTAAATGGAATTGATAAGTGTAATTGATAGTGTAAAATATTACTCACAATAAACTATACGCATTAGAAAAATGTAATGAGTAATTGAATTGTCAACGAATGAAATCATTGGAATAATTGTGTATGAACGTTTTCGAAGAGTTACCGCAGAGACATCGAAAAAGATGATTTCGAATCGAGACTCGGCGAGACGGTCACCACTTTCTTTGGACCGAGCTGAGCTTGACTGACTTATACCGATTTATTACCGTTACCATATTGAGATAATTAACAAAGAATTAGATAAAGAACATTTATGAAGATATTTATGAGTGATTAGGTGGTTTTTCCATTGAATTTAATGAGTAATTGAATTTTCAATGTATGAAATCATTACTGACCCCTAAGTGAAATAATTATGCATGAAAGCAAGATTGATATTGTAATGATAGGGTAAAATATTACTTATAATAAAAAAGTGCATTATAGAGGTTGACAAAGTTATCAGATTTCACAATTTCGAAAAATTACCGCGGAGGGACGTAATTGTGTATGAAGGTGAAAGGAGGATTGATAACGTAAAATATTACTCATATAGTTGATTTGACATAAAAAAATGCATAATAAGATGACAACAAACTAGATTTTGAGGTTTGTTTTATGTATACAATTTGATAATAATCTAGTTAGCATTTCACAATTTCGAAGAGTTACCGTGGAGAGATGTTGAAGAAGATAATTTCAAATTATGAGTCGGTGAGACGGTCGAGGTTGACAAAGCAGAAACAGACCAGGGTTATATGATTCCAAATATCTTTCATGACCTTATTTCCATCAAATTCCTATTATAATTGAAACATCAAATTAAGGAAATCGGGATTTATGAGTGAATGATCATCATTTGAACTCTTCCGAAAGCTACTGTTCTGATAGCAGTAGATGGATCAGCTCCATCGACACCCTGGTTTTGCCAAGAATGCAACCAACTTGAGTCCACTCTTTTACCCCTAGATAAGAAAAAGTAAAATCAACAAAAATAAAATAAATAATGCATCAATATATAAAAAATAATAAATCTACATACATAACCAGTTTCTAAACTTTTTTCTGATTTTTTTTCCTTTATTCATCATCCATAATAAAACATGAAAAAGTTCATAGTAAACTCAAAGTCAAAACTACACCAATTTCTGAACTTGATTCTATCTTGGATTCATAGTTATCCTTTTTACCTTAGTATCAACAACCATCGATCCTAAACCCATCATTCAATTACGAATTGACAATTTCTAAGAGCTACCGCATAGCTCACTTTCTCAGTATCAACAATCTTCGATCCTAACCTTATCCTTCATTTGAGATTATTTAAAAGAGTTAGGAATCGGGATTTTCATTTGTATAGATTTTTAGAGACCCAAGGCAATGTTTCTAAGATTCATTGCGCAATTTTGCATGCTCTGCTCCCAAAATGGGGAAAGACTTTCGAGGGCAGATTCAGGTTGGTCTGGGGACAGAGGAGGAGGAGGATTGGGAGGAGAAGCATAAGATGATTAAAAAATTAGAATACAGAAAAAGAAATTGTGGAAGGAAGACAAAACAAAATTAGGGATAAAAAAGATTAAAGATATTGTCGAAGGAAAAGGAGAAGTAGAAGATAGATTACAAAAATTAGAATGGAGAAAATGAAATTGTGGAAAGAAGACAAAATAAAATTAGGAATTTAGAAATTGAGTAGAGCAAACTCTCAAGACGTACACATCAGCTTTTTGGCTGATGTGGGAAATATTTGCATATGTGGAGGAAATATGATGAGGTGGTAGCGAAGTCTGACTTAAATATATATAATAGATACTCAAGAGAAGAGCAAATCATAACAGTGAAACAAACATCCAATTTGTGTGTGGTAACTATCTCTAAACTCTATTATTTATTCAACAAGTTTATATTCTTGATGATTATACCTTTAAAAAAAAATAATAAAAAAAGAAATCTGAATCCGTTCTATCACTACTATAATTCTTTTTGTTTGTTTGGCTTTGTTTTATTCTCTTATGTCTTCTTCAAACTATAGAATTCAGTACATGCAAAATAAGAATAAACTCAAAGGAATTTTTATCAGAAAATGAAAAAAAATAGAGAAAATAAGAAAACTCAAACCTTCATACTGTTAGCGTCGCCATCGGAACGACAATCGTGGCTTTTGGAGCGGCAACACCCTCCTCCTCAATCTTTTTTCCTTCCCGCGACCTCATCTTTGCACTTTTCCATCTCTTCCTCCTTTTTTCTTTTTTCTTTCTTTCTTTGTTTTTATTTTATCCCTGTTTGCATTTCTACAAACACAGGGCGGCCCCAACTTCTGTTTTGAAATGCACACTTAGGGTTTTGAAACACACAGCCGCCCCACCTCCTATCATTTTACCCTTTCTTAAGTTTTGTTATTTTTTTGTGTTATCTTGAAATTAGGTTAACTTGGACCTAACATAAAAAATATTATTAAAAAAAAAATGCAAACCTTTTTGTTTGGAATTTTAGCCCATGTAGTTTTTTTTTTCTTTTTAATTTTGAATTTAATTTGCTTCATAACTAAAAAAATCAAATTTCATAAAAAAGAAAAACAAAAGCAAATATTTCCTTAACGATTAACTAAATGTAACATTTTTTAATCTTCGAGTTATTAGAACACAAGTTGCAACAACTTGACGATTCTAAATTTCATCTTTACAGATAAATTAATAAATTAAATCTCATAAGCAAATTAATAATTAAAAATAATTATTAAAGGTTAACAAGAAACGACATCCTTTAATCCATGAGTTACAGAACACAATTTATATAACCTGATAGTTATAAAATTTATTTTTATAAATATATAAATATAAAATTAACTTTTATAAAGTTGATTATTTAGATGTCACCTTTTTTAATCTTTGAGTTGTTAAAACACAAGCTGTACTACTTGGTGGTTTTGAAACTCAATTTAAAAATCGAAAAAATATAAAATATTTTTTAAGAGGATTAAATTAGATTTGACATCTTCTTTACTCCTTGAGTTTTGAGGCACATATTGTAAAACTTGATCGTTATAAAACTCAAAAAAAATAAATAAATAAAAAAGGCTAAATATCACATGTGGTCTTAATTCAAGAAGACTTGATCGTTAAATAGCACATGTGGTCCCTTAACTTAATTTTAGTTAACGTTTTAGTCTTTTATCTTTTTTTTTTTCGATTTGGTCCTTCATTTTAATTTTAAATGACAATTTGATCTTTCATGTTTTAAAATGTCAACAATATTTGTGTTGTTTTCTTTTTTTTGGCAAAAAATTCTTCAAAACTTTTAAACAAAACCCATAAAATTAATTATCATCCTCAATATAATTCAAATTTTATCCAATTCATAACTTAACTCTTTAAATAAACTCATATTTTCATCTCTAACAACATTAAATAAAGAATGAAAATATGAGTTTATTTGAAGATTTAAGTTACGAATTTGATGAAATTTGTACTATATTGAAGAATATAATTAATCTTCTAGATTTTGTTTGAAAATTTTGATGATTTTTTGCAACAAAAAAAAAATAGGATAACATTGTTGACATTTTAAAACATAAAAGATCAAATTGTCACATAAAATTAAAATAAAAGACTAAATTGGGAATAGAAAAAAAAGATAAATGACTGAAACGTTAATTGAAATTAAGTTAAGGGACCACATGTGCTATTTAGCCTTCAAAATATTTATTCAAATCAAACTCTTTTATTTTTCTTTTCGTGAAAATATTTTTATATCAAAACAAATTTTCTTTGAAAACACTTAACACATCAGTATTACTTTGTTTTACCCAAGAACTACGTAGCTTTCATTTCTCCATCGCACTGGGAGATACGTAGGAGCAAGATCACATTCTTGTCAAGCACATTAATAAAAATTTCTTTTTTTTATCCTTTATTTCTTATGCACACATTTATTCTGAAATCATATTTAAAATAATAATAATAATAATAATAATAATAATAATAATAATAATAATAATAATAATAAAAAAAACCACATTTATAAAAAATAATTTATATTCATATTTAATAATAAAGAGAAATAAATATATTTAAATTGATATAATTTTGTACAATTAATTATAGGTAACCGTATTTTAACGGATATCGTAGGGTGTTAATACATTTCCTACACATAATCGACTCCTGAACTCAAAAATTGGTTTCAAATACCATTTTTTGTTTTTTTTTTCTTTCTATTTTTAAGGGTTTCCCAATATTTTTCCTATTTTAAAATAAATTTTGGCGACAACTCCGTTGAATTTGAATAACACGAAATTTTAGGCCGCGACAGCTGGCGACTCCACTAGGGATCCTTAGAGAGTCATGTTTAACAAATTAATTGTAACTAAATTTTTAAACTTTTTTCTATATTTGTTTGTTTTTCATTAGAGAGTCACCTTTTTTTCTAAATATATTTTATTTTAATTATTTACTTTATAAATAATTATCTTGAGATAGTGGTAATATTGTGTTTGATTTCGTTTATTTCTATATACTTATTATGACATTGTGATTTTATATATATTTATTATGATTTAGTAATTAATATAAAATATTAATGTTATATCTATTTATTTTATAATTACGACTATTTTCTAATATGTTGGTATTATTATAATGTGAGTATTTTGAGAAATAAGTATAATTGTAAAGATATTTTTAAATGTGAAAGTTTCAATTATTAATTTTGAAATATTAATAATATTTTATTAATGAAATTGTGTTTTAAAAAAATAAAATAAAACTAGTAAAACCTAAAAGGAGACCAATGGGTTTGACCCATGTGTGAACCCTAATTGTTAATAAAATAAAACAAACAAACAAAAAAGGGAAGGGAGTTGGACGGCGGCTGTAAAACCAAAAAGAAACACAACAACAACCTATAGTTTGACACCGATGATCGATAACTTTTCTGGAAAAGTTTCTCTGTTGTAGTCCAAATTTCAATACATCGTTTTATTCATTTAACTAGTCAAATAAACATATTTCCTCAGATTTTTAACCATCCAAATTCCTCTCGAAAATACCCAACTTCTCCGTTTATAAAATTCCTTAGTTGGAGCCGTTCTTCTTCACCGTAAGTCCGATTTGAGTGAAACCAACGCCAAAACGACCGTGTGAAAAGTGGCTATATTATCTACTGATTGGTTTTCTGATTTATGGTAATCTTCCTTGACCGAATTTCGAATTTATTTCTTTAGAATATCTTCTCATAAACTATTTTAACGTTTAACCATAAACTGTCGAGTTAGATCGATTGATGGACAAAGAGTCAATGAACAAAGGCTATTTGCTCGTGGAATCGTATTCGTGTGTGAAAGCGTCGAAATAAGGTAAAGGGTGAGAGAGCATTTGAATTCATGAGTGTAATATATTGTGAGATGAACGGGAAAATCGTATTTCCCAACGATTCATCCGGGGCTCGCTACGTATGGCAGTAGCCCTTTGAGGGATAAATTAATTAATGTGAAAATACGGAAATTGTGAGATTAAAATATAGAATAGAAATATTTGTAGGGTGTTGATTGATTTAATTTGTTTGAATGTGTGGCATTTGATATTATTGTGATATTTGATTTAATTTCGTTAAATGTGTGCCATTTGATATTATTGTGATATTTGATTTAATTTCGTTAAATGTGTGACATTTGATATTATTGTGATATTTGATTTAATTTCGTTAAATGTGTGACATTTGATATTATTGTGATATTTGATTTAATTTCGTTAAATGTGTGACATTTGATATTATTGTGATATTTGATTTAATTTCGTTAAATGTGTGACATTTGATATTATTGTGATATTTGATTTAATTTCGTTAAATGTGTGGCATTTGATATTATTGTCCTATTTGATTTAATTTCGTTAAATGTGTGACATTTGATATTATTGTGATATTTGATTTAATTTCGTTAAATGTGTGACATTTGATATTATTGTGATATTTGATTTAATTTCGTTAAATGTGTGACATTTGATATTATTGTGATATTTGATTTAATTTCGTTAAATGTGTGACATTTGATATTATTGTGATATTTGATTTAATTTCGTTAAATGTGTGACATTTGATATTATTGTGATATTTGATTTAATTTCTTTAAATGTGTGGTGTGTGATATTATTGTGATATTGGTTGTTGAATTAATTTTATGCATATGTTTGATTAGATGAGTTTAAATGATGTTATAATAAAAATAGATGTGTTGTGATAATTATATGTAATGATGATAATGTATGATTAATAATGGTGATGTGATAAATTTGTGATGAATATATGTGTTGCTGTATGATTGATGATAGTGATTCTATAAATTGTGATGAGTTTATGTGATGATGAGGATGATGTGTGATTAATTATAGTGATGTTATAAATTGTGATGAGAATATTGTGATTTCAATTTGTGTCTGAGATGACGGTATTAATGGAGTATCATATACCAACGAGGGGAGAAAATAAATATTGTGAATTTGTGAAGTGGAGATTATTTTGTCATCATATAGGTAGGGCCTGACAAGCCTAGTGATTCCGGGGAAGTACAACTGAATGAGCCTGATCGTGGCGGTCTGCTGTCGAGCCTTAAGGCAAGATTGTTAGACCTTGGAGGTATTCGGGTGGGGAATTCCTAGGTGACTTGGAGGTAGCACTCCAAATGTCGGGAGCTACCACGCAACACACGTTTACCTCGACTGTCACGTATATGTGTCTCGGGTTGAGTTGAGGGGATCTATGAGGACAGGGCCAATTTGAATTGTCCGTCCACCGGGATGGTGGCATAGTATCAAGCCTCCTAACCAAGTACTTCAGAGTTAGAATGGTACCACATTGTGAAGTAGAGTCTAAGCTCATGCATAGCATTGCATTTACTTGTGATTGTTTTGTTACATGTGTATTTAGAGAAACGTGATATCCTAAATTAGATATTAAAGTTTTTATTCTCTTTAACATATTTTCTTTATCCGCTGCAAGTTTTCTTCAAATAATTTAGTATATGTTATTATAAATATTATTTTGGGGTTTAGGGTGTCACACCAAACAACTCCTCTTCCACCAGGCTTTACCCCGACTATCCAACAGTTTCGTACAATTGCTATGCAATTTCCTATGTATGGTCTCCTGCCTGGTTATACTCCGCCTTTAGTCATCAACCTCATGGAAAATAACCCAAACCACTCAACTATCAACCCCCAAAACCAATCACAAATCTCATCTCATATGGGTTACGTGTCACCCAAAAACACTATACCCATAGAAAATATAACATATAGTGCACCCCGTTTTGATGCTAATGGGAATTGGCAACAACCTCATGTTGGGGATGATACACAACCGAAAGAGAAATTCCATGTTTTAGAAGAGCGAATAAAAGCAATTGAGGGGCATAATGTCTATGGTCTCGAAGCTTTTGATATATGTTTGGTTCCTGATGTGACTATCCCTCCAAAATTCAAGGTTCCTGAGTTTGAAAAATACAAAGGCGCCACATGTCCTAAAAATCTTTTGACTATGTATTGCAGAAAAATGGCTTCTCATGCTCATAACGACAAACTTGTCATTCACTTTTTCCAAGATAGTTTGAGTGGGGCATCATTAAGTTGGTATATCCATCTCGAGCGAAATCGATTTCGTTCGTGGAAAGACTTGGTTGATGCCTTCTTGAAACAATACAGGTAAAACATTGACATGACCCCTGATAAGATGCAATTGCAAAATTCATTAAAAAATGACAACAAAACTTTCAAAGAATACGCACATCGGTGGAGAGAAGTGGCATCAAAAGTAGAACCTTCTTTATCTGAAAGAGAAATGGTTGGTAAGTTTATGGATACTAGTCGCCTTTTTATGATAAGATGACTGGGAGTATGTCATCAAACTTTTTTGACCTAGTCATGATAGGAGAAAGGGTAAAAGTGGGATGATGAATGGAAAAATCGTATGTGCAACAAGTGGCGTGAAGAGACCCCATACAATATTCACAAAAAAGAAAGAAAGGGATGCTAACTTTGTAATGGTAAACTCATAAGTCTCCTATTTTCCATCCATGAATTCTTATTGACCCCCAAATTTCCAGCCCCCAATACCCCAAATTCCCTACATTCCCTGTCCATATGTGATTGCGACCTCACAAGCTCCATACCCCCAATATCACACTTCAAGGCCACCTTACTATCAACCTCCCCTGGTCCAATCGCCACCTGTCACATTTTCTCAACAAAACCAATGGAACAAAATTTCAATCCCAAATCACTACAAACTACCAGTTAATCGAGAAAAGAAGATAACTCATTTTGTCCCGATTTCCGTGATGTATAGCCAATTGTTGCCTCACCTACTCGAGAATTCAATGGTAGTCTTGAGACCAATGAAATGCATTTTTGAATTATCCAACTGTTTTTGTTTTTGTTTTTCTCTTTCCTTTTTTAGGCAATCTTTATTCATATTTTCTTCTTTCCTTTTTCTTCTTAATTTAATCAATGTAGAGTCAAAAATGAATATGTTGAAAATAACAACGCTAGATCCCCTTCATGTAATTTTGAACGCCCAATTAATCACGCTGATGAGGATTGTTAAGACGATTGTTAGCCTCCCCCAGAACTAGAAAGGTTAATTAAACAGGAAGCTAAGATAATTGAACCCTATCAAGAACCTGTTGAGGTGATCAATTTAGGAACTGAACATGATAAGAAAGAAATTAAAATTGGTATGTCTATGAAAGAAAGTGAACGAGAAAAGTTGGTTAAACTTTTATTTGATTATGTGGATGTCTTTGCATGGTCATATCAGGATATGTATGTGCTAGATACTAACATAGTTGAAAACAAGCTACCACTCAAGTCTGAATATGCTCCAATTAAACAAAAATTAAGGAGGACGAGACCTGATATGTCACTTAAAATTAGAGATGAGATCAAGAAGCCGTTTGATGTTGGTTTCTTAGCAGTAGCAAAATATCCTCAAAGGGTTGCTAATATTGTCCCAGTTCCAAAAAAGGATGGAATGGTTCGAATGTGCGTTGATTATCGAGATTTAATATATAGCTGGTCCTAAAGATGATTTTCCTTTGCTTCACATTGATGTCCCAGTAGATAGCACTGCTTAATATTCTTTTTTCTCATTGATGGATGGTTTCTCAGGGTATCATCAAATCAAGATGGCTCCCGAAGATATGGAGAAAACTACATTCATCACACGATTGGGGACTTTCTGTTATATAGTGATGCCATTTGGATTGAAGAATGTCGGGGACCCCTATCAAAGAGCAATGGTAGCTTTGTTTCATGACATGATGCATAAGGAAATCGAGGTTTACGTGGACGATATGATTGCAAAATCTCGGACTGAATAAGACCATGTTGTTAAACTTCAAAAGTTGTTTGTGCGACTAAGGAAGTTCATACTCCGTTTAAAACCTGCTAAATGCACTCTTGGTGTAAGATCAGACAAGTTTCTTGGGTTTATTGTTAGTCAAAAAGGGATAGAAGTGGACCCAGATAACGTAAGAGCAATACAAGAAATGTCCGCTCCACGCACGATAAAAGAAGTTCCCAGCTTTTTGGGTAGATTGAATTACATTTACAGGTTCATAACGCATCTCACCGCTACATGAGAGCCAATTTTCAAGTTGTTGCGGAAAAACCAAAAGGTTGAATGGAATGACAATTGTCAAAAATATTTCAAAAAGATTAAGCAATACTTGTCAAAACCTTCAATCTAAGTGCCTCATGTTCCTGTGAAACCGCTTATTATAGACCTGACAGTACTTGACGAGTCAATGGGTTGTGTACTGGGGCAGCATGACGAATTTGGTAATAAAGAACATGTCTTTTATTATTTGAGCAAAAAAAAAATCACCATCTATGAAGTAAGGTATTCATTACTTGAACGAACATGTTGCGCATTAGCATGGGTTCCTCGTTGGTTGAGGCAATACATGTTATGTCATACAACTTGGTTGGTGTCTAAAATGGACCCAATTAAATACATCTTTGAGAAACCTACTCTTATTGGAAGGATTTCCCGTTGGAAGATGTTGTTATCAGAATATGATTTAGTTTACGTTACACAAAATCTATCAAAGGAAGTGCCCTAGTAGAGTATTTGGCTCAACAACCTGTAGAAGATTATCAATCAATGTAGTGTGAATTCCCCGATGAAGGCATCATGACTTTATTTGAAGAGACTAAATAACCTGATAAAGAAAAATGGATGTTGGTGTTTGATGGTGCTTCTAACGCGTTAGGGCATGGAATTGGGGTCATTTTGATTTTCCCAAAGAACCAGTTCACTCCATTTACTACGAGGTTGTGTTTGGATTGCACAAAAAATATTATTGAATATGAGGCATGTGTTATGGACATTAAAGTAGCTATTGAATCAAAGGTAAAACTTCTTGAGGTATATGGAGACTCATTGTTGGTCATCCATCAGACGAAAGAAGATTGGGAAACGCGAGATTCCAAATTGATTATGTATCATACCCATATAAAAGAACTGACAAAACACTTCAAGAAGATCACTTTTCACCATATCCCTCGAGAAGGAAACCAATTGGCGCCCTGGCCATATTGTAGTCAATGTTCAAAATAAGCATCGGTCAGGACGTGTCGGTTATAAAAATTCAACAAAGGGATAAACCTACATATTGCTTATCAGTAGAAGAAGAGTCTAACGACAAACCATGGTTTTATTATATCAAATCATATGTTAAGAATAAAGAATATACATTGGGTATTTGAGAGAACAACAAAAGGCTTTTAAGAAGGTTGTCAATGAACTTCTTCTTAAATGGTGATATGCTTTATAAGAGAAATCCTGATATGGTTCTCCTCAGATGTGTGGATCAAGCGGAAGCAGAGAAAATCATTCAAGAGGTTCACGAAGGTTCTTTCAGAACTCATGCAAATGGACACGCAATGACAAGAAAAATCTTAAGGGATGTCTACTATTGGTTGACCATGGAGTCCGATTGCTTTAGTTACGTAAAGAAATGTCATAAATGTCAAATCTATGTTGATAAAGTAATTGAACCACCTACCTCTTTGAATGTTTTAACATCACCAAGGCCATTTTCAATGTGGGGAGTAGATGTTGTTTGACTTATTGAGCCTAAGGCTTCAAATGCGCACCAGTATATCCTAGTAGTTATTGATTATTTAACAAAATGGGTTGAGGCCGCTTCTTATGCCAATGTGACGAGAAGTGTGGTTGTCAGATTCATCAAAAGATAATTGATTTGTCGATATGGCTTGTCAAATAAGATAATCACTAACAATGCGACCAATCTGAATAATAAAATGATGAAGGATTGTGTGATAGTTTCAAAATTCAGCACCATAATTCTTCGCCATATCGTTAAAAAATGAATGGGGCTATAGAAGCAGCAAATAAGAATATCAGGAAGATCATACAAAAGATGATGGAGACATATAAGGATTGGCATGAAATGCTTCCTTTTACATTACAGGGCTATAGAACCTCTGTTCGTACCTCAACAGAGGCAACTCCTTTCTCCTTGGTGTATGAAATGAAAGCGGTACTTCCCATTAAAGTGGAGATTCCCTCTATCAGAGTCTTGATGGAAACAAAACTAGAAGAGGCTGAGTGGGTTCAATCAAGATTGGACCAATTAAATCTCATAGAAGAAAAAAGAATGATAGCTCTATGCCACGACCAACTATATCAAAAAATACTTAAGAAGGCATACGAGAAAACGTTTTCCCTCGAGAGTTTCAAGAAGAGGACTTGGTGTTACAGAAAATATTGCCCATAAAAAAAGATTCTCGTGGAAAATGGATCCCGAATTACGAAGGACCATATTTTGTAAAAAGAGTTTTCTCTGGGGGTGCTCTAATACTCGTATAAATGGATGGAGAGGACATTCCACTTCCAGTAAATTCAGATGTAGTCAAAAAATATTATGCTTAAAAAAAATGATCGCAAAAATGGGCTCGCTAGGTTGAAAACCTGAAAAGGAGATCTAGGAAAAAATTAGAGCATCCCGATGGATTTGAAACTAGGAAGAGAGGCCAATGCAAAAGTTAGGGATAAAAAATAATCAAGCGTTTCAAACCGGGGTAATTATTATTCTTGCAAGCTGACTAATAGGAGTTCTAAACTACAAGAATGACTAGCGTTTGTTATGCCTCCAACTAAAGCTTAACACATTTGTCCCCACATTATAACCCATGCCTCATTTATTTTGTTTTCAATATTGTCATTTTTCAATATTGTCATTCGATATTGTCATTCGATGTTGTACGTTACACTCTCTCTAAACTAAATCAGTTTCATGGTTGATTGTTCTGGAATTTTGAAATGTTGTTTTATGATAATAATTGTTAGAATTTGAAATATGTGGAAAACTAAAAATATTCTATAAGAAAATGGATGGGTGCATATAAAAATATTTGGAAAACAAATACACGGGAACTCGATAGATTCTCAACATGGATGGGTGCATATAAGAAAATGAAGAATAATCATTTTAAACAATGGACTTTGATTTACCTCGAAAAAGGAGAGGTCCGACGAGACATACTAGAGTCGTCATGCAAAAAATGGTTGTTATCTTTATTCATCCATTGAATCTTATGGGCGTAGAAGATAATAAGGATCGGGGAATCAAAGAAATGAACAGGAAGTGATCATTAATTCGGGACACACATAAATCATGCATAATTTACTCATACTCACATGAGCCCTGTATCTTCAATCACATTTTACATATACTCAACAGCCGTGCATAATGCATAACACACGCCTGAATCATTCATACCTTATATTTATACTTTATTTATACTCAACGACCATTAACGTTCGCATTGCAAGTATCATATACATATTCTCCCTTTTTGTCTACCTTCAAGATTGGACCAACTACCTTTGTTCATTTCTGTCAATCTACGCATCGGTAACCGATCTGAAGATGATCATTTTTTATTTCTATGATCAATGCATCAGTAAACAATCCAAAGACGACCACTTTCAATTATGTCAATCCACACATCGGTAACCAATTCGAAGACGATCACTTTCATTTTTGTCAATCTACACATCGGTAACCAATCTAAATACGATCACTTTCATTTCTGTCAATCTACGCATCAGTAACCAATTTGAAGACGATCATTTTTTATTACTATGGATCTACACATCAATAAACAATTCGAAGACGATCACTTTCATTTATGTCAATCTACACATCGATAACCAATTCAAAGACGATCATGTTTTACATCTATGGATCTACGCATCAGTAAACAATATGAAGACGATCACTTTCATTTTTGTTAATCTATACATCGGTAACCAATCCGAAGACGATCATTTTCACTCATGTCGGTTCATTATATCTTGTCAGTCTACAGTTTTAAAGCCAAATCAAATTACAGTTTTAAAACCAAATCAAATTACAATTTTAAAAATCAAAACAAATCAAATTGCAATAAAAATTAAGTCACTACCAAGCCTTGCTCTACTGATGCTAACTGCTATTGATGCACAAGCCTCTCACTAATACATTTCTACCTGTTGTAACTAATTAGAGAAATAAAAACCTAATTTTTATAAGTCAACCATTGTACACATTATACATAGCAAAGAGACAAACTTTTGAGTTTTTAAAATAAACTAAAAGACAAATTAAAGCTGCAAATAAAATAGCTCAACAAATGATCAGATAAAAACAAACAACTAGGCTAAAACCATGAATGCATCTGATGTGCAGAAAAAAAACTCAGATGATGAGCAAAAGAAATGAAACATCAAACTAGGAACTGAAAAAACTCAAACAGAGGCACACACAAAGAAAGCAACTAAACAATTAAAGAAAACTATATAAATAGAGTCTTGTTTTTTTAGAAAGGGGACGAGTTTTGTTTGGGAGATCAGTAAAAAAAAGTTTTTAATTTGAATGTTTTGAAACATGAGATGATTGGTAGAAAAATATATTAATTCAAAACAAGAGCAAATACTCCTCAGAAGAGCAAATCATAACAATGAAACAAACATCCAATTTGTGTGTGGTAACTATCTCTAAACTCTATTATTTATGCAACAACTTTATATTCTTGATGATTATACCTTTCAAAATAATAAAAAAATCTGAATCCATTTTATCACTACTTTAATTCTTCTTGTTTTGTTTCGTTTTGTTTTATTCTCTTATGTCTTCTTCAAACTATAAAAATCAGTACATGCAAAAAAAGAACAAACTCAAACCCATTTTTATCAGATAACGAAAAAAAATATATAGAAAAGAAGAAAATTCAAACCTTCGAACTGTCACCGTCGCCACCAGAACAAAAACTATGTCTTTTGGAGCAGCTGCACCCTCATCCTCGGTCTCTTCTCCTTCTCGCAACCTCATCTTTGTACCTTTTCATCTCTTCCTCCTTCTTTTTTCTTTTTCTTTCTGTCTTTGTTTTTATTTTTCTCTATTTACGTTTCTGCAAATACACGGCGGCTCCAGCTTCTGTTTTGAAATCCATATTTAGAGTTTTGAAACACACAGCCGCGCCATCTCCTATCATTTTACCCTTTCTTAAGTGTTTTGTTGATTTTTTTTTCCTGTGTTATCTTGAAGTTAGGTTAACTTAGGCCTGACATAAAAAATAAAAAATTAAAAAATCAAACCTTTTTGTTTGGAATTTTAGCCCATTTAGTTTATTTTTCTTTTAAATTTCAAATTTAATTTGCTTCATAACTAAAAAATGAAATTTCAAAAAAAAAAAAAAACACAAACAAATATGTCATTAAAGATTAACTAAATGTAACTTTTTTTTTTATCTTCGAGTTATTAGAACACAAGTTGCAACAACTTGGCGCTTCTAAATATCATCTTCACAAATAAATTAATAAATTAAAACTCATAAGCAAATTAATAATTAAAAAATATTATTCAATGTTAACTAGAAACGACATCCTTTAATCAATGAGTTACAGAACACAATTTATATAACCTGATAGTTATAAATATAAAATTAACTTTTATAAAGTTGATTATTTAGATGTGATCTTTTTTAATCTTTGAGTTGTTAAAACACAAGTTGTGCTACTTGGTGGTTTTGAAACTCAAGTTAAATATCGAGAATAATATAAAATATTTTTTAAGAGGATTAAATTAGATGTGACATCTTCTTTACTACTTGAGTTTTGAGACAAAAGTTGTACAACATGATCGTCCTAAAACTCATATTTTAAAATATTTATTCAAATCAAACTCTTTCATTTTTCTTTTCGTCAAAACATTCTTTTATCAAAACAAATTTTCTTTGAAAACACTCAACACATATGTATTCCTTTTTTTTTTACCAAAGAACTACGTAGTTTTGATTTATCCGTCGCACCAGGAGATAGTTGGAGCAAGATCACATTCTTGTCAAGTACATTAATAAAAATTTCATTCTTTGTCCTTTATTTCTTAAGCACACATTTATTAAAAAACCATATTTAAAAATAATAATAATAAAAATAAAAATAATAATAATAATAATAATAATAATAATAATAATAATAATTGTTATTCATATTTAGGCTCGATGAGTCCAATAACATCCATCTCCCACATTGAAAATGACCATGGTGATGTTAAAACATTCAAAGAGGTGGGCGATACAAGTACACTTCTCGTCACATAGGCATAAGAAGCGGCCTCAACCCATTTTGTTAAATAATCAATAACTACTAGGATATACTGGTGCGCATTTGAAGCCTTAGGCTTGATAAGTCCAACAACATCTATTCCCCACATTGAAAATGGCCTTGGTGATGTTAAAACATTCAAAGAGGTAGGTGGTTCAATTACTTTATCAGTGTAGATTTGACATTTATGACATTTCCTTACGTAACTAAAACAATCGGACTCCATGGTCAACTAATAGTAGCTAGCCCTTAAGATTTTTCTTTCCATTGCGTGCCCATTTGCACGAGTTCTAAAAGAACCTTCGTGAACCTCTCGAATGATTTTCTCTGTTTCTA
Source organism: Cicer arietinum (assembly GCF_000331145.2). Classification (NCBI taxonomy): domain Eukaryota; kingdom Viridiplantae; phylum Streptophyta; class Magnoliopsida; order Fabales; family Fabaceae; genus Cicer; species Cicer arietinum. Next base: position 32,312,086 of record NC_021161.2, read on the forward strand.
CTTTATCCACACACTTGAGGAGAACCATATCATGATTTCTCTTATAAAGCATATTACCATTTAAGAAGAAATTCATTGACAACCTCCTTAAAACCCTCTTGCCGTTTTCTAAAATACCCAATGGATATTCCTTATTCTTAACATATGATTTGATATCATAAAACCATGGCTTGATGTCAGGCTCTTCTTCTATTGATAAGCAATATGCAGGTTTGTCCCTATGTTGAATTTTTATGACCGCCACGTCCTGATCGACGCTTATTTTGAACATTGACGACAATGTGGCAATGGCGTCAGCTAATTGGTTTCCTTCTTGAGGGATATGGTGAAAACTAATCTTCTCGAAGTGTTTTGTCAATTCTTTGATATGGGTATGATACCGAATCAATTTGGAATCTCGCATTTTACCACTCTCCTTTCGTCTAATGAATCAATTTGGAATCTCACGTTTTACCAACAATGAGTCTCCATATACCTCAAGAACTTTTACCTTTGCTTCAATAGCTGCTTTAATCCCCATAACACATGTTTCATATTCTGCAATATTGTTTACGCAATCCAAACAAACCCTAGTCATAAATGGAGTGAATTGGTTCTCTAGGGAAATCAAAATGGTCCCAATCCCATGCCCTAACACGTTAGAAGCACCATCAAACACCAACATTCATTTTTCTCTATCAAATGATTTAGTCTCTTCAAATAAGGTCATTATGTCTTCATCGGGGAATTCACACTGCTTTGATTGGTAATCTTCTACAGGTTGTTCGGTCAAATACTCTACTAGTGCGCTTCCTTTAATAGCTTTTTGTGTAATGTATGCCAAATGGTCTTCTGATAACCACATCTGCCAATGGGCAATCCTTCCCGTAAGAGCAAGTTTCTCAAAGATGTACTTAATTGGGTCCATTTTAGACACCAACCAAGTTGTATGACATAACATGTATTGCCTCAACCGACGAGCAGCGCATGCCAACGCGCAACATGTTCGTTCAAGCAGTGAATACCTTGTTTCACAACTAGTGAACTTTTTGCTCAAATAATAAATAGCATGTTCTCTCCTACCAGATTTGTCATACTGCCCAAGTACACAACCCATTCACTCGTCAAGTACTGTTAAGTACATAATAAGCGGTTTCCATGAACAGGAGGCACTAAGATAAGAGGTTTTGATAATTATTTTTTAATCTTTTCGAAAGCTTTTTGACAATTCTCATTCCATTCAACCTTTTGGCCTTTTCACAACAACTTGAAAATTGGCTTGCATGTAGCGATTAGATGTGATTTGAACCTGACAATGTAATTCAATCTACCCAAAAAGCCACGAACTTCTGTGACACCCTAAACCCCAAAATAACATTTATAATAATATATACTAAATTATTTGAAGAAAACTTGCAGCGGATAAAGAAAATCTGTTAAAGAGAATAAAAACTTTAATATCTAATTTAGCATATCACGTTTCTCTAAATACACATGTAACAATTCAACTTTTTTTTTTCTATTAAAATAGTACCATATCAATGAACTTGATTCAACTAGAAAATTTTTATTTAATTCCCAAGACTTACTCATACTAAGTTTTCATATAAAAAGTCATTTATAATAACATAAGAAAGCCACGAACTTCTGTGACACCCTAAACCCCAAAATAACATTTATAATAATATATACTAAATTATTTGAAGAAAACTTGCAGCGGATAAAGAAAATCTGTTAAAGAGAATAAAAACTTTAATATCTAATTTAGCATATCACGTTTCTCTAAATACACATGTAACAATTCAACTTTTTTTTTTCTATTAAAATAGTACCATATCAATGAACTTGATTCAACTAGAAAATTTTTATTTAATTCCCAAGACTTACTCATACTAAGTTTTCATATAAAAAGTCATTTATAATAACATAAGTAAAATACACATTACAACTCTTAATTCCCGGTATCACCTATCAGAGCGGGGTTTCTCCCAAACTTGAACTTCGAGACTCATTAACCTGTAATAACTGCAATTTCGCAAACGCAGGGCCAAGCCAGTCAAACACAAACAACGAAGGAGGTGAGTTTTGAAATCATGTTGATAGTATAATATAAATAAGATGAACACGCAATTAATCATCAATAAACCGTATCATTTCACAAACATTCTTCAAGGAAAAACATCACATTATATAGTCAAAATCAAAGAAAATCAATACACTTCACTGTAACATCAAATCATCGCATAAATTATTCTCACACATAATACATATTGGCGCTGTCCTCATAGATCCCCTCAACTCAACCCGAGACACATATACGTGACAGTCGAGGTAAACGTGTGTTGCATGGTAGCTCCCGACATTTGGAGTGCTACCTCCAAATCACCTAGGAATTCCCCACCCGAATACCTCCAAGGTGTAACACCCCAAATTTTATAATAAACTACTTTATTAATTAAATAGAATTTTAAATAATTAATTTGATGACTAATATTATTTTAGAATATATGTTGATAAATTTTGTGGCTAATTTTCGTTATATGAATGCTTTCTATGATGTGTTAGTTTGGTACATGTTATATTACATGAGCGATATAAATAATACATATTATATTTTGTTATTT